>NC_048586.1:34991479-35300229 GCF_013265735.2 Oncorhynchus mykiss | reverse complement strand
CACGCTCCCCTTAGCAGATGTGAGCAAGACCTTAAACAGGTCAACATTCACAAGGCCATGGTGCCAGATGGATTACCAGGGTGTGTACTCAGAGAATTCGTGGACCAACTGGCAAGTGTCTTCACTGACATTTTACACCTCTCCCTGACCGGGTTGACACCTTAACAATCGGTTGTAAATTAGGCAGGAGGGGAATCTCTTCCTTTGCTCCTCAGTATTGGGAAAGAAATTGCTTTATTACAGAAGGTTTTGCCGCCAAAAAACTCTAACATCCAACAATGAACACTGGGACAATATATTTCAACATCCAAATGTGGGGAATGATGAGAGATGGAACAAGGGAAATAAATGTATATTTTGTGAAGTCATAAAATATGTTATAAAAATGTTATAATGAAAACATTGCAACTTGAAGAGCTTTCACACTGTGTATATCAGGTTTGCATCCTTTATGTATATCAAGGATGAAGACAATATTTTTGTTAAGATATGATTGTAGTTATATAACGAGATCCTAGTAATGATGATACTTTGTCTCGTAACTAGCCACACCCTAGGGAGCTCAGAGAGCATGTCAGCATGACGAAAACACCCCTTTTTACCCAAGGGTGATTTAAGAATTACCATACCAGACTAGAAGGACCACCAGCTGCAGCTAGGTCTACATTGGCTACGACCCTGAAAATCGACACGAGTTGAAGAAGACAAAGTAGACTAACAATCAAGGTTACAGTTGAATAACTGTTCTAAGTGCTGTATCTAAGAAAGTGAATTTAAGAAGAATCATCCGTTTATTATCTTCAAACCATCGTCGACTACACTGCTCTCATCACAACCTTAATAATCGATAATCGGGGATAATCGACATGGCTGATTGGCTGTCCTCAGAAGACCACTCTTCAAGAACGAGTGAAAGTAAACACAGACAACCAAGGAGAAGGACATTGTGACCTCTTGTGGACATAGACTTACACTTACCAATCCGAAGGAGAAGGTCTAATCGGACCCTTTTCACAAAGCGGAACCCTTTTCACGAAGGCCTGGGTCCAACAGAAATACACGACGAAGACCTTCAACATCTAAGTACATGCATTACTTCTTACACCAAAGGGCGGCTGTTCGGGGCAACGTATTAGGATTACTGTGAGTAAAGTTCCCAAATGTATCCAAGTGTTGTCTCACTTTCTCTCTCGCTTTCTATTTAACTCTCCATCTTTTGTAACAAGTGTCATATTGTGTTAGTCTGCTAGGGACCTGTTTTCATAGTATTAAGTTTCTAATCAATATCTTATACCGCGCGTGTGTGTATCCTGTGTTATCATTTATTTTTTTGTAAATAAATAATCAAATCAATTTGTGTGGTATGGAATAATCACTAAAACTCGGGTTTGTACAGATTCGACAAGTCTGCGACTTTCAGAATGAGACTGACATAAGGGAACTATTAATAAGTGACTGTTATCGATATCTATATTCTTGAGTTTAATTCGGGAGATTGTAACTCGTTAAACAACTTCTTCCATGGTGCCCCAAATTTCTAATGAGTTAATTGTTAAATGCTTAATTTAATCTGGTAACAATTAAACATAGCAGGTAATTATTCGATAAATAACAGTCACATTAATGAGATTCACGTCACAACACTGATCCTCAGGGGTGCATGCTTGGTCCCCTCCTGTACTCCCTGTTCACCTACGACTGTGTGGCCAAGACTGACTCCAACACCATCATGAAGTTTGCGGACGATACAACAGTGGTAGGCCTGATCACCAACAACGATGAGACAGCCTATAGGAGGGAAGTCAGAAACCTGGCAGTGTGATGCCAGGAAAACAACCTCTCCCTCAATATGAGCAAGACAAAGGAGATGATGTGGACTACAGGAAAAGGAGGGCTGAACAGGCCCTCGTTAACATCAACGGGGCTCTAGTGGAGCGGGTCGAGAATTTCAAGTTCCTTGGTGTCCACATCAACAATAAACTATCAAGGTCCAAACACACCAAAACAGTCGTGAAGAGGGCAGGACAGCTATTCGCTGTTTATTATCACTGCGTAGTCACTTCACCCCAACCTACATGTACAAATTACCTGTACCCCCGCACATGTTACTTTTTATTTCATTTTTTACTTTTGTTTTTTTAGTAAATATTTTCTTAACTCTATTTATTTAACTTTATTGTTGGTTAATGGCTTGTAAGTAAGCATTTCACAGTAAGGTCTACCTGGTGTATTTTGTGACAAACAAAATTGCATTTTATTTTATTTGATAGTTATGATAAAGGAAAACATAATACTTAGGCATATTTGTTTTTTTTAGAAACTGCTTGGGTGCAATCATCTATTAGATTTTCCCTGCTGACAATGGTTATGACTGACAAAAATAAAGTAAACAATATCCTTGAAAATAGTTAATTTGCAGAACTGAACAATACACCAAATTGCAACACCCAAACATTTAAAGCAGACAATCAATTGTCACAGCAATTTAATATAAAAATATATCTATTATTATAAGAAAGTATTGTAAATAAAAGTAATATTTCCGTTGAAGCACCTCCGCTGTCTGCGACTGCAAAATTGAATAGGACGTCTGTGCATAACCATTGCCTCACTGAAATATCAACTTTTAAATTCTCATACGTGTTGAATCTTTGTTGAAAATGGCACTGATAATAAATATGAAAGTCTTGCTAATCCTTCTGCTAACTTCAGAACACATTTAATTCATTTTCAGATTGGGAAAGTGGACCAATATTTATTCAGGGTACACCTCTGTGGCCCTCTCTTAAGGATCTGGTATTAGCATGCAACAGTTCACAGTGTTAGGTGAGGTTGGTTGCACTCCGCTGGGTTTTTGAATGAAAAACCCCTGTCACATCTGAGTTGAATGCTCTAGTCTGGAGCCAGTAGTGAGCATCACTGGATTTCACCAGGGGGAATGGAATAGGATGGTGTTTGTTCCATTCCTAAATGGGATGCATACTGTACACACTTTCCAAACATGGACACGTATAGACAGCACTCTCTAAACTCATGGTATAACCTTCTTCTCCTAACCACTTCTCCTGCACAATACCAGATAGGTACTCTACATAGGGCTGTGACGGTCATGGAATTTTGGATGACAGTTATTGGTCAGCCAATTGACAGCGGACAACGTAATAATCAATTGAATAGCAAAGAAATATACTTACATACAGTGCATTCAGAAGTATTCAGACCCCTTGACTTTTTCCACATTTTGTTACATTACAGCCTTATTCTAAAATTTATTATTTTTTTATTTTTTTACCGACATCAATCTATACACAATACCCCATAATGACAAAGCAAAAAAAAAAAATGGGCTAAGTATTTATCAAATCAAATCAAATCAAATTGTATTTGTCACATACACATGTTTAGCAAATCAAATCAAATCAAATGTATTTATATAGCCCTTCGTTATAACAGAACATGGCCAAGATGTTTAAATGTTCATAAATGACCAGCATGGTCCAATAATAATAAGGCAGAACAGTTGAAACTGGAGCAGCAGCACGGCCAGGTGGACTGGGGACAGCAAGGAGTCATCATGTCAGGTAGTCCTGAGGCATGGTCCTAGGGCTCAGGTCCTCAGAGAGAGAGAAAGAAAGAGAGAAAGAGAGAATTAGAGAGAGCACACTTAAATTCACACAGGACACCGAATAGGACAGGAGAAGTACTCCAGATATAACAAACTGACCCTAGCCCCCCGACACATAAACTACTGCAGCATAAATACTGGAGGCTGAGACAGAAGGGATCACGATCGGTTGAAGAGCATACATTTAGTTTGACTTGTATTTCAGAGCAATTGGAGGCCACAGAAGGAGAGTTGTATGGCATTGAAGCTTGCCTGGAGGGTTGTTAACACGGTGTCCAAATAAGGGCCAGAAATATACAGAATGGTATTGTCTGCGTAGAGGTGGATCAGAGACTCACCAGCAGCAAGAGCGACATCATTGATGTATACAGAGAAGAGAGTCGGTCCAAGAATTGAACCCTATGGCACCCCCATAGAGACTGCCAGAGGTCGGGACAATAGACCCTCCGATTTGACACACTGAACTCTATCAGAGAAGTAGTTGGTGAATAAAACAAACTTAGGGAGGAGGCTTCTAATGTTAACATGCATGAAACCAAGGCTATTACGGTTACAGAAGTCATCAAAATAGAACGCCTGGGGAATAGGAGTGGAGCTAGGCACTGCAGGGCCTCGATTCACCTCTACATCACCAGAGGAAAAGACGAGGAGTAGGATAAGGGTACGGCTAAAAGCAATGAGAATTGGTCGTCTAGAATAAAGAGAGTAAAAGGAGGTTTCTGGGGGGCGATAAAATAGCTTTAAGGTATAATGTACAGACAAAGGTATGGTAGGATGTGAATACAGTGGAGGTAAACCTAAGTATTGGGTGATGATGAGAGAGATATTGTCTCTAGAAACATAATTGAAACTAGGAGATGTCATCGCATGTGTGGGTGGTGAAACTAATAGGTTGGATAAGGTATAGTGAGCAGGACTAGAGGCTCTACAGTGAAATAAGCCAATAAACACTAACCAGAACAGCAATGGACAAGGCATATTGACATTAAGGAGAGGCATGCTTAGTCAAGTGATCAAAAGGGTCCAGTGAGTAGTGAGGTTGGTTGGGGTCACGGCGATTCAGACAGCTACCCGGGCCATCAGTAGCAAGCTAGCATAGGATGGAGGTCTCGTGCGTTTCTGTCGGTAGGATTAGTGGGGTCCCGTGTGGTAGAGGGGATCAGTCCAATTCGTTAAAAAAATAGATATAGTTATAGAGGCCCAAGAAAAAATGAAAGAAAAAAATTGTCAGATAGATCTATTCAGATAGCAGCCGATAAGACAGCTAACGATTAGCGGGCCGCAGATGGCCATTCAGGTAACGTCGCAACGGAGGAGCCAGCTGGATAAATCCCTCAGGCAGATAACGTCGGTAGTCCAGTTGTGAAGGCCCGGTGGGGCTCTGCGTTGGCAGTAAAACGGGTCCGGATAGGTGATTGTAGCCCAGGAGTGGCTGATGGAACTCTTCAGCTGGCTAGCTCCGGAATAATTGATGTTTGCTCCGGGATCGACGTAAGCCGATAGTCACATGGATAGCTAGCTAGCTGCGAGATCCAGGTATAAATGTCCAGAGCTTGCGGTTGAAATCCGGGGTCGTGGAGAGAAAAATAGGTCCGGTATGTTCCGGTCCGAGCCGCACCGTACAAAACTGGCGATAGATTTTCGAGCTAAAGGTTAGCTGATGACCACAAACCGTGGTTAGCTGAATACTAACGATTAGCCAGTAAAGAAGCTTCTGGCTAGCTTCTGGTTAGCTTCTGGCTAGTTTCTGGTTAGCTTCTATGGAGGATTACAGATTTGAGGTAAATAATACTATTTTTTTTATATATAAATTGTTGAGGCGGGTTGCAGGAGAGTGTTTTGAGGTTGACTTTATGGAAGAGAAAAGAAATATATAAAAAGGTATGCGAAGAAAGTTGTAAATAAATATATATATATACGGGACACGACAAGACGAGGACAAAGGACGTCTGACTGCTATGCCATCTTGGTGACCGGAGGTTGTGGGATCTTGTTTTTTGCATAGTTGCTGTTTAGCCCTACAGATCTTTACGTTCGGTTGTGTATTTTATTTTATTTTTCCCGATGTCATTTAATAAAAGGAAAATGTACGCCTACCACGCTGCACCTTGGTCTAATCCATCTTTAAACGAATGTAACACAATGGGACTTTTTGGATAAATAAAGGTACATAACAAAAAATCTCTTCAGACAGTTAAAGTTGGTAGATAATGTGGTGTTTAAGGACATTTCCTTGTTTCAGGTAACAAATTGTGGTGGGCAGATGATGATTCAGCCCAACTGGGGACTGTGAACAAAAGAGATGGACGGACTCCTGTGGTCCTGAGGAATAAGACCAGCGGAGTGGTGTACATGAAGGTCTATGACAGGGAGGGACAGAGAGGTGAGGAACCTACACACGCACACACACAGGCACACACACTTTTATTTATGCACTTTTCACTTTTCAATCCCATCTGCTGACATTCATTAATGTGACGCCACGATGTACTACAGTACCTATAGCCCTCTGCATAACATATCAGATGTTATCTTAGTAAAGATGTCCATGAAGCTAACAGAATGGTGTCCTATCTCCTTACTAGTATACTATTCACCATGTCCTTTCCAGGAAGGAATCCGTGTCAGGTGAACAATGGAGGCTGCTCCCAGCTCTGCTTCCCCACATCAGAGAACACCCGTAGCTGCTCCTGTACTGTGGGCTACAACCTGCGCACCGACCGCATGTCCTGTGAGGGTAAGACAACAAGTCTGATTCGCAAATAGCACCCTATTCCAAACATAGTGTACTACCTTTATCCAGAGCCCTATTCGGGGGGGGGGGGGGGGGGGGGGGGGGGGGATTGAGCAGTTCAGACACCCTAGCATCGAAGTTACCACAAGGTCTGTGAAATGAATTGACTGTTGCTAAGTAGCGCTATAGACACCTCCGTAATCATACAAAACATACTACATTTCACTGGGGTAAATGTACTCTCTGCATATTAACCTACAGTATGTTAATCTTGGAATTCATAACCAAATCTTGTGTGAGTGGCGTTAACATTTATGTTAACAGTCTGTCACAAAAGACTAACAGTTAAGTAATCCCTGTTGTACCCTGTAGGCATTGAGTCATTTCTGATGTACTCCATCCATGAGGGGATCAGAGGGATTGCCTTGGACCTCAATGACAACATGGAGACTCTGATGCCCATCACTGGGACCCTGTTCGCTGTGGGGGTGGACTTCCATGCAGGTAGACACCACCAGGGCCAGTGATGGGCATCTCAGAGTAGGAGGGATGATCAAAGATCTGTTTTGGCTTATAAATAAATAAGAGTGGGAACCCAGGACTAGCAGGACACAGTCATTTACTGCAGACATCTCCTCAGTCAACAGTTAAACCTACAGTTCATTGATTTGATGATGTCTTCCACAGAGGGAGAAAGAGAGAGAGCGACAGAGAAAGAAAGAGACAGAAAGGAGAGAAAGAGCTGTATTGTAGTATGCTCTCTAACCCTGTTGAATAATGGTTAGTGGTGCTGTTGAGTTCTGCAGAGATGAAAGAGAAATACGTCCACATTACTAGAGACGCAGCATGAGAAACACCAACCATTTCTCCACATGCCCTGAACCAGGCCTGTCACAAAGCAATTCCCCAGATATTGTATCAAATGAAGGTAGCATGGACATTATAATACATAAACCCAATGGCCTATGCTGGCATTTGTTATAAAAAGGGGTTTTATCTTGTGTAATTCATGTTCTAAATATGGTGGATTAATTTCAGTTACGAATGCTACGAATAAACTAAGGGATAGTTGAGCCACGAGGCCAAATGATAACAAACAACCACATAGGCATACCGGGAAGGAGAAGGTTTATCTAACACACACACACACACTGTAAGTGTTACAGAAATCCTTTGTTTACAAATATATCCCATGAATTGGAGATAAGGGTGGAGAGGAGAGTTGTCACCTGACCACATTTGATAGATTAGGATGAAGGTATGGCACAACATACTGTACACTTGCAAGGCAGGAATTACCACACTACCCAAAGAGAAGAATAGGAATCTAGTCTAAAGCAACAACAAAAAAGCTTACAGATTAAACCCGGAGCTAAAATTAGCAGCTAGCAGGCTGGGTATCTATAAGGTCTTGGTTGCCCTCCCCTTTTTTGCTGTTAAATCAAATCAAATCAAATGTATTTATATATCCCTTCATGCATCAGCTGATATCTCAAAGTGCTATACAGAAACCCAGCGTAAAACCCCAAACAGCAAGCAATGCAGGTGTAGAAGCACGGTGGCTAGGAAAAACTCCCTAGAAAGGCCAAAACCAAGGAATTAACCTAGAGAGGAACCAGGCTATGAGGACTGGCCAATCCTCTTCTGGCTGTGCTGGGTGAGAATATAACAGAACATGGGCAAGATGTTCAAATGTTCATAAATGACCAACATGGTCAAATAATAATAATCACAGTTGTTGTTGAGGGTGCAAGAAGTCAGCACCTCAGGAGTAAATGTCAGTTGGCTTTTCATAGCCGATCATTAAGAGTATGTCTACCACTCCTGCTGTCTCTAAGGAGTTGAAAACAGCAGGTCTAGGACAGGTACCACATCTGGTGAACAGGTCAGGGTTCCATAGCCGCAGGCAGAACAGTTGAAACTGGAGCAGCAGCACGGCCAGGTGGACTGGGGACAGCAAGGAGTCAACATGCCAGGTAGTCCTGAGGCATGGTCCTAGGGCTCAGGTCCTCCGAGAGAGAGAAAGAAAGAGAGAGTTAGAGAGAGCATACTTAAATTCACACAGGACACCGGATAAGACAGGAGAAGTACTCCAGATATAACAACCCTAGCCCCCGACACATAAACTACTGCAGCATAAATACTAGAGGCTGAGACAGGAGGGGTCAGGAGACACTGTGGCCCCAACCGATGATACCCCCAGACAGGGCCAAACAGGCAGGATATAACCCCACCCACTTTGCCAAAGGACAGCCCCCACACCACTAGAGGGATATCTGTTATTCACCTGTTATACAGGTGAACATGAAAACATCTAGCTAAACTCAGTCAGCCAGCAGCAGTGGATAGCTCTCATGCATACTATTTTCATGTCATTATGAGGTAGGTCATCGGTGCAAACAAAATATGTAAGCCTTCCAGCTGGAACATGTCACATGTAAGATATGTGTTAACAGAGTGTGAATTCTGTGTAAACAGGAAGGGGCAAATCAACATATGATTCTGCCTATCCTCCCAACAACCTGGGCCCACTGTACAGACAGGCAAATACCGAAATGTACTTAAGGCTTTAAGGCTGGACTTGGAAAGGAATGGCAATTTCATCCTGTCAGATATGAAATAGAGTTAGCCATTTAGATACTATGTTTTGCATATGCAATTTATTTTCCCATAAAACCTGATATACAATAGCCTTTTCATTTCCCGGTATTGCATGTCAACAAAGAAATAAGCAGTCGTTTAAAGTGCTTAAGTTAAAATACTTTAAAGTACTACTTAAAGTGGAACTGACAGCGTTTTAACTACTTTGCAAATATGAAACAAACAGGCAATCATAATACACAATATATACAAAAATATGCGGACACCACTTCAAATGATTGGATTTGGCTATTTCAGCCAAACATGTTGCTTACAGGTATATAAAACCGAGTACACAGCCATGCAATCTAAATAGAAAAACATTGGTAGTAGAATGGCCTTTCTGAAGAGCTCAGTGATTTTCACATTTCTGCACTGCTAGAGCTGCCCTGGTTAACTGTGTGCTGTTATTGTGAAGTGTAAACGTCCTGGAGCAACAACGGCTCTGTTGTGAAGTGGTGGGCCACACATGTTTGACGAGCAGGTTTCCACATACTTTTGGTCATGCAGTGTAACAGTGAAAAATACAAAATTCCCAGTTTATGCTACAAAACCAACTTCGTTAGATGTTTTAAAAATATGTTATATTTGACTAAATATCCCATGATGTACATTAAGGCATTGTTGGCAGAATAGATGGATGCAGTTGAATGCATGATTCATATAATTCACCAGTCCAAAAAATATTGCTATCAGGTTGTAAATCACAACTGGCCTGGTATATTGTTTCCTGCCTCCATGAATTCGGGAATGCATTGTTTCCGTTTCAATGACTTAAAGTTTTGGACAAAAACGGACGAACATAACTAAGGCTGGGAATGTCAATACAATCAAACTAGCAAGGGCAATGATCACAAGTCAATCATAATGTGGCTAATAGGCTAGCATATCTATTTATGTAGCTAGCTATTTAGCTGCTGGGAGGATGTCATGTTATTGGAGGAGTGGGTGAGAGACAGACTTCTTCCCCTCATATAAGTTTTCAGTGTCTACAGCTAGAGATCCAGGTGTCATTTGGTTAGTTACCAATAAAAGTTAATTGCTTTGCTAGCTAGCTAGCTAAACTGAACTTGAATGACTGTTGTCCACTTAACATATCTCTTGCATTCGTAAATTCTCTCTGGCGATCTACTCTGACTTCAGAGCACCCTCGTCTGAGTGTGCCAGAGCGCAGAATAACGGATTAATTTACAAACATGCAACACTTGCTGAATATGACAGGTGTCAGGTGTTTAGCTACTTACAGACATAAATGAGAGAACACCTCACTCTGATCATTTTACTCACCCTAGCAGAGCTCGTTAGGCTGTTCTAACGTTATCTAGAGCATTGAGACGGTAACTGTGCTGCCGGCAACAACTTAATTATGTTTTTTTGGGCTACGTTTATTCCTAAATTCCTGTTATTCTGTGCTCTTGCACACTCAGACAAGAGTACTCTGAAATCAGAGTAAATAGCCAGAGTGAATTTATAAATGCACCCAGTGTCAATAGTGCAGTGTGCGCTAAACGCTAGGAGAGTGAAACACTCTGAATTTACGAACAGACAATCTGACAATGCACTGAATTTATGAACTACCCAAAGTCTTATACACTGAAGGCAATTTAAGAATGCACCCTTAGTTGTCAATCAAATGTATTTGCCATCGATCTAATGGGCTGGTATGCAAATTCCCATTCATTGGGGTGGCAGGTAGCCTAGTGGTTAGAGCATTGGACTAGTAACCGAAAGGTTGCAAAATCAAATCCCTGAGCTGACAAGGTACAAATCTGTTGTTCTACCCCTGAACAAGGCAGTTAACCCACTGTTCCTAGGCTGTCATTGAAAATAATAATTTGTTCTTAACTGACTTGCCTAGATAAATAAAGCAAAAATTCAGTTGGGTCAAGCATGCATTGGCAGGTGAGAAGCATGAGCAGGCTACTGTTCCTCATTGTTTGTCAGTGCAATTTTGTCAGCCATCTAGCTGAAAAAGTTTGAGAGGGTTTATCTAATGTTAGCTCATCTCGCTCTGGCTAGCAATAGTTGTTGATGTGCATGACTGAGGGAGAGAGCCTACCTCTAAAGGTTGTGTGACCAATAGGACTGTAAAGTTCCCAAATGTAAGTGGGCTCTCCATGGTATTTACATATTTGCAGAGATCCATTCGGGTGTATTTTGTGGCTTGTGGCCAATGCTTTCTAATGATCTAAAGTTGTGCTGTTGCTACTGCCTGTAAACACACAGTCCAGTTCAAAGTGAATGATGGCAAGCCTGTGTGGCAAATGGCTTATTTACATAAAGGCCTACTGTAGCTCTGATTGGCTATGGCGCACCGGTCTGTGTAGACTAAGGTCTGTGTTTATTAGGTTTTATTTACTGCAGCGTCTGTTAATTGTCCAAACCCACTCTATTGCTCCAAACCCACTCTATTGCTCCAAACCCACTCTATTGCTCCAAAACAACACTATATTGCTCTAGAATTTTCACAAATGCCTTACTCTACGTCATTCCCAAACATTCTATTAATTTATGAAAATGTGAAACGACCATATCAAAGTGTGCTGTCAGTTCCACTTTAAGTAGTTTTTGGGGGTTTTTGCACTTTACTTTACTATTTATATTTTTGACAACTTTTAGTTTTAGTCCAATACATTTCTAAAAAAAAGTATGTACTTTTTACTCAATACATTTTCCCTGACACCCAGAAGTACACATCACATTTTGAATGCTTAGCAGGGCAGGAAAATGGTCCAATTCAAACACTTATCAAGAGAATCATCCTTACTTCAAGATGGTGCCGACAGAGAGGGTTGCCTCACTCTAGTCCTTAAGAAACTATGCAGTATTATTATTTTTTTATGTATTATTTCTCACATTGTTAGCCCAGAAAACCTTAAGTGTTATTACATACAGCCGGGAAGAATTATTGGATATCAGAGCGACGTCAACTTACCAGCACTACAACCAGGAATACGACTTTCCCGAAGCAGATCCTTTGTTCGAACCACCCAAGGCATTCGAACTGATTCAAGAGGCTGACACAAAACAACAACGCTGCAGAAGAGGTAGACGGAGTGGCCATTTGGTCAGACTTCGGAGGTGCACACACCACCCACGACATCCGGGATTATAACATACTCTGTTTCACGGAAACATGGCTCTCTGGGGACATGTTGTCGGGACAGCCACCAGGATTCTTTGTGCGTCGCGCCGACAGGAATTAACATCTCTCCGGGAAGAAGGGCGGGGGTGTATGTTTCATGATTAACGACTCAGGGTGTAATTGTAACAACATCCAGGAACTCAAGTCCTTTTGTTCACCTGACCTAGAATTCCTCACAATCAAATGCAGTCCGTATTATCTCCCAAGATAATTATTGTTGGTTATTGTCACATCCCCCCTCAAGCTGACACCACGACAGCCCTCAAGGAACTCCACTGTTTCCTGCCTATCCACAGGTAATGACACAGTGTACTGGACAGACATGGGTCTAAACACAATCTCCAGAGCCAAGAGGGATCAGACCTGGAGGGAGGACATCATTACTACGGGAATCAGCAGGGTAGAGGGCATCGCAGTGGACTGGATTGCTGGTCAGTATTGTCTTCTGTAAAATGTAAAAAAAATGGGTTCTTACTATGTGGATAACCCCCCCAAGATTTTATCTCATGAGACTAACCTATATAAATAAAGGTATACATAAAAAATATTCAAATCAAATTGAAAGCCATTGGGATAAATGATGCAAGTCTACTGAACTGTGCTTTAAAATGACATGTTTGTGTTGTGATTATCTCCTTAGTTTCTGATGAGTAAGAGTAACAATGTTCTTTGTACTCTGTAACAGTATATTTGTCTTCCTCCCACAGGTAACATTTACTGGACAGACCATGGTTTCAACCTCATAGAGGTTGCTCGTCTTAGTGGTACCTACCGTTGTGTGGTCATCTCAGAGGGACTCGACCAACCTAGAGCCATCGCTGTTCATCCACAGAAAGGGTATGTCTGTTTGCTTGTCTGTGTGTCTGTGTGAGTACGTGCTTGAATGCATGTTTGTACGTGCGCTAGGGGCATCAATTGGGTATGCATACCATAGCTCAACACCAACAATTTAAAATAGGCTACTAAAATCATTCCAATCCCAATTAAAAGGCTAATGTAGTTTAGTGCTATTATACTTCTGACTTTAAGACCTTGCGGACGCCTGGGAGCAGGAGGTAAGGCTGTTTGTATGGCTGGTAGGCTTTATGGAAAGCAGAAATCTGTATATAATGACGAGATGCTTATGTCTCCGCCTTAACAATGGAAGTTGTTGTCCCAAAGGCGGGAAGGCAAATGATGGTTGGAAGTGCAGAATTGTCTAGAATGTCATTGTATGCTGTAAAGTTAAGATTTCGGAAGAGATGGTGAGTGTTGTAACTGTGGACAGACGATTTTTACGTTCTAAGCAATTCAGCACTCGGCGGTCCCATTCTGTGAGCTTGCGTGGCCTACCACTTTGCGGCTGAGCCGTTGTTACTACTAGAGGTTTCCACTTCACAATAACAGTACTTATAGTTGACCTGGGAAGCTTTAGCAGGGCATACATTTGACAAACTGACTTGCTGGAAAGGTGGCATCTTAGGACTGCGCCACGTTGAAAGTCACTGAGCTCTTCGGTAAGGCCATTCTACTGCCAATGTTTGTCTATGGAGATTGCATGGCTGTGTGCTCGATTTTATACACCTGTCAGCAACTGGTGTGGCTGAAACAGCCAAAATCATGTACTTTTGTAAGTATATACATTACCAGTGAAAAGTTTGGACACACCTACTCATTCAAGGTTTTTTCTTTATTTTACTATTTTCTCCATTGTAGAATAATAGTGAAGACATCGAAACTATGAAATATGAAATGAAATAACACATTCCAAATAATATGGAATCATGTTGTAACCGACAAGATTCTTCAAAGTAGCCACCCTTTGCCTTGATGATAGCTTTGAACACTCTTGGCATTCTCTCAACCAGCTTCATGAGGAATGCTTTTCCAACAGTCTTAAAGGAGTTCCCACATATGCTGAGCACTTGGCTGCTTTTCCTTCAATCTGCAGTCCAACTCATCCCAAACCATCTCAATTGGGTTGAGGTTGGGTGATTGTGTAGGCCAGATCATCTGATGCATCACTCCATAACTCTCCTTCTGGGTCAAATAACCCCTACATTTTGAGTATGCATGCGGATGACTCAACACTCTACATGTTAGCTACCACAGTGACTGAAATGACTGCAACACTTAATGAGTGGGTGGAAAGGAATAAGTTAGTCTAAAATATTTCTGAAACTAAAAGCATTGTATTTGGGACAAATCATTCACTAAACCCTAAATCTCAACTAAATATTGTAATAAATAATCTGGAAATTGAGGTGACTAAACTGCTTGGAGTAACCTTGGATTGTAAACTGTCGTGGTCAAAACATATTGATACAACAGTAGCGAAGATGGGGAGAAGTATGTCCATAATAAAGCGCTGCTCTACCTACCTTAACAGCGCTATCAACAAGACAGGTCCTGCAGGCCCTAGTTTTGTCGCACCTGGACTACTGTTCAGTCGTGTGGTCATGTGCCACAAAAAGGGACTTTGAAAAGTTGCAACTGGCTCAGAACAGGGCAGCACGGCTGGCCCTTGGATGTACACAGAGCACTAATATTAGTAATATGCATGTCAATCTCTCCTGGCTCAAAGTAGAAAGAAGAGAGATTGACTTCATCACTACTTGTATTTATGAGAGGTATTGACATGTTGAGTGCATCGAGCTGTCTGTTTGAACTACTGGCCCACAGCTTGGACACCCATGCATACCCCACAAGACATGCCTCAAGTGCTCTCTTCACAGTCCCCAAGTCCAGAACAGACTATGGGAGGCGCACAGTGCTACATAGAGCCATGACTACACGGAACTCTATTCCACATCAAGTAACTGAACCAAGCAGTAAAAGTAGTACACCTTATGGAAAAGCAGGGACTGTGAAGCAACAAAAACATAGGCACAGACACATGGATTACACACACACACACGATAACATACGCACTATACACATGTACACATGGAATTTGTGCTGTAGATACAGTGGGAAGAACAAGTATTTGATACACTGCCGATTTTGCAGGTTTTCCTACTTACAAAGCATGTAGAGGACTGTAATTTTTATCATAGGTACACTTCAACTGTGAGAGACGGAATCTAAAACAAAAATTAGATTAGTAATTAATTTGCATTTTATTGCATGACATAAGTATTTGATCACCTACCAACCAGTAAGAATTCCGTCTATCACAGACCTGTTAGTTTTTCTTTAAAATGCCTCCTGTTCTCCACTCATTACCTGTATTAACTGCACCTGTTTGAACTCGTTACCTGTATAGAAGACACCTGTCCACACACTCAATCAAACACACTCCAACCTCTCCACAATGGCCAAGACCAGAGAGCTGTTTCAGGAAATCAGGGATAAAATTGTAGGCCTGCACAAGGCTGGGATGGGCTACAGGACAATAGGCAAGCAGCTTGGTGAGAAGGCAACAACTGTTGGCACAATTATTAGAAAATGGAAGAAGTTCAAGATGGCGGTCAATCACCCTCGGTCTGGGGCTCCATGCAAGATCTCATGGGGCATCAATGATCATGAGGAAGGTGAGGGATCAGCCCAGAACTACACAGCAGGACCTGGTCAATGACCTGCAGATAGCTGGGACCACAGTCTCAAAGAAACCATTAGTAACACACTACACCGTCATGGATTAAAATCCTGCAGGGCATGCAAGGTCCCCCTGCTCAATCCTGCGCATGTCCAGGCCCGTCTGAAGTTTTCCAATGACCATCTGGATTATCCAGAGGAGAAATGGGAGAAGGTCATGTGGTCTGATGAGACAAAAATAGAGCTTTTTGGTCTAAACTCCACTTGCTGTGTTTGGAGGAAGAAGAAGGATGAGTACAACCCCAAGAACACCATCCCAACTGTGAAGCATGGGGGTGGAAACATCATTCTTTGGGGATGCTTTTCTGCAAAGGGGACAGGATGACTGCACCGTATTGAGGGGAGGATGGATGTGGCCATGTATCAAGAGATCTTGGCCAACAACCTCCTTTCCTCGGTAAGAGCATTGCAGATGGGTTGTGGCTGGGTTTACCCGCATGACAATGACCCAAAACACACAGCCAGGGCAACTAAGGAGTGGCTCCGTAAGAAGCACCCCAAGGTCCTGGAGTGGCCTAGCCAGTCTCCAGACCTGAACCCAATAGAAAATCTTTGGAGGGAGCTGAAAGTCCGTATTGCCCAGCGACAGCCCTGAAACCCGAAGGATCTGGAGAAGGTCTGTATGGAGGAGTGGGCCAAAATCCCTGCTGCAGTGTGTGCAAACCTGGTCAAGTCCTACAGGAAATGTATGATCTCTGTAATTGCAAACAAAGGTTTCTGTACCAAATATTAAGTTCTGCTTTTCTGATGTATCAAATACTTATGTAATGCAATCAAATGCAAATGAATTACATAAAAATCATACAATGTGATTTTCTGGATTTTTGTTTTAGATTTCGTCTCTCACAGTTGAAGAGTACCTATGATAAAAAAATTACATGCTTTGCAAGTATGAAAACCTGCAAAATTGTCAGTGTCTCAAATACTTCTCCCCACTGTATGTGGTAGTGGTGGAGTAGGGGCCTGAGGGCACACCGTGTGTTGTGGAATCTGTGGATGTATTTTTAGGTTTTTAAAATTGTATAAACTGCATAATTTTATTTGACCTCAGGAATAGTATCTGCTACCTTGCTAATGGGGATCCATAATATATACAAATACAAAATCTTGTGAAGCTGGTTGAGAGAATGCCAAGAGTGTGCAAAGCTGTCATCAAGGCAAAGCGTGGCTTCTTGGAGAATTTCAAATATTAAATATGTTTTGATTGTTTAACACTTTTTTGGTTACTACATGATTCCATATGTGTTATTTAATAGTTTTGATGTCTTCACTGTTATTCTACATATAAAACATCTTGAATGAGTAGGTGTGTCCAAACTTTTGACTGGTACTGTATTTATTTATAAATAATAAAAATAAATCCTTGGAGGAAATCCCCCCCCTGCTCAGACCAGTAGAAACATGCTCAGACCAGTAGAAACATGCTCAGACCAGTAGAAACACGCTTAGATGTGCTCCTAGCTCCTGCAGTGATGTTTTTTTGTCATGCCTGATCTATGTGAAGTTGTTTAGCAGTTGTAGGTGTTGTGTGCAGTCACAGTATGATTCGTTTCAGTTTGCTACTAAAGGTCCGAGATCGACTGTTGACACTGCGTGAAAGATCAGCTGGAGGCGCTTGACAGGCTCACATTTCAACCATTTTTGAAAACAGAGGGCTGTAACACCAAAGTATCCTCTCTAGACCCAATAGAAGTTGGCTTTGAGGTTAACTACATTGTAACACTTTATGATTTCAGTTGCATAGCCTCTGATAACCTCCTTATCACATTAGATCAGACATGTTGTGTATCCTTTCAGATCTGTTAATGTTGTCCAAGCAGTTAGATGTCAATAATATTGCTGTTTACCACTATGACCCATGCCCCCTCTCTCTCTTGCTCTCTCTCAATTGAATGAAATTCAGAGTGCTTTATTGGCATGTGAAACATATGTTTACATTAGCAAAGCAAGCAAAATAGATAATAAACAAATGGGAAATAAACAATACAAAATGTACAGTAAACATTACACTCACAAAAGTTTCAAATGAATAGACACATGTCATATTATGGCTATATACTGTGTTGTAACAATGTGCAAATAGTTAAAGTACAAAAGGGGAAATAAATAAACATAAATATGGGTTGTATTTACAATCTCTCTCTCCCCCTCCCTCTCTCCCCTCCCTCCCTCTGGTAGGTATCTGTTCTGGACAGAGTGGGGCCAGAGCCCCTGCATAGGGAGAGCCCGTCTAGATGGGTCTGATCAGGTCACCCTGGTCAACACTGGCATCGCCTGGCCCAATGGGATCTCCATAGACTATGAGGTACAGTACAGGGCTTCCTCCTGATCCATCTATGTCCTATTTGCTCTTATCCATCCACCCCATCCTAAAGCAGTTTTATAACAGCATCCTATCATCATATTTCTTTGTTTGGATAAAAATGTACCCAATGTACCCCCATAACTCTGCAGGAAAATAGATTATACTGGTGTGATGCCCGCACTGACAAGATAGAGAGGATCAACCTTGAGACGGGTGAGAGCAGGGAGATTGTACTGTCAGTGGCCAACGTAGACCTGTTCTCCGTGGCAGTGTTTGGAGCTTACATCTACTGGTCTGACAGGTAATTTATTATTTCCTTAAATGCACACAGAGTGGGCTGCAAAGTCCGATCCTCTAACCCTTAATCTGAGAGGTCTCAGTAGGGAGATCCTCAGGGGAGTATTTTTACATGATTAGGTGCACCATCTCTTTATGTAAATGTACTAGCATATCTCAATGTCATTATCAAGGGCAAGTTCCTTAAACCTTTTGTCAAACCAGTTATCTTGAGGTATTTCATGCTTGCTTGATTATTTTCCTTATGATAAAGTGCCATTGTTAAAATAAATTATGCCAGCTTTTCTATTTTCTGTCATTTAGAAAAGTTTAACGTTTTAATGTCACATGCACAAGTACAGTGACATGACTTTCTTGCAAACTCAAAACCCAACAATGCAATAATCAAAAACAATGTAATACTAGAAAAAAAACATGAGAAATAAGAACACAATAAGTAAGTAAGCATACTATATGCATGGTCAGTTCCAATACTATTTACAATTTGCAGTAATACTGGAGTGATGGAGGTAGATATATATAAGGGTAAGGTGAGTAGGCAAAAGGATATAAGATAAACAGAGTAGCAGCAGCTTGTATGTGAGTGGGTTTGATTGTGTGTCAAGTCTGTATAAATTATTGTGCATATTTTTATTTATTTAACCAGGTAGGACAGTTGAGAACAAGTTCTCATTTACAACGGCGACCTGGTCAAGTGTCAAGGTATGCGTGAAGGGCTGTAGGAAGTCAGGTGCAGGAGAGCAGATATTTGGTAGCAAACTGGAGCATTTTATTTGGAGGACCAAAAGCACATGGCACAAAAGAACACGAAATACAAATACGGGTTGAACATAACTCAGCGCAACAAGCCTAACGTGCGCAAATGGGGGAAACAGAGGGTAACAGAGGGTGGGGGAAACAGAGGGTAACAGAGGGTGGGGGAAACAGAGGGTTAAATACACAACACATAATGAGCTAAATGAGAACCAGGTGTGTGGGAAAAGGAGACAAAACAAATGGAAAATTAAAAATGGATCGGCAGTGGCTAGAAGACCGGCGACGTCGACCGCCGAACACCGCCCGAACAAGGAGAGGCATCGACTTCGGCAGAAGTTGTGACACCAAGATAAAGCAAAGCAGCGCAACACAAACAACAACACAGAGTTTCACATGGAATAAACAAACATACAGTCAATAATAAAATAGAAAATCTATATACAGTGTGTGCAAATGAGGTAGGATAAGGGAGATAAGGCAATAAATAGGGCCTAGTGACGAAATAATTACAATATAGCAATTAAACACTGAAGTGATAGATGTGCAGAAGATGAGTGTGCAAGTAGAGATACTGGGGTGCAAAGGAGAAGAATAAATAACAGTATGGGGATGAGGTAGTTGGATGGGCTATTTACAGATGGGCTATGTACAGGTGCAGTGATCTGTGAGCTGCTCTGACAGCTGGTGCTTAAAGTTAGATATGATATTAGGTGTGTGTTTGTGTCGTCAGTATAAATCAAATTAAATCAAATGTATTTATATAGCCCTTTGTACATCAGCTGATATCTCAAAGTGCTGTACAGAAACCAAGCCTAAAACCCCAAACAGCAAGCAATGCAGGTGTAGAAGTACGGTGGCTAGGAACAACTCCCTAGAAAGGCCAAAAACTAGGAAGAAACCTAGAGAGGAACCAGGCTATGTGGGGTGGCCAGTCCTCTTCTGGCTGTGCCGGGTGGAGATTATAACAGAACATGGCCAAGATGTTCAAATGTTCATATATGACCAGCATGGTCCAATAATAATAAGGCAGAACAGTTGAAGCTGGAGCAGCAGCACGGCCAGGTGGACTGGGCACAGCAAGGAGTCATCATGTCAGGTAGTCCTGAGGCATGGTCCTAGGGCTCAGGTCCTCCGAGAGAGAGAAAGAAAGAGAGAAAGAGAGAATTAGAGAGAGCCCACTTAAATTCACACAGGACACCGAATAGGACAGAAGAAGTACTCCAGATATAACAAACTGACCCTAGCCCCCCGACACATAAACTACTGCAGCATAAATACTGGAGGCTGAGACAGAAGGGGTCAGGAGACACTGTGGCCCCATCCGAGGACACCCCTGGACAGGGCCAAACAGGAAGGATATAACCCCACCCACTTTGCCAAAGCACAGCCCCCACACCACTAGAGGGATATCTTCAACCACCAACTTACCATCCTGAGACAAGGCCGAGTATAGCCCACAAAGATCTCCGCCACGGCACAACCCAAGGGGGGGGGGGGGGGCGCCAACCCAGACAGGAAGATCACATCAGTGACTCAACCCACTCAAGTGACGCACCCCTCCCAGGGACGGTATGAAAGAGCCCCAGTAAGCCAGTGACTCAGCCCCTGTAATAGGGTTAGAGGCAGAGAATCCCAGTGGAAAGAGGGGAACCGGCCAGGCAGAGACAGCAAGGGCGGTTTGTTGCTCCAGAGCCTTTCCATTCACCTTCCCACTCCTGGGCCAGACTACACTCAATCATATGACCCACTGAAGAGATGAGTCTTCAGTAAAGACTTAAAGGTTGAGACAGAGTTTGCGTCTCTCACATGGGTAGGCAGACCATTCCATAAAAATGGAGCTCTATAGGAGAAAGCCCTGCCTCCAGCTATTTGCTTAGAAATTCTAGGGACAATTAGGAGGCCTGCGTCTTGTGACCGTAGCATACGTGTAGGTATGTACGGCAGGACCAAATCAGAGAGATAGGTAGGAGCAAGCCCATGTAATGCTTTGTAGGTTAGCAGTAAAACCTTGAAATCAGCCCTTGCCTTGACAGGAAGCCAGTGTAGGGAGGCTAGCACTGGAGTAATATGATCAAATGTTTAAATGTATAAATGAATGCATATTATATGTGTGTGTATGTGTGTGCATAGAGACAGTGCAAAAATAAAAGGTAAGTAAAGATACAATGTTAACTCAAGCTTTCCTACCACACCGCCTGATGAAGATGTCCTGGATGGCAGGGAGCTCACCCCCAGTGATATACTGGGCTGTCCCCACCACCCTCTATAGCGCCATGCGATCGAGGGCGGTGCTATTGCTATACCAGGAAGTGCTGCGGCCAGTAAAAATGCTCTCATTGGTGAAGCTGTAGAACCTTTTGAGAATTCGAGGGCCCATGACAAACTGTTTCAACCTCCTGAGGGGATTGATTTGGACACCGAGAAACTTGAAGCTCTCGTGCTCCCCCCCCCCCCCCCCCCCCCCCCCCCACCCGTTTTCTGTAGTCCAACTCCTTAGTATTACTGACGTTGAGGGAGAGGTGGTTGACAGCAGTGTGGAGAGCAATTGAGATTGCGTCCTCTATGGATTTATTGAGGCGGTCTGCAAATTGGAGTGGGTCTAGGGTGTCTGGGATGGTGGAATTAATATTTGCCATAACCAGCCTCTCAAAGCACTTCATGATTATAGAAGTGAGCGTTACAGGGCGGTAGTCATTGTGGCATGAAGCCACAATGGGCACAGGAATGATGGTGGTCACCTTACAGACTGAGACAAGGAGAGGTTGAAAATTACTGTAAATATTCCTGCCAGCTGTTCTGCGCATGCTCTAAGAACGCGCTCAGGAATACTCTCAGGTTTCCTGTGGCCTTTCGGGTGTTGACCTGATCAAAGCCCTTTCTCACATCAGCCTTGGAGAGCAAGATCACCCAATCCTCTGGGTCGGTGACGGCCCTCACACCCGGCACGATGTTGTTGTTGTCAAAGCGTGGATAAAATGCATTGAGTTCGCCTGGTAGAGAGGCATCGGTGGGCAGATCACGGTTGGGTCTTTCTTTGTAATCCGTCATGGACTGTAGCCCCTGCCACATGCGGCGGGCATCAGATCCTGTGTAGTATGATTCCACCTTATTCCTATATTGTTATTTTTCTCATTCATGACTCTGCGGAGGTCATAGCGGGACTTCTTGTACTTATTCCTGTTCTCAGGGTTGTCTACCATGGCTCTGTGTGTGGTAGTCCTGTCCTTTAGTTTAGTTCCAACCTCTGTGTTAATTCAGGGCTTTTAATTGGGGGAACCAGCGAATCCTCACCGTGAGGACAACGTCGCCGATACATTTTCTAATGAAGCTGGTGACAGAGGTGGTTAGCTTGTCAATGTTAGTGGTGTCGTCTCAAAACACATTCCAATCAGCGCTAGCAAAGCAGTCCTATATCATAATTTCGGATTCTGGTGACCATTTCTCAAATGGAGCGAGTCACAGCTACTTCCTATTTGAGTTTCTGCTTGTAAACAGGAAGCAGGAGTGTGGAGTCATGAAATGATTTGCAGAGGGAGGGCCTTGTATGCTTGGTTGTGGGTAGAATAACAGTGGTCTAGGACTTTATTACCCCTAATGGCATTAGAGACGGGTTGATGGAAGTTGGGCACCACGTGTCTTAGTGACCCAGAATTAAAATGGCAGGCAACCAGAAAGGCAGCCTCTAGATGTTAGTTTTCTTGCTTGTTTATGTCCTTGTAAAGTTTAAGTGCCAGCTTGTTATCTTTCTTGTCCTGATGTGGAATGTATACAACAGTCACGATAACTGCTGAAAATTCCTCTGGAGGTAGAAGGGTCGGCATTTGACCTTCAGGTATTCTAAGACGGGTGAACAGTTGGTAGACACTTCCAACGCGCTGGAGTTAGGACACCAATTAGTCTTGATGTAGATGCAAACCCTTCCCCCCCTCGATTTCCCTGACTCCACTGTCCTGTCCCCCCGGTGAATGGAGAATCCATCGAGTCGGATAGCATCTTGTCCGAGAGCCAAAAATAAAAGTACTTTTAAGAAACAAATAAAAATAAAAAATGTGTGTCATTGATGACTTTTCAAAATGTCTCTCTCTTTCTGTCCTCAGAGCTCACTCCAATGGTTCCATCCGACGAGGCTTCAAGAGTGACGGCAGCGAGGCAGTGACCATGAGGAGTGGTCTGGGGGTCAACCTGAAGGATGTGACAGTATTTAATAGAGGGCGGGAGAAAGGTTGAGGTTTCAACTTAATTCTCCTTATTGATTTTCACCCATAATCAGTAGCAATGTTAAATGCATTGTTCAAAATTAACTGGGAGCCATCTAGTACAAGGGAAAGATAAACCGTAGCTATAGGCAGTGCATGTACAATACAAAAGTGACGTTATATCACACCAGCACTTCTAGTTCTGGCACTACACTAAACAATTAACTTCATAACCATGAAATTAATGAGGGTAAAGTAATCTTAATTAGAATATGCCTTGAACACAGTGTTTGTGTCTGCCAACCCAGGTACCAACCCATGTGCCAGGAGCAATGGGGGCTGTCAGCAGCTCTGCTTCCACCTGGGCAGTGGGCGTAGGACATGTTCCTGTGCCCATGGCCACCTGGCTGAGGACGGCTTTGCCTGCGAGCGATATGAAGGCTATCTGCTTTACTCTGAGAGGACCATACTGAAGAGCGTCCACCTCTCAGACGAGAGCGACCTCAACTCGCCCGTCCAGCCCTTCGAGAGGCCCACCTACTTCAAAAACATCATAGCACTGACCTTTGATTACCGCCAGAAAACCGCAGGAGGGACCAATCGCATCTTCTTCAGCGACATCCATTTTGGGAATATCCAGGTGATTAATGACGACTGGACAGGACGATCAATCATAGCCAAAAGTAAGTGCTGCTTTACTTTTTATGTTTTGATGATTTTGAGTTTGTTTATTTACAAGTGCCTGCAAGTGCCTGCATATTGACGTTTATGCCTGACAGAAATAAATTGTTCATGTTTTATTATTTTACTAATATTTTACTTTCTAGTACATCCATTCATTTATTTTCCTCTAAATCTTGATCCCGTTGTAATGCTGGGTGCTAAGTCAATGAAATAACCTACGATGTGAAATGAGGGTCTGCAGCCAGCCTCTCCTGCCTCTTAGCAGCCATTTGTGAAAAGCTATTTGTGGAGAATATAGTGGCTGGGTCCTAGGATGTGTGGCTTTGATGCATAATACTACATAAAGTATACAGATGTAGGATCTTAATTTGATCACCCTGTTGCAAAGTAACTTTCCTGCAATTCAAAACATTTAAAACTTTTAGTGTATTTGAGCTTTAAAATGCTTCTGAAGTTTGTAATATCCACTTAGAAATGTCGAACACGATTTTCCCTTGTAAAGAATTTATCAATCCCTACAAAAATGTCCATAATTTACAATCCACATAATAATTCACATGTCCTGTTGCTGCAGGATTATTTTCATGCTGCAGCAAACTGGCTCAAATTAAGGTCCTACATATGTAGAGCATTGTAATGGTCACCTCTATTTTTCTTGCCCTAAATGGGAACAATTTAACTGTTAAATAAGATGCTTAAGATTGGGGATTTTTTTCAGCTCTTACTATTGATGCAGAAAATTACCCAGCTCTCATTTTCACCACATTTTGACCAAAACAGAAATAAGTGGCCTGAGAGTGATACAGTATATTCACCACTCTGGACAGCAAGCAGCATTTGCAGCATTCGCAATAGGATTAGCTAGCAATGGGTATCAGTATTGCGAGGAACAGCGTCTGCATAAAATAAGCTTAAGTATTTAGGGATTAAGGAAGTTTATAGGACACATGGGTGCTTGTGAAATTGACATCTAACAAAGATAAATTCAAAATATCTCTATTTGGCTTGAATTTAATAAATACATATAGAATGTGAAACACATAACAAATGGACCTTTTATAGCCTGCTAGTCAGTCAGTCATTCTAGATGGCAGGAGGAGAGCCAGCAGAGCCGTTGCGTCTGTTCTCCCTGTCAGTCTTTGCTAGATAAGCTGAGTGGAGGCAGATGAGCAGGGAAAGCCTCTGTTCTACACTGTTAGCATCTTTTGCCTCTTTCTGAAGTCTCCTCTGAGCTCATGTCACTCACTCACCCCTCACACTCTGGAAGAACAGCATCACCAGTCACACTCTGGGAGAACAGCAGGAGTCCACTGATCCATATCCTCATGTTCTACTGTTGGCAAAATTGACAGAGACAGATGGGATGACTGGAAATATACTTTTTTGTTCTTTTGGCTTTGACCAAGAGGAGCAATTATCATTTTGAAAAGAAGCACTGACATATAAAGAGAAACAGCTATGTGGCTGGCAAATGTCAAGTTGGTGTATGTGTTTGATATCCTTCTTTGCACCTCTTTGTGTAATTGGTAGACCTCAATCCATGCCTAGCCTGTTCACGTGCAGAGTTGGAGTGATTTATTTAGCACTGAAACATCCATTGCCTTTACTTTAGCTTAGCTTGTTATAGGGTTGTCCTTGAGTAAAGAAAATCTTGGTTGACCGAAAGTCGCCTCTTCTTTCAACCAATCAATTGGTCTACATTTTAAAATGTGTATTTTTTCATATATAGATACACCCTATGTGCTTGAATACAATCAACTATATATGCATTGAGCTTGTCTGATGCTTTAAGGGCACTGTTAGATCAAATCAGACACAAATGACTCAAGACGGAGACAGAGATAAAGATAACCAGAAGAAAATAAATGTAACCTGTCCCGAGCATCCTCCTCCACTCTTACTGGATTTCGCAGATTCTACCGTTACACTCCTGAAGTTGCCTGTAATAGGCTACACGTGGAGTCTGCAACCTTTCTCACGTGGAATGCCAATTTATCTTACCATTTCTAACGATTTGCGTGCCAGTTCTGGTTTCCAGTTATGATTTGCACATTGTCGTGGAACAGTTTCATTTAAAATCATTGTCATGTGGTTAATCAAAATTCTATCCAAATCTCAATAAAAAAGATACAAACTTCTATTGCCATTGCCAACCATGTAAAACATTGTCTATAAAGCCAACAAATAAACATTGCAGCCTGTAGGTAGAAAATATCCTGATAAAAATATCTTAAAAGTCACATTTTCTACGCATGGCCTGTCTGCAATGAACTTGAAACATTGTATCAGCTATTAACTTGGACCCAAAGCTCAAGCTAGCAAACTTACAACATTGTCTAAAATATTCTGGGCCCTCAGAGTTTCCCAAGTCAATGTGCTTGGGACAGACACAGCTGTAGGCTATTTGTGCAAGTGATAAGAAGTAATCAGATAGGCCCTATTTTATAAAGTTTCCATTGGATCAGAGCATTACATTTTTCCCTTTCACGCTGAGTGGCTGTCGAAGGGGGGAGAGCTGGATATACATTTTTTAATACATTGAGAAACTTCTGTCATTCTCATTGGATGTAAAAAACAGACTTTGATTGCTTGCTGTTTGAGGTGAAGAAAACATTACTTTGAGAATCTCAACAGAATCTCAACAGCTCATGTGTGTGGTTAAGCAAATCCGAAAAACTATCAGATCCCCAAATGGGCATATTTATATGCGTCCATTTGCGTACAGGCCAGATAGCCTATAGGCCTGCTTCAATGCGTAATCAGGTGCATATTCTTACTCAACATTGAGAGTAGCGCTCCAAACAAAAGACATTGACTAAATTGACAAAACTCATAAATGGAATAAATAAACCAAAACTTGTTTCTCACAAGTGTTGCATAGGTTGTGCGCTCTTCAAACAGCGTGTCCACTCCGACAACGGTAAAAGACTGGAATAATAATATATTAAATGCATGAACAGAAATTACTGTTACCAAACATTATTAAGTATAGGAATTAACGGTAAGTGTACTACTGGTAAAATATGTAATGGGGAATTGATAGACACTAACAATCAAACGCAAACAATTCACACAATGAAGTTACGAAGCAATTAATATGCACAAATTGGTGGGAAAGTGCGCAATGCTGGAGAGAGACATGCATTGTGCAGCCCCAGTCCCCTTCTTCTTGCACTGTGCCATCCCAGCAGCCTCTGCAATGGATTAATCTCGGCCTCCACAATGGATTAGTTCACTGAGATGGGCGCAAATAAGACAGGTGTCTTGTGTACCATAATATACAGTATATATATATATATATATATATTTGCCACTTCTCGACTACAAAAAATCTTGGTCGACCAACAGCCTATCGACCAAACAATCGACCAGTCGACTAATTACGGTCAGCCCTAGCTTGTTAACTCACTGTTCATAGTTGGTCGGATTCAGGACTCTTGTTAATCGACTAAACAATGTTATCAGAATCAGACTGTCCACCCTCTACTTTTCCATATACCCTCTTCATTACACTCCTCTCCTTCCCTCTCCTCTCCCTTTCCTCTACCCTCTTCTCTACCCTCCTCTACCCTCCTCTCCTCTCATTCACCCCCTTATCTCCTTCCTCTCCACAAAGTTCTACTGCGTACCCTGTCATTGAAGAAGGGTGAAGATGTTAATCATCCATATTTCCCTAATGAAGCTCCACGTCCCCCATTAATTACTCCCTGGCCTCTCCAACGATTTCCGGCAAACCAAGCTGTCAGACGCCTTTTTATTGCGAACAATTAATTAGCAATTGGGCTGACTCAGATAGTGCCTTAAGTATTCTGTATGTATGGTTTATGGCTTATAGAAAGCACCGGATTCAGTCCGTATCTCCAGAATTGACGACCTGTTCACCATTAAGATCAATTAAGCACTCACTCCACAGCAGATTGTAGAGTATACTGTATGTCCCATTGAGTTGGAGTTCTAGGATATAATTCAGGTGGTAAGGTTTCATCCAAGATCTTCACTAATGGTTCAGTGAATATGTTAGATATCTTTGTGCAACTCAAGGACAGAAATATGTGTGTTTTCCCTACTAGGACAAGCATGTTGTTTATGTTTGTCCTAATCTTGTCCACCAGCCGGCTGTCTCTGTCGAACCGTCTGGTTTCATAGCGCCTCAGAAAGAGACTTGAATGGAGGTTGTGACCATAGCGGACAAAACAACCGCTGATTTTTATTGGATGATCTCTCAGTTCATCACCATCCAGCGCAACCTTAGAACCCCCTGTTGCACAGTGTCAACACGCTCTATATGCCATAGCAATTGAGCCTGGTGGGGCAAGGTTATGGTTGTACTAGTACTCTGATGCAACCCTATTTTCATGCCAAGCACATACGGTTTGACATGTCTATTTGGTCACTATTGAATGCCATGTACTTATCCCTGCTCACTAAGTTAACAGTAGAAACTACAATGAATGAGAGACCTGGAATATGTAAGCTTAATTTTTTTCAGTGACCTCTATTACCAATCGATATATGAACAACAACGGTTTGCAGCAGAGACTACCCTGTGCTGTATATGCTTACATTGGTATTCATGGATTTTTAGTTTACTTCATATTTTCCTGGAATTAGGTTTGTTTGGACTTGTCAACTGTGTGAGTGCCATCAGAAATATTATGGGTTGATTAA
Organism: Oncorhynchus mykiss; assembly: GCF_013265735.2. NCBI lineage: Eukaryota > Metazoa > Chordata > Actinopteri > Salmoniformes > Salmonidae > Oncorhynchus > Oncorhynchus mykiss. Next base: position 35,271,603 of record NC_048586.1, on the reverse strand, counting down.
TGTCTTGTATATTCCATTGAAGTATTTAGAATGAGCTGGTGGATGGATTTGTTAGTACAGAACGTGCAGAGGTTATATCCTGTGTGCGGCAGTTACAATGAATTCAACCTTGTGGCTGTAATTCCCTGCACCACGAATGAAAGAAGCATGGTGGTGTGCATGTTAACATATCGGAGCGGTTTCCCAGACACAGATTAAGCCTAGTTGTAGAATAAAAAGAGTTTTCGATGGAGGTTCTCCATTGAGTTTGTTTTTTTACTCCAAGACTAGGCTTAATCTGTGTCTGGGAAACCGTCCCTTCATGTCTGGACTAGGACTATTGCAGTGACCATATTACCTCCACACCGGCTCTCATGAGTCGTGACCGCAGTACTAAGCTCCTTTTATGCACTCTGGACATGTGTTGGTAGTACCCAACTCACTAACGACCACCAGGTCGCTAATGGCCTGGTACTCAGGGCTCCATTGTCCCTCTAACCACTCTGACATCAATGGAAATGCATTCGAAAATCACATCAAACACTTATCATCAAAACAGTATCATGCTTTTAAAACTCACCTCAATGTGATTTATCAATTTGAAGAAAGAAGTTCAACAACAGGTTGAAACTGAGTGGAAAACATGGTCCTTATGCATAACATAATGAAATGGACTGCGCTTTCTAAGGTGATGATTAATTCAAAACACCCATACACATATTAGACCTTATGCATACACATAGGCCTATATATGAACCTGAGCCCGCATTACAGAGTTAGCCTACAATTATAGTCCATTTTGTATTTGATTTTAGTAATAGGGATTTTTTAAAATATTTTCATAATTAATAGGCTGACACATTACCTTTAGAATATCTCACCACTGTGAGTTTCCACCTCTTCCTCTCTCTGATCCATTCCTTTCTCAAGCATGCAGAGCGAGGGGCTGTCAACAGTTTCTTTAAATATGTTTGGTTGTGAAAACATGCTGCTATCGATGTTCCCGAACAGATTTCACTTGGTTTCCCAAATGAAGCACTGGGTTGGAAAGCCCATGGCGTATAGAGTTTGTGCAGAATATCACCTGTTGTGCAGTGAGAGGCTGCTCCTCAAACAGTGGCTGATGCATGGAGTAAAATAACTGGAATAGCCTACCTGGCATGATGGAAAAACAAACCGGAGGGAGGCTATTTGAGTGCATAAGGATGACATGTGTTTTTCCCCCTGCCTGTAATTGATAATGGGGCCATTCTAAATTGAAACCAATTTGGCATATTAGTAAAGAAACTATGACATTTAAAATAGTCTGATGGATGATATGATAACATGATCACTTGATGATGTGCATTCTGTGGCAGGGAACAGAGTGTAAGCTTTATTTTTCTACTTTCTCAAATCATAAGTAGCCAATAGTCGCGTCATGCAGCCCATATATGTTTCGATTTAGAAGACATTCTAAGGTTTGTGTCATTCACACCTAAAGTGAATGACACAAATGATCACTTTTACGCTCAACATAGACACTTCATATGCGTATTTGCTCCAGAATGGGAAAAATATAATTTATATTTTATTCAGCTAAGTTCAATTATATTTTTCGGACTATAAAATCATAAAATATCAAATAAAGTAATGGCACGGGACTTGTAAGCGTATTTTGTCTATTAAATGAAAAAGCCTACAGCCGATGGCATGGTGAATAGCCAGATAACATAGAGTAGGACAACTCATATTGTGTTCTTCTGAAATACATTTCCTTCATATAACAATGTTTCTTTAGAACTGCCTAAAATAAACAATGGATTAGTTGTGATGGTGTATATTAATGTGATTTATTAGCTTTTTTAAATGTAGATATTCCAAAGGTAAGCATCAGCGGCTTGTATGCGTGGATGCCTGGAGATGCTAAACACGCTAAAAGTGTTCATGTTAATTAACTGTCAATTACTGTGAGACCGGCAGGCTTTTTCCATGAAAATAACAGGCTGAAAAAATGTCATGACTGCCACAGCCCTTGTCTAGACATCATTGACTTTGTTCCTCCTGAGGTGGATTCAGATCTGTCCACCTTTATCAACGGAGTCAAAGCACTGCATTACCAGTTGATTTAATGCCATGTCCATTACATGTAAGTATTTCAAATGAACTAGTGGAGGCTGGATGATTGGATGATGGTGGTGACGTCCTTGTCTGTGTACCCCCAGATGTGGGTTCAGTGGAGGGGTTGGCGTACCACCGTGCCTGGGACACTCTGTACTGGACCAGCTCTACCACCTCCAGCATCACCAGGCACAGTGTGGACCAGAGCCGGCCCGGGACCTTCAGCAGACAGGCTGTGGTCACACTCTCTGAAGACGACCATCCCCATGTCCTCGCCCTGGACGAGTGCCAAAAGTATGTAGTTCTAGTTCTACTAAGTCTCCCAATAGCCTGGTCCCAGGTGTGTTTGTGTTGTCTTGCCAACTGCCATGTTCATTGTCACAACATGGGAGTTGGCAAGACATCACAAACACATCTGTAACCAGGCTAGTCTCTTGTTTTATTGATGTCAGAATTTGTGTGGACCACAAATGTAGTTCATTAGTTACTACTTCAGATGCAGTATGTAATTCTATGCTTGAAGCTATGTTTGTACAGTATATGCTCAACAGATATATAACATACATACATTTTGGTAGCATTAAAACACAAGACATGCCTCCTTGGACAAAGTGAATTGTCTTGCTGTCTAAAGACAATTTTGTCTAACGAATGTCACCTCTTGAACAAATCTCAGTGAGTTTAATTTTGTTAGAGCAATCAGTAGAATGTTATATGAGAGATATGCGTCCAGTTCTGTAGAGAAGATTGGATCCCTACGGTGTAGTGAAGGCGAGACATTTAATTGGTTTGACACACTCACATTTGAAGAAATACTGCCTGCAGTGCTTTCACAATAACAAACTAATGTTCCTGTTATATCCTTTAAGATATAAAAGTATGTCTCAAACTACAGTAATTATGCATGCCAAGGAGGTTTTCACAGAACACTGACCCAGAGTTCACAAACAAATTTGACCTAAGTGGGTATGCATGCAGTATGCAATTTGGCATTTTCACTACAGAACGCTGCTAATTTAAATGTAACCTAATATGATAAATTAGCACTCTCTGACATATTCTAACTAGCCCCTATGAATTCTCAAGACTTCCAATGCTGTAAACATTGTCTTCTATAGGGAGGGTCCACCATAACCATATATAGGCCTATCTCTATTTTGCTCAACTTCAAAAGTATACATTGTTAATCTTTGATCAGTACAATACAATACCTGACAGTTTGATGAGGATATAATCCCTCTACTTTTTCTTCTAAGAAGTAAATATGTAGCTGCTGTACACTAATACAATTCACATATTCCTTTAATTTTGCAGAACCTACTTCCTCAGATACAATCCCACACGATCATAATTTTCCGTATTCTTAGTAGTCCCCTCAAAGAAATATGAATACCAATTCCATTCAGCATTCATTGATGCTAATCTGGTTTTTATTAAATGGAAAGTGAGTATCAAAAATGAAACTGCAGCACCAACCTTATTAGAGATGGGAGCTGCAGTAGCTCCTGCAAGGCGACACTAACAAAGCCGACAGAGACAACATGAGGAGCAGATGACAGGTCATGCAGGCCATCGTGAGCTATGGGATCACGACCAGATAGAGCCATAGGCAATTTAAAACAGCTGCCTATGAATAATTCTCACAGCTATTAGTGTTTATTTTCCCCTACGAAGAAAGCCAAGGAGCTTGACAAGTTTCAATTGCAGTCCTATTAAAGCCATCATACACTCCCCTAATTCAATTTCAAAGAGCATATATTTGTTTTGTCCTCTTCACTGAGGGGGGTATAAAGATGTCTAAGGGGAAATGTGCATATAGAGAGACATTGAATCTGGGTTATCTGTTTGCAGTGAAGGTGGAAATTGCTTTTAAGACTTGAGATAAAAAACTTGTAAACATAACTGTTATTATGTATCTCTCCTGTTTCCAGTCAACGGACTCCTTTAAAACTGTTTCTCAAATGACCATCTAGTTAATAGTAGGTTTTTTAATGTTTATTTCAGCCTGATGTTCTGGACTAACTGGAACGAGCAGCGTCCCAGTATTATGAGGTCCACCCTGGCAGGAAACAACATGAAGGTGATCGTCAGCACTGACATCCTCACGCCTAACGGACTCACCATCGACCACAAGGCTGAGAAGATCTACTTCTCTGATGGAAGTCTGGGGAAGATAGAGAGGTGTGATTACGATGGCTTACACAGATATGTGAGTATGACTGACATGAGGATTCTCTATGTATGCCACTATAAATGCAACCACAGTTACACTATGTTACTGTGTTAGACTTTGGGCTGGATTACAAATAACTTTCAATGGAGATTATCCATTAAGCATGTTTTTTAGTCCAGGACCAGGTTTAATCTGTCGTTAAAACCTAAGGGCTCAACTAATGTCATACCTAGTTGATGTTATTAACACATTCTAATGATAAAAGACATACTGCAGCTCGTTTGAATTGGGCAGCACACAAGACCACAGAATTTGAGCATATTTATTCAATCTCACCTTCTTCACTAAGGACCAAGAGTATAGGCAGTTCAAAAAGGCAATTACTTCTTGTTGAACCAACGTGTGTTCTGATGTTGTCACTGTCCATAGCTTTTTATGGAGGAGAGAAAAGATATTTGAAACATGGTAGACACAAAGGCAATGATTCTCTGCTGAAATGTCAGTGTTATGCCCCCCTTAAGCTGAAATGGGACACATTTTCTACCCGCTACATTATCTTCCATTCCTATTGAGCCTGATGGTGTTTCAGCTGTCATACAAGGGATGGCTTCTGTAATACCTCTCAGCATTCTTTTCATATAATATATCTCAAAAGACAGAGTCAATTGTTTACTTAATTATAGAAGTAATTTCCCTTCAAATTGTAAAGGAAAGGACCAGTCTCATTTTATCTGTGAGAGGTTGCTTGCATAATATATATTCATAGTGGTGAACATTCTGAATATGTACTGTATCCTTCTGTATCCCTGGCATGTAAGGGATTACAATCGAATGTGGCTCTCCTCTTTGCCGACGGATTTCAATTTGTGCTTGACACGACCTCCGTGACCGAGGACTTTGGCCCATCTCAATTAGTCACCCATACGTTTGCCAAAGCAGGGTCGTGCAGCTCAAAAGTCACACCGTTTGGGTTCCTGCGTGCACCGCCTGCGGTCTCTCTCATGCTAATGAAGGCTCACACAGAAAAGCCCTGTGGGGGCGAGCCCATCACTCTCCCTATTAGAATGTGAAAATTAAACAGCGCTAACGGGTTATCAACAAAGCAGTGGTGAGACACCCCGGGTGGAGAGAGGTGGGGAGACAGAGGGAGAGAGAGAGAGAGGGGGTTGAGAGAGAGAGAGGGAGCGAGAGTTGGCTAGAGTGGGACTTCCTGACATTATGTGTGATGATGTGGGGGCGGTGCAGGGCAGTATGTGGGCGGGGTGGTGCAGAGTGGTATTGTATGGCAGAAGGTCCACAGAGGGACTCCATGGCTCCTGTAGCTCAGGGATCTGGAAGTGTCATTGCTGCCTGACAGCCTAACACTGTGACTGTGTGACACCCCCTCCCTCTGCTCTGACAGACATGAGATGAACACAGAGTACAGCAAAGAGCTAAAAAGGCCCACTTGCCTTCCTCACTCCACTGTGCCATTTTAAGTGGCGTCGTCGTGTCATTAACCATGCTGCCAAAAGTCCAGAGCGCCCGCTGGAGTATGTGATGGGGATAAGATGTCAACACATTAAGGCAGTGAAAATAAGACCTTTTTAAGTGTGAACAGACTGAATACTAATTGAGAACTGGTTCTTAAGGGTGCGATCCCAAATCCCAAAATTAGAGCGTGGCATGATATGATCTTCAGACTACAATTACATTGTATGACAATTATTTGTGACGTCTTATATACATTGACATACTTATGCAAGATATTAGGGCTGGTCCAACTCGAGGTGTCCTAAAAAAAAAAATCGCCCCCCCACCCCAACGTTAAAAATATTTTCACATGACCGTCTCCTGTACTATAAACAAAGAAATCACCCCATCCACCCTCATAAAATGTACAAAAAAGGATGATTACCACCATAAATAAAAAAAACTGTGGCAACCCTGCATTCATAAACGTGCATGTGGACTTGACCACTTCAGCATGGTTTTGTGGCAGGGCTACGGGCCAGAAGGTAAAGGGTTTGCCGACCACAAGCTCAATCTCACTGCGATCAGAGCTGGCTACAGGCAATGATTAGCTAGGGGGAAATCAGATTTTCCACATTTTGATGCTTTTTATTTATAATTTGATAAAATATACGCAACAATTTTCCACCAACAGGTTTCTGTACCAATGCACCACACACAACCAATAAGCATAACTGCATCTTGATTACCGACTTCGAGCTTCATCGTGGTTTGCATTTTCAACACCACAATCAAATAGAGTATGTCAGTCTCGACCAATAGAAAATACATTCCTCCATACTCAGTATCAAAGGCTTGGCTTGACAATCTCCGAATGTCATTAAACCTTTTGGTGTTTCATAACAGATGAAACAGATAACTCTTTCCATTCATTGAATAGCCTGTGAACCTTTTGGATGCTGGAGTGGAGGAGCATGTGCAGGTAGCCTACAGGAGTCTTTTGAAGTTTACGCAGTGGTTTTGTTTATGTCACACATGAAAGGTCATACAATTTAAAAGTTAAATGACATACACTACCGTTCCAAAAGAGTTTCTACAAATGTCCTTGTTTTTGAAAAAAGCAAAAATGTTGTCCATTAAAATAAAATAAAATAGTTCAGAAATACAGTGTAGACATTGTTAATGTTGTAAATGACTATTGTAGCTGGAAACGGCTGTTTTTTAATGGAATATCTACATAGGCGTACAGAGGCCCATTATCACAACTATCACTCCTGTGTTCCAATGGAACGTTGTGTTAGCTAATCCAAGTTCATCATTTTAAAAGGCTAATTGATCATTAGATAACTCTTTTGAAATTATGTTAGCACAGCTGAAAACTGTTTTTAAACCGGATTTTAAAGAAGCAATAAAACTGGACAACTTTAGACTAGTTGAGTATCTGGAACATCAGCATTTGTGGGTTTGATTACAGGCTAAAAATGTCCAGAAACATTCTTTGCCAGAAACGTTCTTTTGAAACTATTCTATTCTTGTTCTCAGAAATGAAGGCTATTCCATGCAAGAAATTGCCAAGAAACTGAAGATCTCGTACAACGTTGTGTACTACTCCTTCACAGAACAGCGCAAACTGGCTCTAACCAGAATAGAAAGAGGAGTGGTAGGCCCCGGTGCACATCTGAGCAAGAGAACAAGTACATTAGAGCGTCTAGTTTGAGAAACAGACGCCTCACAGGTCCTCAACTAGCAGCTTCATTAAATAGTACACGCAAAACACCAGTCTCGTAAACAGTGAAGAGGCGACTCTGGTATGCTCGACTTCTAGGCAGAGTTGCAAAGATGTATCTTAGACTGGCCAATAAAAAGAAAAGATTAAGATGGTCAAAAGAACACAGGCATTGGACAGAGGAACTCTGCCTCGAAGGCCAGCATCCCGGAGTCGCCAAAATCAAATCAAACTGTATTTGCGGGTAAGGGTAAAAGTGACTAGGCAATCAGGATAAGCTGTATAATAAACAGAGTGGCAGCAGCGTATGTGAAGTGTGAAAGTGTGTCAATGTATGAGTGTGTGTGGCGTCAATATGCAGGTGTGTGTGTATATGTTTTGTGTGTGTTGGAGTGTCAGTGTAGTATGTGTGGGTAGAGTCTATCGAGTGTACATAGAGCCAGTGCAAAGGAGTCAGCACAAAACGATTAAGATAAATAAATAAATAAGGGAGTCAATGTAAATAGTCCGGGTTACCATCAAATCAAATCAAATCAAATTGTATTTGTCACATACACATGGTTAGCAGATGTTAATGCGAGTGTAGTGAAATGCTTGTGCTTCTAGTTCCGACAATGCAGTAATAACCAACAAGTAATCTAACTAAAAATACCAAAACTACTGTCTTATACACAGTGTAAGGGGATAAAGAATATGTACATAAGGATATATGAATGAGTGATGGTACAGAGCAGCATAGGCAGGATACAGTAGATGGTATCGAGTACAGTATATACATGAGGTGAGTATGTAAACAAAGTGGCATAGTTAAAGTGGCTAGTGATACATGTATTACATAAGGATGCAGTCGATATAGAGTACAGTATGCATATGAGATGAATAATGTAGGGTAAGTAACATTATATAAGGTAGCATTGTTTAAAGTGGCTAGTGATATATTTACATCATTTCCCATCAATTCCCATTATTAAAGTGGCTGGAGTTGAGTCAGTGTCAGTGTCAGTGTGTTGGCAGCAGCCACTCAATGTTAGTGGTGGCTGTTTAACAGTCTGATGGCCTTGAGATATAAGCTGTTTTTCAGTCTCTCGGTCCCAGCTTTGATGCACCTGTACTGACCTCGCCTGATAGCGGGGTGAACAGGCAGTGGCTCGGATGGTTGATGTCCTTGATGATCTTTATGGCCTTCCTGTAACATCGGGTGGTGTAGGTGTCCTGGAGGGCAGGTAGTTTGCCCCCGGTGATGCGTTGTGCAGACCTCACTACCCTCTGGAGAGCCTTACGGTTGTGGGCGGAGCAGTTGCCGTACCAGGCGGTGATACAGCCCGCCAGGATGCTCTCGATTGTGCATCTGTAGAAGTTTGTGAGTGCTTTTGGTGACAAACCAAATTTCTTCAGCCTACTGAGGTTGAAGAGGCGCTGCTGCGCCTTCTTCACGATGCTGTCTGTGTGAGTGGACCAATTCAGTTTGTCTGTGATGTGTATGCCGAGGAACTTAAAACTTGCTACCCTCTCCACTACTGTTCCATCGATGTGGATAGGGGGGTGTTCCCTCTGCTGTTTCCTGAAGTCCACAATCATCTCCTTAGTTTTGTTGACGTTGAGTGTGAGGTTATTTTCCTGACACCACACTCCGAGGGCCCTCACCTCCTCCCTGTAGGCCGTCTCGTCGTTGTTGGTAATCAAGCCTACCACTGTTGTGTCGTCCGCAAACTTGATGATTGAGTTGAAGGCGTGCGTGGCCACGCAGTCGTGGGTGAACAGGGAGTACAGGAGAGGGCTCAGAACGCACCCTTGTGGGGCCCCAGTGTTGAGGATCAGCGGGGTGGAGATGTTGTTGCCTACCCTTACCACCTGGGGGCGGCCCGTCAGGAAGTCCAGTACCCAGTTGCACAGGGCGGGGTCAAGACCCAGGGTCTCGAGCTTGATGACGAGCTTGGAGGGTACTATGGTGTTGAATGCCGAGCTGTAGTCGATGAACAGCATTCTCACATAGGTATTCCTCTTGTCCAGATGGGTTAGGGCAGTGTGCAGTGTGGTTGAGATTGCATCGTCTGTGGACCTATTTGGGCGGTAAGCAAATTGGAGTGGGTCTAGGGTGTCAGGTAGGGTGGAGGTGATATGGTCCTTGACTAGTCTCTCAAAGCACTTCATGATGACGGAAGTGAGTGCTACGGGGCGGTAGTCGTTTAGCTCAGTTACCTTAGCTTTCTTGGGAACAGGATCAATGGTGGCCCTCTTGAAGCATGTGGGAACAGCAGACTGGTATAGGGATTGATTGAATATGTCCGTAAACACACCGGCCAGCTGGTCTGCGCATGCTCTGAGGGCGCGGCTGGGGATGCCGTCTGGGCCTGCAGCCTTGCGAGGGTTAACACGTTTAAATGTCTTACTCACCTCGGCTGCAGTGAAGGAGAGTCTGCATGTTTTCGTTGCAGGCCGTGTCAGTGGCACTGTATTGTCCTCAAAGCGGGCAAAAAAGTTATTTAGTCTGCCTGGGAGCAGGACATCCTGGTCCGTGACTGGGCTGGATTTCTTCTTGTAGTCCGTGATTGACTGTAGACCCTGCCACATGCCTCTTGTGTCTGAGCTGTTGAATTGAGATTCTACTTTGTCTCTGTACGCTTAGCTTGTTTGATAGCCTTGCGGAGGGAATAGCTGCACTGTTTGTATTCGATCATGTTACCAGTCACCTTGCCCTGATTAAAAGCAGTGGTTCGCGCTTTCAGTTTCACGCGAATGCTGCCATCAATCCACGGTTTCTGGTTAGGGAATGTTTTAATCGTTGCTATGGGAACGACATCTTCAACGCACGTTCTAATGAACTCGCACACCGAATCAGCGTATTGGTCAATATTGTTATCTGACGCAATACGAAACATGTCCCAGTCCACGTGATGGAAGCAGTCTTGGAGTGTGGAGTCAGCTTGGTCGGACCAGCGTTGGACAGACCTCAGCATGGGAGCCTCTTGTTTTAGTTTCTGTCTGTAGGCAGGGATCAACAAAATGGAGTCGTGGTCAGCTTTTCCGAAAGGAGGGCGGGGCAGGGCCTTATATGCGTCGCGGAAGTTAGAGTAACAATGATCCAAGGTTTTTCCACCCCTGCTTGCGCAATCGATATGCTGATAAAACTTGTTTTCAGATTAGCTTTGTTAAAATCCCCAGCTACAATAAATGCAGCCTCCGGATAAATGGATTCCAGTTTGCAAAGAGTCAAATAAAGTTTGTTCAGAGCCATCAATGTGTCTGCTTGGGGGGGGATATATACGGCTGTGATTATAATCGAAGAGAATTCTCTTGGTAGATAATGCGGTCTACATTTGATTGTGAGGAATTCTAAATCAGGTGAACAGAAGGATTTGAGTTCCTGTATGTTTCTTTCATCACACCATGTCTCGTTAGCCATAAGGCATACGCCTCCGCCCCTCTTCTTACCAGAAAGATGTTTGTTTCTGTCGGCGCGATGCGTCGAGAAACGCGCTGGCTGCACCGCCTCGGATAGCGTCTCTCCAGTGAGCTATGTTTCCGTGAAGCAAAGAACGTTAGTCTCTGATGTCCCTCTGGAATGCTACCCTTGCTCGGATTTCATCAACCTTGTTGTCAAGAGACTGGACATTGGCGAGAAGAATGCTAGGGAGTGGTGCACGATGTGCCCGTCTCCGGAGTCTGACCAGAAGACCGCCTCGTTTCCCTCTTTTTCGGAGTCGTTTTTTTGGGTCGCTGCATGGGATCCATTCCGTTGTCCTGGGTGAAAGGCAGAACACAGTATCCGCGTCGCGAAAAACATATTCTTGGTCATACTGATCGTGAGTTGACGCTGATCTTATATTCAGTAGTTCTTCTCGACTGTATGTAATGAAACCTAAGATGACCTGGGGTACTAATGTAAGAAATAACACGTAAAAAAACAAAACACTGCATAGTTTCCTAGGAACGCGAAGCGAGGCGGCCATCTCTGTTGGCGCCGGAAGTCACTTTGATTAACTGTTCAGTAGTCTTATGGCTTGGGGGTAGAAGCTGTTCAGTATAATGGTTTTGGAGTGACAGTCACAGGGACCAGGGTTTGAGTCCCAGTCAGGGTACCCCCCAATCCACAATATTGGTGTCAGGTGTTAGAGGGCGTTATTGAATATATGTCCCAGCCAAGTTTTAGTTACAGTACATTTGTGTTAAGCTAGTGATGTTTCTGTCAGATTTCCGTACTGCACATGTGATGGCAGTGTATGTAAAACAATTGTGCAATCGATTGATATAAATCATCATGCTATCATTCTGCCAGGTAGGCCTACCTTGCATTCAACATTTAATTGGGAAGGGTTTGGGGGAAAAACTTAGAAAATGACTGTTTCAGCAGGCATTGTGGATTTTATAGAGCCAATATACAGTATATCTTGCTTTTAGAAGTGTTTACTTCAGGTCGACTACAAGCATCTATTGAGTTGCAATGTCTCATAAATTGAATGTCCAAATAAACCTAAAGTATCTACAAAATTTGATTTGCAGCGACACAATTCAAAATTCCTTTTACTGTTTGCGATTCACAGATGATTCTTATGATTCCCATGATTTGATTTACCACGATTTAACCAAACCCCAATTACTACAATGGCGAAGCACATCATTCATTCAAAGAATTGTTTAAAAATAATCGATTCATAACCCCATTGCCAAAGAACATTTACCTGCAAAGTTCTACTATTATATCCCAGGGCTTCCCTTCCTTTTGTTGTCTACAACTGCCTTGGTTTTATTTACTCAGAACTGTAACGTGTGCGCTGAGAGTTGGGAAGCAAGTTCAGGGAGTGAATGTTTTAATAAATAAACGTAACATAATACAAAACACAAACAACGCACAGACATGACACTGGAACAGAAACAATAACGCCTGGGGAAGAAACGAAAGGAAGTGACATATATAGGGAAGGTAATCAGGGAGGTGATGGAGTCCAGGTGAGTCTGGTGATGCGCAGGTGCGTGTAACGATGGTGACAATTGTGCACCATAATGAGCAGCCTGGTGACCTAGAGGCTGGAAAGGGACAACACGTGACAAGACATGTCATATAAATAGATTCTAAGAGATTTTGAACACAGTGGTAATTTGTCCCTGTGTATAAAACCAGCATTCTCCCTAATCAAATTTCTGTCAAAATCCCTCTGGATTCCTTGTCATCTTTCTCTAGCTCTCTCTCAATTCATAGGGGTTTTATTGGCATGGGAATGCATGGCATGTTTACATTGTTTATTTCACTTGCTTTGGCAATCAACAAAAGTGAGAAGACACAAAACATTAAAAATATTAGAATATAACATTAAATATTACACTCAAAAAGATAAAGACATTTCAAGTGTTATATTATCCGCTATGTACAGTGTTTTAGCAATGTGTAAATAGTTGTAGTAGGAATAGTAGGGGATGATAAATAAAGAGAGAAATATTGGTGGTATTTACAATGTTTGTGCTCCACTGGTTGCCCTTTCTCTTGCTCTTTCTCTCCTGCTGGCCAGTTGTTTTCCCTGTAACAAGCTGTGCTCCTTGAATCAACACCTGTCCTATTAATCCCTGCATGGCAGCAGGGCTAATGTGATGATGGTTACGAGCATGTCCCACTAATGGCTGAGACTACAGACCTGCAGGAAGACCTGCCTGGTGGCCCCAGCATAGAGAGAGACTCCCAAAGGAGCCGTCTGTCTGATGTATTCCTGCCTCCCTCTCTGTGACACTGTCATACATTTACATAGCAACAACTGGGTTTAGCACTAACCTAGGAGAGGTTGTTTGTGTGTACAGGGGTTGATGATGCAGTGATTAATTAATTAATTTGTGCTATGTATTCAAAGTCTGTTTTTTATTTTATTTTATTTATGTTTTCATCAATATTTACTCATTTGATGTTTAGATGTAATTGACATGAAGTCTTTGAAAAGCATATATGTTTTACTAGAGTACAATGAAGTAGAGGATTTAGCTATGGCTTGGTATTGGCACTCTAGACATATTAGACAAGTTATGAATGATTTCACTGATGTACTGCTTTGTAAATCACAGGTCATCGTGAAGTCAGGGCCAGGAACTTTTTTTGGTCTGGCTATTTATGGGGACTTCCTCTTCTGGTCGGACTGGGCTCGCAGGGCCGTGCTACGATCCAACAAGTACACAGGTGGAGAGACCAAGGTTCTGCGAGCAGATATCCCCCACCAGCCCATGGGAATCATCGCTGTGACAAATGACTCCAACAGCTGTGAGTATCTAGACTTACGACACCAACTCCCAGGAATCTAGACTTCCGACACCAACTCCCTGAATTCTTATCTCAAAAAGACAGGGATAGACTGTTTGTGAATGTTTGGGGGCCCATGTATGTCTGTGCAATGCACTTATGCCCACACATTATTTCCCTCCAATATGGAATGTGTAAGAGAAGAATAGATCTGTAGTGTAATAGTATTTTTTTTCATCTGTCTGTTACAGATCTGTGCATTTGCCTACATTTGTCTGTTTAATTTAGTTTGGTGTTTGGGATTATTTTTACTTATTAGTTTTCCAGTAGGACTCACAGCAGTGTATCTACCTACCAGGGCTCCTTCTCTTGATGTGAAGAAAATGGTGGGAATGATAAATTAAGATGGTTTTATTTAGCTGGGGAGAAACTAAAGCTGGCAACGTAATTAATAAAAAATAATCCCCGAGTTCGATAGGAGGGCTCTGAAGTGTGCATATGTACTGTAAGTACTAGGACATTGGGAAAAGTACTTAAGAGCTTCCCAACGGCTTGACTCTCTCTATGAAGATGTTGAGGGACTTTTCCTTCTCATTTATTTCATCATCACAAATGATCACAGACATAACTTTTTGACCTCTCCGTCTTGCCAATTGATAAGTAACAACCTGCAATGTTTAAATTAATAAATCATTTTATCCAAAGCTAATTACAGTACAGGTAATGCATCCATTTTTAGTATGTATGTGATCCCTGCGGGCATTGAACCTAGTTTGCTACCGTCACACTAGTACATGTAAAGCTGAGTTACACAGGACCACTGTTCATCTCACCCCAGTTTTCCTCCTCCAGATAGTTAAATGTGAAGTCAATGCTTCCACATTTTCATCAGTCTTCCTATCGGTCCTTCCTGATCCTCTCGTTCCTCTGTAATCAGATGAGGCCAACCTGAACCTGGGGGCTCCAGGAGTTCTTCCAGAGGCCTGCTGAGTCATCCATCCATCCTCACACACACGCGCACACACACACCGACACATCCCTCACACACACATCCCCCACACACAGACACTGATGCGTGAATGAGAGACAGAGGGTTGGAGGGGAGGGAAGGAAAGGAAAGCTATGGTTCATTTGTCACGTGTCTCTCCAGTGAGCACTGGTGATGCCTGTGCTTTATTGTTTCCCCTCCCTCTGCATCCTTCGCTCTTTCTTTATCAGGGAGGATGAGACCATACCTGCTTGTTCCTGTTACACTGACTGAGCTGATGCGTTCTTTATGCTGGGCTGGTGGGAGGTGGGAGCTGTGGGTTGGGACCGTTGGCCTTGAAATAAACTCTGTTAATTGAGGTTTAGCCGTTAATTAACTGGTGACATTCAGTTTAGTTTATTGGTCGTTCTTCAGCGTTAAATGTTCTTAAAAACAGTTGATAATAAAAATTCTGAATGTCTTTGACATTGCAAGATACTGTAATAATTGCAACCTCACTTTGTCTCTGTCTTTTTGCCTCACGTTGTGTCTATAAAGCATCTGTTGTTCGTCTCCTGTTGTGTCTATAATATCTCTGATTGGCTGTGTGTTCTGTAGGTGAGATGTCCCCATGCAGACTCAATAACAGTGGCTGTGGTGACTTGTGTCTGTTGACCCCAGATGGAAGAGTTAACTGTAGTTGTCGGGGAGCACGTGTGTTATTAGATGACAACAGATGCATTTGTAAGTTATGAGATTATTTATTTTTTAACCCCTTTTTCTCCCCAATTTTGTGATATCCATCTGGTAGTTAAAGTATTGTACCATCGCTGCAACTGCCGTACGGACTCGGGAGTAGCGAAGGTCAAGAGCCATGTGTCCTCCGAAACAGGACCTCGCCAAGCCGCACTGCTTCTTGACACACTGCTCGCTTAACCCGGAAGTCAGACGCACCAATGTGTCGGAGGAAACACCGTACCACTGGCGACCAAAGTCAGCGTGCGTGCGCCCGGCCTCCACAAGGAGTCGCAAGAGCGCGATGAGACAAGGACATCCCAGTCGGCCAAACTCTCCACCAACCCGGATGAGACTGGACCAATTGTGCACCGCCACATGGGTTTCCCTGTCGCGGCCGGCTGCGACAAATCCCAGGATCAAACCCAGATCTGTAGTGAAACCACTAGCACTGCGATGCAGTGCCTTAGACCGCTGTGCCACTTGGAGTCCCGAAATGTAGCTTTTTAACCAACCATACATTCAATAATCTTGCAATTCTCACAAAAAAACATAACTAGTAGTTTAGATCAGATTTTCAACTTTTTTTAGAGAAATGTTTCCTGTTCAGTAATTATCTATACACTTTTATTCACTGGCAAGGACAGACTGTTATAGGTAGTTGTAATACATTAGCACCCAATTAACTTTTTTTTCAGAGAGGAATATGCAGTGTTTGTACTTTTAACATAAAGGTCATACTGGAACAGTTACAGCTAAGCCTGGTGCAGCTACTGCTAACTTTAAGACCACAGCTAAAGCCATTGTGGTGAGAAAATGCACAAACATTTGACTTAACTTGTTTAACTAGCTTAGCCATCTTCTTTTGCAGCAGGGAATTCCTCCTGCAACATCCACAAGGAGTTTGAATGCGGGAACGGCGAATGCATCAACTATCAGTTCACATGTGATGGAATAGCGCATTGCAAAGACAAATCAGATGAGAAAATGCAATATTGTGGTAAGCAATTGATCTCATATCAGCATTTTGGTACTTCAAATCTCTCCCAGTCAACAAAAATATAATGAATGATCTACTACTGCATGCAAGCAAGCATAAGCCCATTCCTATAATGGATGTGCTTATACACATATACAGCGCATATGAAATGGAAAGGGGGATACCTAGTCAGTTGTACAACTGAATGCCTTCAACTGAAATGTGTCTTCTTCATTTAACCCAACCCATCTGAATCAGAGAGGTGCAGGGGGCTGCCTTAATCGATATCCACTTCTTCGACAACCAGGGTTGGTGTCTATTCCATACAAATTTCAGTCACTTCAGGAAGTACACTGAATTTCCAATTCCAACTAACTTCAATGCTTTCCAATGAGGAATTGGAATTTGGTTTACTTTCTGAGTGGAATTGAAATGTATTTGATCCCAACCCTGATGACATCCATTGGAGAATTGGCTAGAGCACATTCAGTGTGGGACTGCACAGTTGCTATCTAGAGGATGTCATAAGAAGAAGATTACTACCATTACCATTTCCTATTTGAAGTGAACACATTTTGTTTTGTAATTTCACCAGATAACAGGGACTGTAGGAGAGGCTTCAGGGCGTGTGACAACCAACGCTGTGTGGCCAACAGTCATTTCTGCGATGGCGTGGATGACTGTGGGGACAACTCAGACGAGGCCTTCTGTAACAGTGAGTATGGATAGATCGACCGCTTAATCACCCAGTATATCCAGACCGCGTGTGTGTGTGTGCGTGCGTGTGTGCGTGCGTGTGTGCGTGCGTGCGTGCGTGCGTGCGTGCGTGCGTGCGTGTGTGCAACATATAGCAGGCTTCACACTGGGCTGAGCCTCTCTTTAATGAGCCCCAGCATCACATAGATCCTCAAAGACCAAGGGCCACTCTCAGACAGAGAATACTGTCTGAGACAGAAGGGCAGGATATTGGGCACAAATTGTTCAGAAAATCATGCAAAGATTGCCGCGAATCGCCAATCTTTGTCATTGCTATTCTAATCAAGTGACATTATTTGCTATTATTTTCAATTTAGTTTCTGTGGCTGTTATTCAGCTGCATGCAGTTAGCCCAGAGGAAAACAAACCCAGCACTCTTTAACAGGAACTTAATGTGCTTTAAACCTGAAACGAGACAATTAAGAGAGGCCATGAGGCAGCAGTAGGATTCTCTAAAGATGGATGAAGCTCCCAAGGACTGAGATATCAGGCACGTCTAGCTGTAATGACTCTCAAAGCATGCAGTCGGTTTGTTTTTTTAATGGTAAATTATCAACACCCCTGTTTCTATAACCATTAAAACATTTCATTATATGCATTTAAATGAAAATACCATAGTTTCCGTAGATGGTAAATCGAGCAAGAAAATCCAGTTTTACTAGATCGATCAAATATAATGTCCCTGTAGGTTTTCAGTATCTAATTTGCATTTGTTTATTAGTAGTGCAGACCATAAATGGCATTTGCATAAACTAAATGATCATTATTAAGTCCTGATGTTTTTTTAACTAGGCAAGGCAGTTAAGAACAAATTCTTATTTACAATGTCAGCCTACACTGGCAAAACCCGGACGGCGCTGGGCCAATTGTTCACCACCCTATGGAACTCCCAATTATGGCCTGTTGTGATACAGCCTGGATTTGAACCAGGGTGTCTGTAGTGACACCTCTAGCACTGAGATGCAGTGCCTTAGACCGCTGCGCCACTCAGGAGTGGACTTGATGACTTGTATACCTTTGCTTGTTTGCTTCTCACGCATGCACGCACATAATGCGCACGTACACAAACAACTGACATCCTCCCTATCCTATATATCCTCCCTAGACCTGATGCTAAACACTACTGAGTCATCTACCTGGATTATACTATTAACTGCTCCCTCTCTTCCTGATGAGTTGTTCCTAGCATCGGGTCTTTTCGAAGGGTTAATTTCTCTCTCCCCTCTCAGATGTCACGTGTGCATCTTTTGAATCCTCATGCCAGGATGGGAGCTGTATCCCCGGCTCAGCCTGGTGTAACCAGGTCATTGACTGTGCTGATGCCTCAGATGAAAAGAATTGCAGTAAGTTAAGCCTTTTTAATGTATGGTATGTGTCATGATCAAAAAAATGCACTATGCTAACATGGTGACCTCATCACCATTGATGGATTGCTTGTTTTCAGTCAGTCAGCATTATCCAGATAGTAATTTATTTGTTATTGCACAGGTAAACAAGCAACTTAATGTACAGTGTTACTAGCTAGGCCTCCATCCGATTGGCAAATGATTTTCATTTAAATATTCTAAAATCCGCACTAAGAAAATATGCGCATTTTCCTACCAGTGGTGTGTTTCCACAAAAAAAAAACTTGTTGTGGATAAAGTAGTGTACACAAAATGTACCTTTTCGGATAAGTTTTCATGTAAGTCTAAAGTTCAATGTGTTTACATAATATTTTTGTCACAAACTGTTGTGTTAAATTGCAAATGTTCCTACTCTGGTCTTGGCTCTTGCCAACAGCTCGCAGATACAGTGCTGGTAGGCTGTGCGGGTAAACTAGTCTACATGATGAGGTTATTATGGATAAGAGCAAGAATTGTTTTATTTGGCACAGCAGTCAAGCAATCGTCATCAAGTCACCATAATAAGACACTTGACATTTATTGGAAAGGAGCATCAAGATCACAGTGCACCACCCTGTGAAGTTCATCACAAGTTAATTCATATGTAGCCTAATAAACTACATGGTTTCCCGAGTCGTAGTGGCATGACCACACACCATATCATTGCATGACTCCAAGTTTATTTGCCAGATGATGGTTATTATATCAATATGCATAAAGGCATTTCCATCGCCATTTCTCACATTATTCATTTTACCGACACAAAAAGATCTCACCATGTCGAACAAACAAATGATCAGTCTGCATTTATAAAACTGTACCGAATCTTCCTGTTTCCATTACAGCTGTGGACCGTTTTTTTTGTTATATGTATGACTTTACCTACATAAAAACTGTGGATGGAAACCTGGTTAATGTTACCTTGTTATACCTTAGTGTTACTTACTGTTAGTGGATTTACAGTAGCTTGTGTTTAGCTAGCTAAGGTTGGCTAATGTTTTTGTGTAGACAACACAGACTGCTCTGAATTCTACAAACTGGGGGTGAAAGAAAAAGGCTTCATCAGCTGTAATACCACCTCCCTTTGTATCCACCCCTCCTGGATCTGTGATGGAGCCAACGACTGTGGTGATTATGCAGATGAGACCAACTGCCAGGGTGAGTCTCTTGTCTTGTCTTCTCCTCTCTTCTTTCCTCTCTCTGCCTAAGGAAGACAGATCGAGGAAGTCAGCTTCAATTAGAGAAGACTTGCATAAAATCAAAAAACAAAGATATACCATTTTCTGAAGTGATTAGAGGAGCAGGTCAAGAGTTTCAAGTTCCTTGGTGTCAACATTACCAACAAACTATCATGGTCCAAACACACCACGAAAGTCTTGAAGAGTGCACGGCAACACCTTTTCCCCCTTAGGAGACTGAAAAGATTGACGTGGGTCCCCAGATCCTCAAAAAGTTTTACAGCTGCACCATTGAGAGCATCCTGATCGGTTGCACCACTGCCAGGTATGGCGATGATGCTCGGCATCTGACCGGAGCGCCAAGTCCAGGTCCAAAAGGCACCTTAACAGCTTCTACCCCCAAGCTATAAGTCTGCTGAACAATTAATAAAATTACCACCAGGACTATTTACATCGAAGGGGGGGCTTTGTTTTTACACTGCTGCAACTCGCTGTTTATTATCTATGCATAGTCACTTTACCCCTACCTACAGTACATGTACAAATGACCTCGACTAACCTGTACCCCCGCACATTGACTTGGTACCTGTACCCCCTGTTTATAGCCTCGTTAGTTTATTGTGTTACTATTTATTTTATTTTTTACTTTAGTTTATTTAGTAATTATTTTCTTAACTATATTTCTTGATCTGCATCGTAAGTAAGCATTTCATGGTAGGGTCTACACCTATTGTATGTTACATTTAATTTAATTTGATTAGGGGTGCCAGAGTTCAAGTTTAGGGAAAAGATAATGACCTGAATCACCACTGTATGAATATTTAGAAAATAAATTCTCAACACAAAGGACTAAAGGTCAAGAGGACTAGAATTAACGATCAATGGAAATAGTGTTTTTTCTGTAACAGGGAATTAATGATCAATGGAAATCTACATGGCAAGTTCTCATTGGTCCAAATTGTCTATACATCGCACCTGAAATGTGATGCGTGTTATCTGGCCATTGGCCCAATTTTATTGCCAGGAATTCTAATTGGTCAACCACAGGCGAGGGTTGGGGGTATATAATGTTTGGTTCAGATTCTGTCTCTTTGTTCTGTGGAAAGAATCACTGAGGACAGGGGA
The DNA here is from genome assembly GCF_013265735.2 of Oncorhynchus mykiss. Classification (NCBI taxonomy): domain Eukaryota; kingdom Metazoa; phylum Chordata; class Actinopteri; order Salmoniformes; family Salmonidae; genus Oncorhynchus; species Oncorhynchus mykiss. Next base: position 35,250,831 of record NC_048586.1, on the reverse strand, counting down.
GAATGAACATCTTAGATGAAATTGTTAGATTACTTGTTAGATATTACTTGCATGGTCGGAACTAGAAGCACAAGCATTTCGCTACACTCGCATTAACATCTGCTAACCATGTGTATGTGACCAATCAAATGTGATTTGATTTGTCTACCTCTCAGCATAACATCTATGATTTGTCCTCTTTGAATAAACCTATTTTTCTCCCCCTGATTTGCTTTGGGGTCTGTGTTATTGAAGAGTAACATCAACTGCTAACACCACTGAATCACCTCTGAGATGACTCTTCCCTTACGTTGTTTTCTCGGCCCTAGTTTCCCATGGGCAGAAGTGTGAAGAGGGCCACTTCGCCTGCCCCAGCGGTAACTGCATCTCCAGTGTGTGGCTGTGTGATGGACAGAAGGACTGTGAGGATGGGGCAGATGAGTTTCAGTGTGGTAAGGCTATGCTATGTTGATAGCCCATTACATTACAAAGAGAATATTTATAAGATGGCTTGTCTGAATGACTTATAGACATCTATAGGAATCCAGTGTATTTATATGGACAGAAAGACTGTGATTACTAGGCCGATGGGGTTCTGTACAGTACCATTTGGGTAGACACATTTTCATTGCATTACAGAATACCATTTATTAGTTGGCTTGTCTCACGGCCGGCCTGCTCATTAGGCAGGATTAAGCGGCTGCCTATGGTGGCAGATTGACAAGGGCAGAATTTTCTGAGCTAAACTGACCAAGACGCACCTCCAAAAGCAACACATAAAACCTCACATAATTCTGCCCAAAAACGATGACAATTTCTCTCAACCAGTGGCATGTGGGCGTTTTAGGTTAAGCAGTGCCCACTTTGTTAAAGGTAGGGGCTTGCTTATCCATTCCAAGCACGCCCCTCAAGGGTGTTGTTGGAGAGATGCAGCTCTGCAGTGCTCCACCAACATTCTGTCAAAAAGAAATACATCTAACATAAATCATGTAGCAGAGGATATGGTAGAAAGGATATGGTAGAAAGAGTGTGTGGTCTTTTCTGTAATCTACAGCTTGGAGATAAAATGTACGACAATGTAATGAGACAGACAATTTTTACGATCAAATAGCCTAACATAAATGGCACTCAATCAAATAAAAAATGCGCTGTCATGTTAACAAGCAACATTTCCTAAAAACAGGACAGGTCAAAATAAAATGGACAGTATTAAAGGGACCATCACAACTGTTGTCCAGGAGTTTCACCCCATTGTCATGATTAGTGGTTTCAAGTTTGTATCCGTCAATATTTGACAAGCTAGTCATAGTGAAAAAGAATATACTTCTACATTACCCGCTGTGTAAACACATTGCCAATTGTCTCGCGATAACTCCTTGGTAGCTGATATTCAGAGCTTAAATAGCCATATTAATTAGTCACAAGAATCAGGACTAATAAAACCAATGCAATGGCCTGTTTTAGACACGGTGGGCCTACTACATTATAGTGGGCATTCATAAAATGTAATTGGGGGCCGACATGGTAGGCTACATCCCAGTAAGCACGAGCCGACGTATTTTGGACATTATTTTTTTTTGTCCTGCCCGGACCTCATTTTTTGGTGTTTTACAAATGGTAGGCTTACCACATAGATGGGCATTCATAAAATTGTAATTCAGGCAACACTGTTTGCTACGCCTCAGTAAGCACGAACCAAAGCCTTTTGGACATGTTTTTTTGGTGCCGTTCCGGACCAGCCTTGATTTCAACATCCACAAACATTGGTTTTTGGTCCAGACCAAATCTGAACCAATCATAGACGTCTATGTTTGGTTCAGATTTTGTCCGGTCTGGATCAGCCTTTATTTGGCCCAAACATAGACGTAGAACACCTATAAATTACTTATTTTGAACTTTCATTCAGAACCAAAACTGAGCATGATTTCAACATCTGCAAACATCCGTAAAATATGTATTTTCATCATCCAGAAAATAAGTATTTTCAATTTCATTCAGAACTGTCTGGAAAAGACGCCTTTTCAACATTCTGGAAATATGTATTTTAAACATTCAACGTCATTATTCTTACTGGGACTATTCTAGTTTTGCAGGGGCAGCATTCTTTGGTCTCACCTATGGCGGCAGAACGGCAAGGACCGGCCCTGGCCTGTCTGAATTATTTCTAGACAACCACAGGAAGACACAAATCCAGTGTTAGCAATGAGAAATCACTAATGATTGGAGTTAATTGTCTCTACTGGATATTGTATTGTTCATCCTCATTGTGTATTTAATTGCTTGCCAAGTTGTCTGCTAGCCTACTTATGTGTATAGAGCATATACCTCCAGCCCTGATATTCAAATAAAGCCACTTAAAAAGGACACAAGGGTGCTTTTTCTCTGGCTTTGAATTAGCATATTCTCCCCTTGTGTGTAACAGTTAATTAATTATCCATTAGTCATTGTGAATTGTTACCAGAGATGGAAACATGTGGGTTCACTGAGAAGTGGCTGACATCTGAACAGATCACATGGAATGTTCTCCCACACTGACCTTTCACACGGAACCTTGTACATGGAACCCTCTCACCAGGGAAGACAAGAACACTTCTAGCCTACCTCTTTGATCCTTTCTAATGTGCGTGTTACTTACCATGACAAAGACTTTCCACCTAGATAGCTCAACCAAAATTGAGTCATGGTCTGGTAAATAGAATTTTCAATCAAACAGATGACTTATTTATGTATACCGTTTATGTTTCATTACTTTTGCTGTCAAAGTGGTGAAGAAGGATCTTCCAAGAGCGTTTGAGTGCCACTGAGGTGGTAATACTTATCCTGACCTGCATCACAGCTAGGCTTCAGATTAATAAATGCCCTGAACTACTGAGGAATTAATTAATTTAGACAGAATGGCCCACACAAATTTTTTATTTTTTTTTATTTTACCTTTATTTAACCAGGCAAGTCAGTTAAGAACACATTCTTATTTTCAATGACGGCCTGGGAACAGTGGGTTAACTGCCTGTTCAGGGGCAGAACGACAGATTTGTACCTTGTCAGCTCGGGGGTTTGAACTCGCAACCTTCCGGTTACTAGTCCAACGCTCTAACCACTAGGCTACCCTGCCGCTGTCATACACTGTCATATGTTATTAACTGTCTTGAAGAGTAAGATCATGTTTATTGAAGTGAAATAAATCACAGTAGATCCTCTAAATTAAGAGCAGAATGAGGTTTGGTAATCATGTTAACTGGGTGACTCAATTTAATCTCAAACAACATGATTCTGTGTACCATCAAATGACTGAAAAACACATTCCCATTCATTTAGCTAAGTGCTCCATTATTGTTTGAATTTATTTGAAATTGAAATAATGGTATTGCGAATTGCAAATGTACCGTAGCTCCTTTCAAAACTAAGCAGAAGGATGCTGCTGTTTAAATATCATTCAGTCTGTTAGATGTTTAGAACTGGCATTCTCAGGACAAATGGAAAATATTTCCATTTCACTGAGTTGATTACCATATAAAAAGCCAGAGCTATTGATAAACTGAAAGTAAAGGAAAAAGGTTAGAAGTAAATGTCATTATATCACTGGAAATCCAGAATCTCACAACTGATTAGATGAAATACTTGTCAGTCATTGTAAAATGTCTGATGATCTTTCCCTGTACAGTGAAATACCACTGAAGCCTAAGATATGAAATATTAGCATCTCTTGAATGAGCCTTTGTCGAGATATCTGAAAGAGACAGAGGCTTTGGATCTAGGCCCCCAAGGCAGGGTGGTTCTTTGAATTTAAATGAATCCAGATATGAAGGTGCATATGTGTTCCTGTCTGTGCGTAGGGCTGTTACGGTGACCATATTACTCACACACCGGAGGTCACAAGTCATGATGGCAGTCAAATTCCATGTGGTAATTAGGCTTCTCCAAGCTCTGATGCTGCCGATGGTCAGGAGTAGCCTACCAAGCTTGCTAACTGCCTGGTCCTCAGCATTCTCTTGTCCCCCGATTTACTCTGACATAAATGCAAATCTAATCGAAAATCGAATCAAACACTTCATGAGAGCCCATGAGCTCATGTTGCACAACATTTCTATAAGCTATGCAATTGCATGAGAAAACTGAATTTTAATGGGCTCTATTAAAAACAGGAGGATCCCATCAGTTTTCTATAGGTTAGGCCTAATATATTTATTTATGAAGTTTCCTAATATTAAGCACATTTTGTCTCTTCATAATAGGAGTATAGCCTACCTGGATGGCATGCACATGAATCACGGGAATAGAGTCCTCCATTCGCTATTTAAGTGCACAGATGACATGTATTTTTTCCCCCTGTCCCTGATTCGAGACAGGTGCGTGATTATGGTTCACTCTAAATCAAACCTAATTTCCCAAATATATTATTTAGTATATGTAAAGATGAGTGTAAATCAAGAATAGTCTGATGGGTGACAATATTGGGCCTATCACTTGTGAATGATGCCCAGCTTGTGTGCAGTCAGGCAAGAAACAGCGCATGCCTTTTTTTGCAACTTTTTCAAATCATAGTCGCAAACCTCATGTAGCCTAGCCCTAAGCACTCACCGACCGGTAGCACTCACGTCTGTAACCATGAAGTGTTTTGAAAGGTTGGTCATGGCTCACATCAACACCATTATCCCAAAAACCCTAGACCCACTCCGATTGCATACCGCCCCAACAGATCCACAAACGATGCAATCTCTATTGCACTCCACAGTGCCCTTTCACACCTGGAAAAAAGGAACATCTATGTGAGAATGCTATTAGTTGACTACAGCTCAGCGTTCAACACCATAGTGCACTCAAAGCTCATCACTAAGCAAAGTACCCTAGGACTGAACATCTCCCTCTGCAACTGGATCCTGAATTCACTGACGGGCTGCCCCCAGGTGGTAAGGGTAGGTAAAAACACATCCGCCACGCTGATCCTTAACACGGGGGCCCCTCAGGGGTGTGTGCTCAGTCCCCTCCTGTACTCCCTGTTCACTCATGACTGCACGGCCAGGCATGACTCTAACACCATCATTAAGTTTGCTATTGACACAACAGTGGTAGGCTTGATGACCAACAACAACGAAGCAGCGAGGCAGCAACCTCTACCTCAACGTGATCAAGACTAAGGAGATGATTGTGGACTACAGGAAAAGGAGGACCGAGCACGCCCACATTCTCATTGATGGGGCTGTAGTAGAGCAGGTTGAGAGTGTCCACATCACCAACAAACTATTGTGGCCCATGCACACCAGGACAGTCGTGAAGATGGCACGACAAACCTATTTCCCCCCAGGAGACTGAAAAGATTTGGCATGGGTCCTCAGAGGCTCAAAAGGTTCTGCAGCTGCACCATCGAGAGCATCCTGACTGGTTGCATCACTGCCTGGTATGACAACTGCTCGGCCTCCGACCGCAAGGCACTACAGAAGGTAGTTTGTACGGCCCAGTACATTACCTGGGCTAAGTTCCTTGCAATCCAGGACCTCTGTACCAGGTGTTGTCAGAGGGAGGCCCTAAAAAATTGTCAAAGACTCCAGCGACCCTAGTCATAGACTGTTCTCTCTGCTACCGCACGGCAAGTGGTACCGGAGCACCAAGTCTAGGTCCAAGAGGCTTCTAAACAGCTTCTACCCTAAAGCCATAAGACTCCTGAACATCTAATCAAATGACTACCGAGACTACTTGCATTGCCCCTCCCCCTTGTTTTACACTGCTGCTACTCTCTGTTATTATCTATGCATAACTCACTTTAATAACTCTACCTACATGTATATATTACCTCAATTACCTCGACTAACCGGTGCCCCCGCACATTGACTCTGTACCGGTATCCGCTGTATATACAGTGCCTTGCGAAAGTATTCGGCCCCCTTGAACTTTGCGACCTTTTGCCACATTTCAGGCTTCAAACATAAAGATATAAAACTGTATTTTTTTGTGAAGAATCAACAACAAGTGGGACACAATCATGAAGTGGAACGACATTTACTGGATATTTCAAACTTTTTTAACAAATCAAAAACTGAAAAATTGGGCGTGCAAAATTATTCAGCCCCTTTACTTTCAGTGCAGCAAACTCTCTCCAGAAGTTCAGTGAGGATCTCTGAATGATCCAATGTTGACCTAAATGACTAATGATGATAAATACAATCCACCTGTGTGTAATCAAGTCTCCGTATAAATGCACCTGCACTGTGATAGTCTCAGAGGTCCGTTAAAAGCGCAGAGAGCATCATGAAGAACAAGGAACACACCAGGCAGGTCCGAGATACTGTTGTGAAGAAGTTTAAAGCCGATTTGGACACAAAAAGATTTCCCAAGCTTTAAACATCCCAAGGAGCACTGTGCAAGCGATAATATTGAAATGGAAGGAGTATCAGAACACTGCAAATCTACCAAGACCTGGCCGTCCCTCTAAACTTTCAGCTCATACAAGGAGAAGACTGATCAGAGATGCAGCCAAGAGGCCCATGATCACTCTGGATGAACTGCAGAGATCTACAGCTGAGGTGGGAGATTCTGTCCATAGGACAACAATCAGTCGTATATTGCACAAATCTGGCCTTTAAGGAAGAGTGGCAAGAAGAAAGCCATTTCTTAAAGATATCCATAAAAAGTGTCGTTTAAAGTTTGCCACAAGCCACCTGGGAGACACACCAAACATGTGGAAGAAGGTGCTCTGGTCAGATGAAACCAAAATTGAACTTTTTGGCAACAATGCAAAACGTTATGTTTGGCGTAAAAGCAACACAGCTGAACACACCATCCCCACTGTCAAACATGGTGGTGGCAGCATCATGGTTTGGGCCTGCTTTTCTTCAGCAGGGACAAGGAAGATGGTTCAAATTGATGGGAAGATGGATGGAGCCAAATACAGGACCATTCTGGAAGCAAACCTGATGGAGTCTGCAAAAGACCTGAGACCTGGACGGAGATTTGTCTTCCAACAAAACAATGATCCAAAACATAAAGCAAAATCTACAATGGAATGGTTCAAAAATAAACATATCCAGATGTTAGAATGGCCAAGTCAAAGTCCAGACCTGAATCCAATCGAGAATCTGTGGAAAGAACTGAAAACTGCTGTTCACAAATGCTCTCCATCCAACCTCACTGAGCTCGAGCTGTTTTGCAAGGAGGAATGGGAAAACATTTCAGTCTCTCGATGTGCAAAACTGATAGAGTTCAAGGGGGCCTGATACTTTCGCAAGGCATTGTAGCCTCGGTATTGTTATTTTACTGCTGCTAATTAATTATTTGTGACTTTATTTCTTATTTTTTAGCTATTTTTCTTAAAACTGCATCGTTGGTTAAGGGCTTGTAACTTAGCATTTCACTGTTGTATTCGTTGCATGTGAAAAATATAATTTGATTTGATTTATCGGTTTTGATACGGTTTGTATCACAGCTAAAGCAAACAAATAACTTCTTAAAATTAAGCACATTAATCTGTTTTACAGCGGGAGTAGAGCATAACTTTGAGAATGGCATTTCCCGCTAATTGATTTCAATTTAGAATATTGCTCTTATAGTCTACTGTACTGCCGTGTGCACTTTGCTGTGCTTATTATGTGAAAAAATAGCCTAATAGTTGATCAACATTTTAAGCTAAACTTTCTGTTCCATCAGCATAATTGGTTTTAAGCAATGTTTTAATGCTTGTGGTTGTATTAATTTGGGATCTATAGCATCCCACAACTGTCCCAGACTATGTTTAGGATATTTATTTCTATGCACAGAATAGAAGAGGTTAGCTTTTGTACTATGGGGGATAGTAGATAGACATAGGCTAATGCTGCTGTCCGTTAGGGCTACTCATCTTTTTGGCTGATGGAAAGTAAATGTGAACAGTTCTTCCAACATCTTTAATATGCGCCTCGGAATTCAATATGGACGCGTGAAGTTGCGTCCTCGATATGTCTGTCTTCACTTGAAGCCTGTGAGTAGGACCCAATCATGTGACGGGCATTGGCTAATAAGAATTGGGAGAGATCTGAGAGAGCCATGTGAGTGAGAGGTGCTTCGGCCCACACAGCTGGGGGAAGGGAATTGTTATTATTATATTCAGCCCAAGGGCACAACGTCCACTGGCCGCACAAGGCATGGATTTTTTTAGGGGGCATTACAGACACACAAAGGAGATACCGCCGGGACATTCAAGGCATTATCAAGTGCTTGTTTAATTGTGAATGTGAAACTGATGAAGTGTGTGCAAAAAAAGCCTTTCATGCTACTTTTTTTCATTAGAGTCGCATCATGCAGCCTTAGAATGTATTAAAAATCAAAACATATAGCCCATTTGTATCACAACTGAAGTTGCATAAATAAATAAATTAAGCATATAGGAGGAACTGTTTCTTTGTTAACTACTCAACACAGAATATTCGCATGTGAACACTCCCTCAAATCGTTTGAAGGAAATATCCTTTATATTCTCTTGAGCTATGTTCAATTGAATTCTTCATTCTTTAAAATAATATAAAATAATGCCATGTAATTCAAAGCAAATCTTGTCTGCTAAATGAGCGAGTGTAACCCACAGCCATAGTGTATGACATGGCCAGATCATGGCCTAACATAAGGACAACTCAGAGTATGATATTCTGTTCTTCTGACTACATTTTCTTCACATCATGTTTCTTTAGACCTGTTTGAAGTTAATCATGAATTTATTGTGATGGTGTAGGCTATAATAAATGGATTTATTAGACTTTTTAAAATGTAGATGTTCCAAAGGTCTGCGTCAGTGGCTCGTAGGTTATGCGTGGAAGCCAGGAGATGCTAAATGTGTTTACGGACTTTAACGGTCAATTACTGTGAGACCGGCAGTGATTTGCTTGACAATCATCGGCTGACAAAATGGCATGACCGCCCCAGCTCTATCTGTGCATCTGTGATTATGTACAGTTCAACAATATAAGGCTTCTGTTGATTTTCAGCATGGAATGTAGTGACCCTAATAGGAAAAGCATATATGAATAGACGCCAGAAGTCAAGACCGGGCCTGTACCATGTACTGTGTAACATTTGCACTTGTCTATTCTTACTAGCACTGACTGCTAATTTCTGCTTTATTGAGAACACATTTTACTTACCATGACTGCAATGTGTGTTATGCTGCATAATTCCACTAAGTAAAGCTCCAGCCTTTTGATTATTATTTTTTTTTACCAGTCAGCTCCCCTTGGAACACTACGGAATTTTTATATTAAAAACTGAAGAGGAGAAAACACCCACAAAATATTTTATTTGGCTCCAATTCCAGTCACCCTCTCTGGAAATAGAAAGGCTAAGGGGCAGATGGTAACCCAAACACTTGTTGTGCTTTGATTAAAAATAACTGGGCGACTTCTACTACTACAGGGTATTGTTGTTTTTGTCCTGTTTTTCTTTCACTTACGTGTTTTGATTCATGGTATTATGAATGTGCTTCTCCCCTAGACTCCTCTTGCCTGTGGAACCAGTTTGCCTGTTCTAAGAACAAATGCATCGCCAAGCAGTGGCTGTGTGATGGAGAGAACGACTGTGAGGACGGACTGGATGAGAGTGTGCAGATATGTGGTAAGTACCCAAGGTCATATAGCTATACTTTGGATGAGGATTGCATGTATTTCAAACATGTAGTTTGAGACCAGTCTGAGACCATTCCCAGCTGGCATTACAACCTGATTACAACATTGTTTTGAGACCAGTTGGAGACGTTTTAGACTAGTTTCTAGACTATTGAAATGATAACACAGAAATTAAGTTAGAGACATATTGAAAATACTTTGATGGGTGGTGAGGCCAAGAGGCAGAGCAATTTCACCATGTAAATGAGATGTAACAATAATGAATTTGCCAATACAAATAAATAATCATAGAACAATAAATATAAAATGTTTGCCGAGAATATTGGTATAATTGGATTGTAATGGAAATGTCAAGGCAATATGAATGAAATAGCCGTAAGCTTTTTCCTTGCACTACTGCAATCAAAAGCAAGGAAGTGCATTTTAAACAGACAAGCATTATTGAGCAAATGTACTTACCTTTATTGTCACAGTATGAGGCTTTGTATTGTCTCTGAGTCCACATAAAACGTAACAGATCTTGTACGATATAGTCCTCTGCTTGAATATACAGATTAATTTGACCCTGTTTGCTACAGCAGGAAAATAATCCTGCAGCAACTGGAAATGTGATTATTGTAATTAATGGACCTTTTTGTAGGGGTTGATACATTTTTCGTAAGGGAAAATCAAGTCTGAACTGTCAAAGTGGAAATTACAAACTTCAGAAGCATTTTTAAAACTAAAACAGTTATACAAGTTGTACATATCCTGCATTGCAGGAAAGTTATCCTGCAACAGGGTGATCAAATTAAGATCCTAGATCTGTCAGTGGCAGGAATGGATATGATAATTTTTCCATCCTTTACGTTATTCATAGTTGTCTTAGGTTATAGTTCAGCTTAGCCCATTCTGCAGTTTGTTTGACCTGCCTCTTTCTCTCTATTGACTCTCAGGTTTGGTAACGTGTGCTCCAGGGTTATTCAGCTGCCCTGGGTCCTACGCCTGTGTCCCTAAACGCTGGCTCTGTGACGGGGAGAGAGACTGTCCTGATGGCAGCGACGAACTGTCTGCAGCTGGATGTGGTAAGTTTGCAATGAGCCTCCATATTAATGTTAAATAGTAAGGACTGTACTGTGGACTTGTCTGTGGCTCTATCTGCTGGTGTGATGTTGCGTCATCTACAGTGCATTCAGAAGGTATTCAGACCCCTTCAATTGATTGGACATAATTTGGAAAGGCACACACCTGTCTATATAAAGGTCCCACAGTTGACAGTGCATGTCAGAGCAAAAATCAAGCCATGAGATCGAAGGAATTGTCCATAGAGCTCAGAGACAGGATTGTATCGGAGCACAGATCTGGGGAAGGGTGCTAAAAAATGTCTGCAGCATTGAAGGTCCCCAAGAACACAGTGGCCTCCTTCATTCTTAAATGGAAGAGGTTTGGAACCACCAAGACTCTTCCTAGAGCTGGCCACAATTTGGGGAGAAGGGCCATGGTTTGGGAGGTGACCAAGAACTTGATGGTCACTCTGACAGAGCTTCAGAGTTCATTTGTGGAGATGGGAGAACCTTCCAGAAGGACAACCATCTTTGCAGCACTCCACTAATCAGGGCTTTATGGTAGAGGGGTCAGATGGAAGCCATTCCTCAGTAAAAGGCACATGACAGCCTTGGAGTTTGCCAAAATGCACCTAATGGACTATCAGACCATGAGAAAGAAGATTCTCTGTTCTGATAAAACCTATGTTGATCTCTTTGGACTGAATGCCACGCATCACGTCTGGAGGAAACCTGGCACAATCCCTTCGGTGAAGCATGGGGGTGGCAGCATCATGCTGTTTGGATGTTTTCAGTGGCAGGGACTGAGAGACGAGTCAGGATCGAGGGAAAGATGAACGGAGCAAAGTACAGAGAGATCCTTGATGAAAATCGTCTCCAGAGCGCTCAGGACCTTAGACTGGGGCGAAGGTTCACCTTCCAACAGGACAACGACTCTAAGCCCATAGGCAAGACAATGTAGGAGTGGCTTCGAGACAACTCTCTGAATGTCCTTGAGTGGCCCAGCAAAAGCCCAGACTTGATCCCGATCAAACAGCTCTGGAGAGACCTGAAAAAAGCTGTGCAGCAACGCTCCCCATCCAACCTGACAGAGCTTGAGAGGATCTACAGAGAAGAATGGGATAAACTTCCCAAATACCAGAATGCCTAGCCTGTAGACTCATAACCAATGAAACTGAAACCTATAGTTGCTGCAAAATATGCTTCAACAGTAAAGGGTCTGAATAGTAATGTAAATGTTATATTTCAGTTTTTTTATATATTTTCTAAAGAACGTTATTATTGTCATCATGGGGTATTGTGTGTAGAATCTACATGAATGGTGATGTTGTGGATTCACTTGATACTTGCTAGCTTCTAGCCAAGTTTTCCACGGATGTTTTCTCTAAAACTACCGTGAGCAAGTAGTTAGTAGAAGAAGAAGAGTGAATGAAGCTGCTATAGCGAGCAGGCCCCTCTGTTGGCCTAAACAAGCACAATGCGATTGAGACGTCAACCGGTAGGCTCTGCTGCCCGGTCTTTCTTGCCAAGTAAAATATTTCACTTTGCGGTCTGTTTTTAATGCACAGTTAACTACAGGGACATTTCTGGGGACAGCTCCAGCCGGGGACAGGCCACCAAAAATGAGGACGTCTGTTTACCCTAGTAGATTGATGTGGGGAAAAAACAATTGAATCCATTTTAGAATAGGGCTGTAACGTAACAAAATGTGGAAAGGTAAACGGGTCTGAACACTTACCAAATTAACTGTTTGTCAATGTTAAAGGGAAATTTCACCGCTAGACACTATTTGGGATGTTTTTCCAGTCTCCCTCTAAAATGATGAGTTATGAAAAGTGTTTTGGACATAATTATTATTTATACTTTTGCGCTGGGAGAGATCGACCAATGACGCCATCGGTTGAATGAGTATGCTGTCTGATCTAAAAATAAATAAATGGAGTAATGTTTTGTAGCAATTGTTGTGGCATTTGTGTTTCGTCAATTGCAATTGCGAGGATATATTGTTGTCCTTATTCAATAGAGCAATTGGACTCAACGATTCTCATATCTGCCACAAAATTGCAGGGTATCTAGATTGACTCATTTTCCCTGGCTTTGTAAAGATTTCTGCCTGATGAGAACCCTACTTCCTTGTTCAATTATGTTCCCACCCTTGAAGGCTTTTCAAAATGGGGGCGGTACTAGTTTCTATAGAATCACGGGAGCTATGTTACTGTCTGTCTGAGATTGCTAAATAATTACAATGACTGCTTCTGATGATTCCTCTCACCAAGAAGAGCTGGACAAAGTTTTTTAAATTATTTTACACAGGGAAATACAGCCCTACATTTCAGCTGCAATAAACGGAAGAGGAATTGATACAGAGACAACAAGAACTGTGAGGCCGGCAAGCAGCGATGGGGAGCCACGGTCAGACTTCAACTCGTGGTGCATATGCGGTGCTCTCCAGCCATCCCGATGGAAGAGGAATGCTTGTGCTGCAACAAATTCGATTGCCGACAGTTCTTACTGGAGAGGGTCAGTGCAGACCCTGTGTGTGTGTGTGTGTGTGTGTGTGTGTGTGTGTGTGTGTGTGTGTGTGTGTGTGTGTGTGTGTGTGTGTGTGTGTGTGTGTGTGTGTGTGTGTGTGTGTCAGACCATCAAAGTTTTGCACATATGGATAGACGGGTGCTGGAGACGTTTTTCAAAACTTCCAAGCTCAACTGGCGGTGTCAGCCTAGACCAGCTGGACCAGGAGGACAAATGAGTCAATTGTTTTGCTGTCGGTAGCTAGCTAGCAATATAAGCTTTCGTGATTCGTATTCTTCAATGTAGCCACCCTTTGCCTTGATGACAGCTTTGCACACTCCTGGCATTTTCTCAACCAGCTTCATGGGACAGTCACCTGGAATGCATTTCACTTAACAGGTGTGCCTTGTTTAAAGTTAATTTGTGGAATGTCTTTCCTTCTTAATGCACACTCTTGGCATGCTCTCAACCAGCTTCATAGTTTTGATGTCTTCACTATTATTTCCAATGTAGAAAATTGTACAAACAAAGAAAAACCCTTGAATGAGTAGGTGTGTCCACCTTTGTGACTGGAACTGTATATTATAAGCATTAGTAGTATATTTTTCTGCTACTATATATATGTCATAAATTGCCATAACTGTTCCTGCATACTGCTGTATAAACTCAACTTGATCTCCAGAGCAAATAAACATTGTATTGAATACAAGCCATGTCTACTTATTTGCTACATTGACCGAATAATCATATTTTTTATTGAAACATTTTTACTTGCCAGCAAATGAAAGTTGAAATGATACACCAACTCCCTGCATCATTTGTTTAAACAGTAAGATTGTAGCTAGTTACTTCCAAATACATTTCATGAATATTGTAGCTGGTTACAATGAATTGATCCAGGAGTTGAAGTCAACAATTTATTGGTTTCTGATGCAGTAGGAATCATTTAGTCACTGGTTAGTACACTTGTAAAAAAATATTCTATTAAACCTTTTTTCAAACTCCATTATATACATGTGTACAAGAGCTAGCAATATCTATACCACAATTCAATTGTGAGCATATTAGGCATTCTATATTATACTACAACATCAGTCTAACTAAAGATGGATGTTGTGTTGGTTGAATGTTCCAGGCAGGTTCCTGAATGTTCTTCAGCTGGTGAACCTTGTCTTGTGTTGGGCAATGCCAGCTAGTCTTGCAGATGCACTCCATGACCTTAGCCCCGTGCAGTCTTTTCCTCTTCCGAGTCAGATGATGTTGCGCTTGTTCCCGGCTGAAAGCTTTCATACAATGGGTCTACATGATCTGTACTACTTAAGCTGGTGTCGAGGTCATCATCATCGAAATCAGCAGCAGGATTAGTCTGTAGGAAACACAATAGTCAGGGATTGTGGTTTGCTTACAACCAGGAAACATAGAAGGCCTGTTTCTACTGGTGAGATGCAGAAATGCTTGTACAGTATTGCGTGTAGTAAGGAAATTCAAGATTTTTATGGCACCTATTATATGTAAAGAAATATATAACACATATTAATATACAGTAAAAGAGCAGCAGTGGAATTTCGCTTTATTTGTTTTTGTAACACAAGTGTTAAAGACGCAATTCAAATTCTTGAAAAAGGCCCGGGGTCCCATCTGGGTGCACGTTTAGTTTTTTTCCCGAGCACTACACAGCCTGGGGGGGGGGGGGGGGGGGAATGTTTGGGAAACCCTGCTCTAGAGTGCCATGATATTGTCAACTCCAAGTGTAACACTCCAACCATATTTATCACTCCTCCAGCACCCAACAACACATGTGATGACAACTCCTTCCTTTGCCACAACGAAGCCTGCGTTCCCCAGCGTTTTGTCTGTGACCATGATGACGACTGTGGTGATGGATCTGACGAGTCACTTGAATGTGGCAAGTAGATTTGTTGCTTTGTCTTTTAATACCGCCCATAGAGTAATAACTAAGTTATAACATTATAATAAGTTATAACAGAGATTTAACTAATTAATACCTTACTGTAAGTTGGAAGTAGAATGACTTTTCAGTAATCTATCTGGGATCTGCAATGATGTGTTGGCCTGTGTAAGTGTCAGTTAGTGAGGCTGCAGCTCTCTCTTTGTTTTTCTGTATCTGCAGTGTACCGGCCCTGTGGACCTGAGGAGTTTCGCTGTGGGGATGGTCGCTGCCTGCTCAGTGCTCAATGGGAGTGTGACGGCTGCCCAGACTGTCCTGACCGATCTGACGAGCTGCCCCTGAACCTCAAATGCCTGGCCGCAGGTAGTGTAGTTTACTGCTGTTCAAATGCCTGGCCGCAGGAAGTGTAGTTTACTGCTGTTCAAATGCCTGGCCGCAGGTAGTGCAGTTTACTGCTGTTCAAATGCCTGGCCACAGTTACTCTAGTTTACTGCTGTTCAAATGCCTGGCCGCAGGTAGTGTAGTTTACTGCTGCATTGTAGTTTACCGCTGTACTGTACTCTGTGCTGTTAGTACCGTCTGGCCGCAGGTAGTATATTCTACTGCTGTTTGACTGGCCGCGGCTACTCTAGTCTACTGCTGTTTGACTGGCCGCGGGTACTCTAGTCTACTGCTGTTTGACTGGCCGCGGGAACTCTAGTCTACTGCTGTTTGACTGGTCGCGGGTACTCTAGTCTACTGCTGTTTGACTGGCCACGGGTACTCTAGTCTACTGCTGTTTGGCTCTCTCTATTACTGTCAGCAGTCTACTATAAGAGAGGATAGAAACCACACAAAACAATGCTGGGTTGAATATGTAATATGGCATGGCCTATTGGGGACGTGGCTTTCAGATAGTTATTTAACCCGTCTGTGATAGTAAATGTCATTCTGCTTCATATGTTCTTTTGTGTTGTCCACACATGTTGAGCAAAGACACTTTTGAAGCAGTAATGAGTCTTACACAAAAGTATGAGTTTCTCAAGTGCCTGTGCATATCCCACTGTTGGGACTGTTACCACTTTGTCTAAATAATATTGCTATTAAGTGTATATGAATACAAACTTAACATGATGAACAGGAATGACATTTACTATTACGGATGGGCAAAAATAACTATTTGAAAGCCACACCCCCAATAGGCCATGCCACATGACATATTCTTATATAAAATGTATAACATTATTATTTAAATATTATATGACAAAGTGGTAACTCTCCCAACATTGGGACATGCACAGGCACTTGAGGAACTCATACTCTTGGGTATACCTCACTAAAGGTCAGAAGGTAGCCTATCGGTTAAGAGTTTTGGACCAGTAACCAAAACGTTGCTGGTTCAAATCCCCAAGCCAACTAGGTGAAAAGTCTGTCGACATACCCTTAAACAATGCACTTAATTCAAATTGCTTCTGTAGACCACTCTGGATAAGAGCATCAGCTAAGTGACTCAAATGTAAACATGTTAGTACTCAACAAACAGATAATACAACAGACAGTTGAACCAGAATGACATTTACTCTTATGGGTGACCAACTCTCTGAAATCCATGCCTCTACTATGCCACCCCTAAAGTATTCTGCTCTGATCTGGTGAGTCTTAGATTGCAACCAAAATGAGTGGCCAAACTGGCTTTGTCTAAATAACCCAACGTGTATTCTGCAAATTATTTACCAAAATTGGTTTGTTTTTCACCCAGCATTTTTTTGAGTGCGAAAATATAAAGACAGTAAGAGTAAAACTTTCAGAATATCATCAATCTAAATGAATCTCATTTACCAAGATACAGTTTAAATGATTACTATTGTAAATGCTTTTTGACTCACCATTGACAGTTATAAATTACCTTCCAGGGAGTCTGTGCAATGGTTCCTTCTTCATGTGTTCCAATGGACGCTGCATCTCTGAAGGGGTTCTGTGTGACAAGAAAGACGACTGTGGAGACCGGTCCGATGAGAAGAACTGCAACGTGAACGAGTGTCTTAATCGCAGAGTCAGTGGCTGTACACAGGACTGTCAGGATCTTCCTGTTGGATACAAGGTAGGAATGACCACAGACTTCAACAGGCCTTGATGCGTAGCTTGGACAACTGCACATGTATCATATATTCAGAATCATAATCAAGGTTAGGCTGTCTTTCCTAAGGTTTTATGAATTCTAGATATCCCGTCTTTATTTCAGCCAGAGACAGATTTGTAATTGGACAGACATTACCCGCTGGAAGGCTTACAGATATTACCAATAATAATATAGCCAGAGCAATAGAAATGTTTCAAATATGTACATGCAGAATCTGACTTTAATCAAGTTAATTTAGTTTTTTTCTGAATGTTTTGTATTAAGAAGCCTATAACACGGACCTAGTAAAGTGCCAACATTATTATCTCAGTGTGCATGATTCAAATGATTATGTCGTGCCTGAGGCTATATTAGGCTTTCCCACACAAGATAGGAAGACAAAGTTATACACACAGTACAGTAGGATCCTATCATCATTAGGGCCGGTACGATACCAGCATCGCCAGGACGATACCAGCATCGCGATACTCGTTAGTATCGTGGCAAGGAAACAACTTTAACTTCTTTATAAAAACAGCCCTGATGTTGGATACAAACATATAATGTTGTCATCTAGTGTAACATTTATTCATTTTCCAAGCTATATTTGGACAGGAAAAGGCACAATGTTTGCTCACCATGAAAAATGTGTAGTTTTAGTAGACAAGTTTAAAAGATTGATGTTTTGTCCTACTTAACAATGCTATAGCACACAATATTTGACATACAGCAGGATTTTAAAGGACCAAAGAGCTTGGTTAAAGGATAATGTAAAACAAAACATTAGTCGCGGATGTGAAAAGTGATGCGTTGCAGCGGATTTAGCTAACAGCTCATTTACATCTGCAAGTTACATCTGCAGTCAACATTATTCTGACAGTTATATAGTGCACTACTTTTGACCACAGTCCTATGGGCCCTATATAGGGAATAGGTTGCCATCTGAGATGCAACCAGAGAGAAGGACAGTTCTGGTGAGTGTTCAGCGGGGTGACTGTGCTAGTCTGCTGTCTGGCCTGAATCCAGGGCACGGCCACCCACCAAGGTGACCTCGCGGCCATCAGAGATATCAGAATAACACATCCTGACCTTCACTCTGGGCTTTCCCTCCTGCTCCTGTCCTACCCCATGCTCTCTGCATCACAAAGTGCCCAAGAAGGACAGACTAAAACAGTCTTCCCTGGCCTGGCTGTCTAGATACTAAAGCAGAGCAGAGCTGTATGACCAGAGAGCACATCAATGAAGACCCCTAGTAGCTAGCTCATCCATCTCTAGGCCGGAACAGATAGATCAGCAGAAAGGCCCTCAAGGTTGGGAATTCTGGATCAGAGAGGCTTAAAGCAGGGGCCAGTAACAGCTGATATAAGCATTTTGAGTTATTTTGGGCTGGAGTTGCTGAACTGCACCAATTGTATAAAAAAAAAATGGTTAGCTCTTGAGCTATGACATTTATGTCACCATACTACTGATTCCGCTCTGTTTATATTGGTCTTGTGTGTAACTTTGTGAGTAGATCTACTGGCACATTGAGGAGCTATACAGCAAATTATCCAGTATTACATTAAATTAACACTGAAAGAGTAGGACCATATACACACTGAAATGAGTGTCAAATTAACACACTGCTTAGTGTAATACCTTGTTAAAATATTTCCCAGAATGCCTTGCCTTTTGAGTGAATCATAGAGTTATCACCCATTATTGTATTTGTTATTGACAGAGACATTGCTGTTGCATTGCCAGCAGCATACCATTCTGTGTCCCACTGCTGGCTTGCTTCTGAAGCTAAGCAGGGTTGTCCTGATCAGTCCCTAGATGGCAGACCAGATGCTCCTGGAAGTGATGTTGGAGGGCCAGTAAGAGGCCTGGTCTAAAATAATATCACGATGCCCCAGGGCAGTGATTAAGGACATTGGCCTGTATAGGGTACTGTCTTTTGGATGGGATGTTAAACAGGTGCCCTGACTCTCTATGGTCACAAAAGAGCCAATGGCACTTATCGTAAGAGTAGGGATGTTAACCCTGGTGTCCTGGCCTTCATACCATCATGGTCACCTAATCATCCCCATCATCCCTAATTGGCTCATTCATCCCACGTCTTCTTCCGTGTAACTATTCCTCAGTTCGTTGCTTTAAATTAGAATGTGTTCAGTCAATTTACCTGGTAAAATAAGGGTTAAGTAAAACGAAACAAATAATTGCATTCATCCATTTTCAGTCCTATGGACTTCCCCAAGTGAGATCCTAAGTGAATATGTTATCATAAAATGTTTATTTTATTTAACACAATGCCATACGCCACGTGTCAAACTCATTCCGTGGAGGGCCGAGTCTGCGGGTTTTCGCTTCCTTGTACTTGATTCATAAGTTGAGGTCACTAATTATCAATGAACTCCCCTCATCTGATTTTCTAGGTATTCATTGAAAGGGAAAAAACCCCAGCAAACACTAGGCTCTACATTGAATGAGTTTGACACCCTGTCATACACATTTCATAAGGTCTCATTTTGAGGGCCTAGTTTTACCCTACAGAGGTCTGAAACAAATTGTATTTTTATTTTACCTTTATGTAACTAGGCAAGTCAGTTAAGAACAAATTCTTATTTTCAGTTAACTGCCTTGTTCAGGGGCAGAACAACAGATTTTTACCTTTTTGGCTCTGGGATTCGATCTTGCAAACTTTCGGTTACAAGTCCGACGCTCTAACCGCTAGGCTACCAAAACCACTAATCGAATCAATGTGATACTAAAACCACACCCATCATTATCATATTTCCCAACATTGTTTATTGCAGGTTGAGTTTTATATTTGTTCAAGAAATAAGTTTCTACGTTACAAGCTAAATTCCAATTGGAATTATTAATCACTTTGCAAGCCTGCACAATGTGACTTGCTGACCTGATGTGGCCTGTAGACCTTGAGTTCCATGGCAACTGTATTATACCCTTACAAAAAAAGGTTTGATTACAGCTGAGTCGTTGTGGGTAGGTCTCTAAGAGTCTTTGCACGCCTGTATTGTACAATATTTTCCCATTATTATTTTTACACTTTTCAAGCTGGTTGTTGATCATTGCTAGAAATCAATTTTCAAGTCTTGCCATAGATTAAGCCTATTTAAGTCAAAACTGTAACTAGGCCACCCAGGGACATTCAATATCATCTTGGTAAGCAACTCCAGTGTATATTTGGCCTTCTGTTTTAGGTTATTGTCCTGCCTAAAGGTGAAATCATCTCCCAGTGTCTGTTGGAATGAAGACTGAACCAGATTTTCCTCTAGGATTTTGCATGTGCTTAGCTGTATTATTTTTCTTTTCATCATAAAAACCACCCCAGTCCTTGCCGATGACAAGCATACTCATAACATTATTCAGCCACCACTATGCTTGAAAATATAAAGAGTGGTACTCAGTGATATGTTGTGTTGGATTTGCCCCAAACATAACCATTTTTATTCAGGACAAGTGTTAGTTTCTTTGCCACATTCTTTGCAGTATTACTTAAGTGCCTTGTTCTAAACAGGTAGTGGTGTGTATTCATGGATGCCAAGGGAAGCCAGGCTTCCCAAAATATTTGACCAATAACATTTTTTAAGTTATAAAATAATTTATCTTTCATCTCTGAGTTTGAGTTGATTTATTTTTATTTTTACAGGGACAGTGCACATTACTCAACGTTTCAGTGAAAGTGTCGCTTTTAGCCAGCCGGCTAATGTTCAACCTCAGTCTCTGGGCAGGTTATTAGAGAGAATTGGGCCAGTAACCAAAAGGTTGCTAGATCGAATCCCTGAGCTGACAAGTTAAAAATCTGTTGTTCTGCCCCTGAACAAGGTAGTTAACCCACTGTTCCTAGGCTGTCATTGTAAATAAAAATTTGTTCTTAACTGACTTGCCTAGTTAAATAAAGGTAAAATAAAATAATTGATTGAATATGTCCGTAAACACACCAGCCAGCTGGTCTGCACATGCTTGGAGGACGCGTCTAGGGATGCCGTCTGGGCCGGCAGCCTTGCGAGGGTTAACACGTTGAAATGTTTAACTCACGTTGACTGCGTTGAAGGAGAGCCCGCAGGTTTTGGTAGCGGGCCATGTCAGTGGCACTGTATTGCACTCAAAGCGAGCAAAGAAGCTGTTTAGTATGTCTGGGAACAAGACATCATGGTCCACGACGGGGCTTCTTTTTGTAATCTGTGATTGACTGTAGACCCTGCCACATACCTCTCGTGTCTGAGCCGTTGAATTGCGACTCTACTTTGTCTCTTTACTGACGCTTCGCTTGTTTGATTGGCTTGCGGAGGGAATGGCTACACTGTTTATATTCGGTCATGTTTCCGGTTGCCTTGCCATGATTAAAAGCAGTGGTTCGCGCTTTCAGTTTTGCGCAAATGCTGCCATCAATGCACAGTTTCTGGTTGGGTAAGGTTTTAATAGTCACCGTGGGTTCAACATCACCAATGCACTTGCTAATAAACTCGCTCACTGAATCAGCATATACATCAATGTTGTTGTCCTCTGCCATCCGGAACATATCCCAGTCCACGTGATCGAAGCAGTCTTGAAGCGTGGAATCAGATTGGTCAGACCAGCTTTGAACAGACCTGAGTATGGGCGTTTGCTGTTTTAGTTTCTGTCTATAGGCTGGGAGCAACAAAATGGAGTTGGAGTTGCAATGTACTGGAGATAAATGCATAAAAATCATCCAAGTGAAGATAGCAGCGACCCCCAGTCTCTCAGTATGTGTAGCCAAAGTATTTGATGCTGTCTGGAACAAAAGAGTATGACATGTTGCCACCTTGGCATTTGATTGATTGATGCCAGCAAGCATTTGGCCTGCCTTGATAAACAAATTATAAATTATTACAAATTATTATTATTGGACCATGCTGGTCATTTATGAACATTTGAACATCTTGGCCATGTTCTGTTATAATCTCCACCCGGCACAGCCAGAAGAGGACTGGCCACCCCACATAGCCTGGTTCCTCTCTAGGTTTCTTCCTAGGTTTTGGCCTTCCTAGGGAGTTTTTCCTAGCCACCGTGCTTCTACACCTGCATTGCTTGCTGTTTGGGGTTTTAGGCTGGGTTTCTGTACAGCACTTTGAGATATCAGCTGATGTATGAAGGGCTATATAAATAAATTTGATTTGATACAATAATTTGCCAATCAGACCTTTGCTGGCATGTCTTGTGGGGTATGCATGAGCTGTATGCTAGTAGCTTGAACAGACACCTCTGCATGTCAACACTTCTTACAAAAACAAGTAGTGATGAAATCAATCTCTCCTCTACATACATGTTAGCTGTCCATGTACATTTATGGGCCAGCCTTGCTGCCCTGTTCTGAGCCAATTGTAATTTTCCGAGGTCCCTCTTTGTGGCACCTGAACACACGCCTGAACAGTAGTCCAGGTGCAACAAAACTAGAGCCTGTAGGACCTGCCTTATTGATAGTGTTGTTAAAAAAGTAGAGCAACAATTTATTATGGACAGACTTCTCCCCATATTAGCTCCTGTTGTATCAACATGACCATGACCGTTTACTATCCAGGGTTAATCCAAGCAGTTTAATCATGTCAATTTGCTAAATTTCCACATTACTTAATACAATGTTTAGTTCAGGTTTAGGGTTTAGTGAATGATTTGTCCCAAATACAATGCTTTTAGTTTTTTTTTAATATATAGTACTTATTCCTTGCCACCCATTCTGAAACGTACTGCAGATCTTTAGGTGTTGAAGTGATTTCACTCGCTGTAGTAGCAAATGTGTATAGTGTTGAGCCATCCACATCCATATATACACTGGCTTTACTCAGGGCATGGCATTAGTAAAGATTTTTACATGTAAGGGGCCTAGACAGCTGTCGTGGGGAATTCCTGGATTATATTGGGGAGGCTTCCATTAAAGAACACCCTCTGTGTTCTGTTTATTGTTTTGTTTATTTATTTATCTGTTTATTTATCTTTATCCAAAATATAGCAAGGGGGTGTAAAGCCATAACACACGTTTTTCCATCAGCAGACTTTGAGCGATAATGTCAAAAGCCGCACCAAGTCCAACAAAACAGCTCACACAATCTTCCTATCATCAATTTTCCATTTATGTAAGTGCCATGCTTGTTGAATGTCCTTCCCTATAAGTGTGCTGAAAGTCTGTTGTCAATTTGTTAACAGTAAAATAGCATTGTATCTGGTCAAACACAATTTTATGGTTAGCAATTTGAAACGGTAAAGGGAGCTGTACTATTCTTGGGTAGCGGAATTACTTTTGCTTCCCTACAGGCTTGAGGGCACACACTTTCTAGTAGGCTTAGATTGAAAATATAGGAAATGGGAGTGTCAATATCGTCCGCTATTACCCTCAGTAAAAAAAAAAATCCATTTATTTGGTAATTCCAAAATATAATAGATGTTAAAATGTCAAATAAAATGTAGTTAAACTTCTAAATAATCAATCATTCAAAGAATAAATAATCAATCCAACTTAAATTAATCAAATCAAAAGAAAAACAAACAATTTCCCCAGAAAACAAAAAACAAATGCATTCAAACAAATAACATTTAACAATCATCAGTCAGTCATGGTTGGTCTGATGGAGTGGTTCACTGTGTGTTTGTGTCTTTGTGTTGGGGTAGGGGAAGGTGTAGGGTCTGAGCTGGCAGTTGCTGGATGAAGTTGGCAGTTGTGGTTGGTCGGTGCTGTATCTAGGGTGTAGTGGAAATTTCCTGCATTTACCAAATCATGAAAGCAAACCACACACAAGTCAGAGTTATCATAAAGTCCATCTTTAATTATATGAGCTCCATCACAACCCTGTGACTCTCAGATCAATTCAGTGTCTATAAATGAATTATCTGAGAGTGCTTACAAAACAGTTCTTAGTATCATTTATAGCCAAGACACACCAGTCTCAACTCACATGACGAAAAACAGATCTTAGGAACATTACAAAGGAAGACTTTACTTGAGAGAGGAGTATCCCATAGCCAGACAGCATTAGCTATAAATTATCGTTCAGTTTGCTCTCCTAAAACGAGGTTCTACTTCTCGTTCTTGGTACAACATAGTACCAAGACATTAGGATATATATCAATTGTCATTTTAGACACTCCCATTCTGGACAAGCTCACGGGACACAGTGACTGGCACACAGACATTGTGGAGCCAAGAGATAATTGGTTCCCCCTCAATCATCCCTTCACATGGTTTAAAAGATATGTTTACATATGAAGACAAGCTTGACCTCTCCCCTCTCTGCGGCCCAAGTAACTGAACCCAACAGTATTATCCAAAAATAGACATTCTAATGACATATCTCACATAAGCATGCAATAAAATGAATAAAACATTTTATTTATAAATGTTACCTAAATAATTATGATTCTGCCACGACAAGGGTTAGTGCTGAGTCCAGGGTTGGTGCTGCTGTTGGGGCTGGAACTGGGAAGAATTGGGTTGATGTTGGGACCGGATTGAAACTCGTGCTGTACCAGGACTGGAAAACCAGTGATTGGTGCTGGGTCTGGTGCTAGGACTCTGGGCCTTGGAGAAAAACAGGAACATTGGTTGGTGCTGGGTTTGGGATCTGTAGAGGGGAGGAAAGACAACCTGGGGAGCAAGCAGGCACACATGGGAGCCCTAGACCCATAGTTCTTTGGTGGTACTTCCCTGTGATCTTTGGTACCTCCTCTGTATCTCATCTGGTGGTCTGATGCTGGGACTGGCCAATGTTTTAATTTAACACTGGTTCCAGTGTGTACATGGTCCCACTCTTTGTGTTGATTTAACCAGTGGTGTAACATACTTAAGTATTTATTTTTATTGAACCCTTATTTTACCAGGTAAGTTGACTTAAAACACATTCTCATTTACAGCAACAACCTGGGGAATAGTTACAGGGGATAGGAGGAGGGATGAATGAGACAATTAGAAGTTACTTTAACATATTATTTAAGTCGTTTTTTGGGGTATCTGTACTTTATTTTACAATTTTTTATTTTTGATGACTTATACTTTTACTTCACTACATTCCTAAATAAAATAAAATCATGTACTATTTACTCCATACATTTACACTGACACCCCAAAAAACACTAAATTGCTTAGCAGGACTGGAAAATGGTCCAATTCATGCACTTCTCAAGAGAACATGCCTGGTCATCCCTACTACTTCTGATCTGGCGGACTCACTAAAGACACATGCTACGTTTGTAAATGATTTCTGAGTGTTGGAGTGTGCCCCTGGCTATCTATAAATAAAAATAAAGAAAACAAGGAAATGGTGCAATCTGGTTTGCTTAATATAAGGAATTTGAAAATACTTATACTTTACTTTTGATTCTTAAGTATATTTTAAACCAAACACCTTTAGATTTTTACTCAAGTATTATTTTACTGGGTGACTTTCACTTTTACTTGAGTGATTTTCTATTAAGGTATCTTTACCTAGAATGTGTTGTGTATAGTTAAGTGAGTGTTGTTGAAAGACAATTAGGCACAATTGAATAATGCAACTGAATGTCCATCTGTCTCTGCATAGCATTTTACTGTATCGACCAGCTGCTGAAAAGCCTGAGTAAATGGAATATAAACTATTATTTGTTAAATTTGTCTAGACTAAAAATGCTTAATTACTTTTTTGTTTGTGTGATGTCAGTGCAAGTGTTGGCCTGGATTCCGGCTGAAAGATGATGGGAAAACGTGCGTGGACGTTAACGAATGTTCCTCCAGCCTGCCCTGCAGCCAGCGTTGCATCAACACCTACGGCTCCTTCAAGTGTCTGTGTGTAGAAGGCTACGAAGCCCTGGAGAGAAACCCCAACACCTGCAAGGCTCTCTCAGGTAAGGCTATTTACATGTCTTGGCAGCAAGCTTGTACTATAATATACTGTAGTCCGTTGGATTAATTCACTAGTGATATACAGTATTTTACATAATTTAAATTGAAGTTTAAGTGTTATTCTAAATTATGTTTACCTGCATGTATATTTAGAAATGTCGAGCTTGTACTGTAATATACTGGTACTGTAGTCTGATCAGGGCCGGATTAATGCAGGGGCTTACCGGGGCTGAAACCCCTGGCCCTTGGGGGCCCAACAGGCAGCAAATAAAAAATATGTATGTATGTGTATATATATATATATATGTATGTATGTATGTATGTATGTATGTATGTATGTATGTATGTATGTATGTATGTATGTATGTATGTATGTATGTGTGTATATAAACACACATTATACAGTATATACTGTAACCGACAACCACAGGAGGATTCAGGAGCCCACTCTCAGTGAGTGTAGACAGCCAGCTGCTGCCACTCTGCTTATAATCAGATGGGGGAGGAGAGGAGTTAGGGGGCCCACATGGGTAACTTGGAGGACCTGCCTTGATTAGGTAACTGATTCATAAATAAATTGGTCAATTGTGTGAGTCAGGGGCTGGGCCCAAGTCGGAAAAATAAATACTAATTTTTATACTAAAATAAAAATTAAGTTATTATTATATATTTTTTTTTCAACCACAGGAGCCGCTCTCAATGTTCAAAATACACCAGAGAGCATACTTTAGCCATAGAGGATCAATAGTTTAAAAAAACAAACTGTGGATTACAGTTTTTGACAATTGCTTACACATTCTGGAATCATAGCTCCTTTTCTCTAGACTCAAAACACACACTTAACATGCGAAAAGTCACACGTCTCTTGCAAAACGAAACACTTCATTCAAAACTATTTGAACTCTTCTCAAAATGGTGTTTTTAAATCAAAACTCTAACACACAAACCATCAAATGATTAGCTCTTATACACGCCAACTACACACGGATGTGACAAATGTAAAACACTACTATCTTGTGTCTTTTGCATGTTCAGTGTGCAGTGGAGTCCACGGCAGTTTGTCATAGCACTCACACGTACATGTATGTGCACAAATATATACAGTATGTATGCATATTCAGTATATACAGTGCCTTGCGAAAGTATTCGGCCCCCTTGAACTTTGCGACCTTTTGCCACATTTCAGGCTTCAAACATAAAGATATAAAACTGTATTTTTTTGTGAAGAATCAACAACAAGTGGGACACAATCATGAAGTGGAACGACATTTATTGGATATTTCAAACTTTTTTAACAAATCAAAAACTGAAAAATTGGGCGTGCAAAATTATTCAGCCCCCTTAAGTTAATACTTTGTAGCACCACCTTTTGCTGCGATTACAGCTGTAAGTCGCTTGGGGTATGTCTCTATCAGTTTTGCACATCGAGAGACTGAAATGTTTTCCCATTCCTCCTTGCAAAACAGCTCGAGCTCAGCGAGGTTGGATGGAGAGCATTTGTGAACAGCGGTTTTCAGTTCTTTCCACAGATTCTCAATTGGATTCAGGTCTGGACTTTGACTTGGCCATTCTAACACCTGGATATGTTTATTTTTGAACCATTCCATTGTAGATTTTGCTTTATGTTTTGGATCATTGTCTTGTTGGAAGACAAATCTCCGTCCCAGTCTCAGGTCTTTTGCAGACTCCATCAGGTTTTCTTCCAGAATGGTCCTGTATTTGGCTCCATCCATCTTCCCATCAATTTGAACCATCTTCCCTGTCCCTGCTGAAGAAAAGCAGGCTCAAACCATGATGCTGCCACCACCATGTTTGACAGTGGGGATGGTGTGTTCAGCTGTGTTGCTTTTACGCCAAACATAACGTTTTGCATTGGTTTCATCTGACCAGAGCACCTTCTTCCACATGTTTGGTGTGGTGTGTCTCCCAGGTGGCTTGTGGCAAACTTTAAACAACACTTTTAATGGATATCTTTAATAAATGGCATTCTTCTTGCCACTCTTCCATAAAGGCCAGATTTGTGCAATATACGACTCATTGTTGTCCTATGGACAGAGACTCCCACCTCAGCTGTAGATCTCTGCAGTTCATCCAGAGTGATCATGGGCCTCTTGGCTGCATCTCTGATCAGTCTTCTCCTTGTATGAGCTGAAAGTTTAGAGGGACGGCCAGGTCTTGGTAGATTTGCAGTGGTCTGATACTCCTTCCATTTCAATATTATCGCTTGCACAGTGCTCCTTGGGATGTTTAAAGCTTGGGAAATCTTTTTGTATCCAAATCCGGCTTTAAACTTCTTCACAACAGTATCTCGGACCTGCCTGGTGTGTTCCTTGTTCTTCATGATGCTCTCTGCGCTTTTAACGGACCTCTGAGACTATCACAGTGCAGGTGCATTTATACGGAGACTTGATTACACACAGGTGGATTGTATTTATCATCATTAGTCATTTAGGTCAACATTGGATCATTCAGAGATCCTCACTGAACTTCTGGAGAGAGTTTGCTGCACTGAAAGTAAAGGGGCTGAATAATTTTGCACGCCCAATTTTTCAGTTTTTGATTTGTTAAAAAGTTTGAAATATCCAATAAATGTCGTTCCATTTCATGATTGTGTCCCACTTGTTGTTGATTCTTCACAAAAAAATACAGTTTTATATCTTTATATTTGAAGCCTGAAATGTGGCAAAAGGTCGCAAAGTTCAAGGGGGCCGAATACTTTCGCAAGGCACTGTATTTACACTATAAACAGAAATGCACAGGAGGAAAAAAATAAATGTATTTCTTTCTCAAAACAGTGTATTTTCATCCAGATTTTGGGATGAACAGTAAGAGACAAAACAAGTACAGTAGAAGATAAACAAATAGACTTGTTACTGTAAAGAAAAAAACAATTAGGGTGCATTTGTCTCCTATTTTGAGCTGGCTACAGCACCTCATCAACATCACAAGCGATGTTCTCTCTGGCTAAACAGCAATGGACGTAGCCCTGGCATGCCCCCTAGTCTATGTCACCACAGGCCTCCTCCATTGCCTGGAGAAGGGGTATGCGTTGGTGGGGTTGGCGATCGTATACCTTCCAATGTCACCACGAAAATAACTCTTCTATTGGGTTTAGAAAAGGAGAATATGATGGCAGGTTGAGCATCAAAACTTGCGGATGGTCAATTAACCAGTTGTGGACCAGAGCAGCCCAGTGGAAACTTACGTTGTCCCAGATGACAACAAACCCGGACTGCTCTGGCCCATTCTGGCCCATTCTGGCCCATTCTTCTGGTCATTGGGAATGAGGATATTATGCAGGGTGTCAAGGAAGGTGATAATGTGGGCAGTATTGTGAGGACCAAGAGTGGCATGATGATGAAGGATACCCTTCTGACTAATGGCTGCACACATTGATGTTGCTACCACGCTGTCCAGGGACACTCACGATGGTGCGGTGTCCTATGGGGTTTCTTCCCCTACGTCTTGTTTCGGGTAGGTTAAAGCCGACCTCATCAAAGTAGACAAAATCATGATGCTCTGCAGCAGCATCTAGTTCCATAACTCTCTGACAAGACTAAACATTATTGTATGACAGTATGAATAGACAGAGCAGTCAATATGCAGCACAATACACTGAAATACAGTACCAATTACAGGTTAATATAACTTACTTGTATGTATTCATAGTGCAGTTGTTTCACTCTGTCAGAATTTAGTTCAAATGGTACTCTGTAGAGCTGCTTCCTACAAATCTGATGCCGTTTCAGGAGACGGCCGAGTGCAGATAAACTCACCCTATTTATGTTACCGAATGTTGTCTTTTCAGTGATGATGTGGTGTTGCAATTGTCGTAAACGTATGCTCTTGTTTGAAATGACCATATTCACTATGTGTTGTTCCTGCTCTGCTGTGAACAGACCGTTTCTTCCTCCATTGAATGGTCATCTAGCAATTCTGCAAAAACATGATGTGAATGGTTAGGGTGCAGGATTTCTTTCAGTATGAAATAAAATGATATGGCAGTGCTGTAAGTGCTACAGTGTTGTATGTACAGTAGCATGGTAGGTTTACTTACCTGTTCTCATTTTGAAATGTCCAAATGACACTTGCTGCAGTGTAGTGGGCTCAAGTTAGGCTGGATCCTCTACCCAGCCTCCCTGAAACTCAAACCATGGTTGACCACATGGTCAACCAAAGTGGCCCGGATGTCATCTGTGATTGTTCTCCTTCATCCTTCCTTGTCTTCGTCCTCTTCCTTGTCCTTGACCTCCTCCTTGTCCTCGTCCCCCTCTTACTCTCACTCCTCTTCCTCTAACTCTCTCTCCAAAATTGGCCTCCATTGTTGTCCAAACCAAGAAAGCCAACCTGAAGCCTATTTATAGTGCTCAAGCTCTGATTTCTAAGTGAAGAAATGAGCTGTGTATTTTCACATGTGAGCACTGGGTGTAGGTAATCGCTAAATGAGAGTGGCATTTTGAATGGCAGTGTTTTCCAAATGATTATATTTCTAGAGTTGGTTGCGGCTGTCTGTTTGCCTTTTGCACATTTCTAAATACAATTGCACGAAAAACGTACAGTTTGGAAGGCAAATGTCTACTACTGAAAAGAGAAGACTAATCTGTCCGTAGAACCAATAGAACAAATGTTTCTCAACGACCCAATTTTTAGAGAACAGCAGCACTGTTTTACAAAGTAACGTTAGCTCATCTTGAGATAAGCTATTGCCACGATGAGCGCATCAGCCATCAATCACCGGGAGTAGTAACCTATCTTTAGGTGAGTCAATATGACACTGGCAATTATAATTAGTAGCCTGTAATGTAAGCTCATGTCTTCTGACGTAGAATTGCATGAAATGTGTTTTGAGACTGATGGAATGGTTCCAATTAAAGAAATGTTTACCTTTTTCTCCCAAATTTCATGGTATCCAATTGGTAGTTAGTCATTTCTCATCGCTGCAACTCCCGTACAGACTCGGGAGAGGCGAAGGTTGAGAGCTCCAAAACACAACCCAACCAAGCCGCACTGCTTCTTGACACAAAGCCCACTTAACCCGCCACAGGAGTCGCTAGTGCGCGATGGGACCCTCCCCTAATCCGGTCGACGTTGGGCCAATTGTGTGCTGCCCCATGGGTCTCCCAGTAGTGGCCGGCTGCAACAAAGCCTGTATTCGAACCCAGAATTTCTAGTGGCACAGCCTTAGACCACTGCGCCACACTGGAGGCATTTACCTTATTCTAAAGGATGTTTATGGTTCTCTTCCTTTCAGTGGAGGAACCTTTTCTCGTACTGGCAGATCATCATGAAATCCGGAAACTAAGTGTGGATGGATCAAATTACACCATTTTGAAACAGGTAAGAGGAAACCATTTATCTACACAAGTGGTAGTATTTGTTTTAAACTGATGCCAAAATATGCATAGGAATCCCTAGTATGTCTGTCACTCTGTTTTGGCAAAATAAGAACAACTCAGGGTAAAATGACAGAAACCAGAAAATCAAGTGAATACAATTAGATCTTTAACCATAGCC
This sequence comes from Oncorhynchus mykiss, assembly GCF_013265735.2. NCBI lineage: Eukaryota > Metazoa > Chordata > Actinopteri > Salmoniformes > Salmonidae > Oncorhynchus > Oncorhynchus mykiss. The sequence goes on along the minus strand of NC_048586.1, from coordinate 35,219,363 downwards.
GGTTTGCATATATTTGTCACTGTCAGTCAGATTACCTTGCAACTACTCTGCCATTTTGTTGATATTTTAAATGTTACAATTGTACACATTTAGCAGACGGTCTTATCCAGAGTGACATATAATTAGTGGATTCATCGTAGATCTTTCATGCAGTCAGATGACCAAATCGCCCTATAGTGGCCCCTTTAGGACAAAAATACCTCTTTTACTCTCTTTTCTCTTTACTGATGATATTTTTCATAATTAATAAACATTTTTTTTTTAAATGTAATATTGGGATTCAAACTGTTATACATTTCAACTTTATCTTTACATATGATATGGTGCAGGTTCTTTCTTTTTTCTAAGCACATAACCTTGTGTGTGAGGTGTATCCTTTTGTGTAAAAGTAGATACGTTTCAGACTACCAAGAAACACTCTGTGACCCTTTTATTTCCCGCTACAGTAAAAGGTCAAAACACTGCACACAGCTGATAATATAACGTTAGAAATATCAGTCCTGCTTTAAATGACATTCAGCTTATAAAGGCTTCATAATGCCTTCATAAGCATGACATGAATGTGTTACAAAGCATCTATATAGGCCGTCATTGTAAATAAGAATTTGTTCTGAACTGACTTGCCTAGTTAAATGAAGGTTAAATGTTTTTTTAATGACATAATAACCACGTGATGCTTTGTAAAGGGTTCATACATGTGGCATAACTGTGTGACATAATCAAAAATGTCAAATGTGACATAATCCACTATGTTGAATATGATTTAAACATGTGCTTAATAAATGTCATTTTATTTGGTTATTCCAAAATTCACTACAGTTTAAAATGTTCAACAAGTTAAAATTCAAATCCATAGAAATCCATTCAAATTAGGTAAAATAAACTAATGGTCATCCAATCAAAAAAACAAAGCAATCAATGAATCAAAAAATAATCAGAAAATGCTGTCAGTCCAGTCAGTCATGCCACAATATGTCTGTGTCTTTGTGTTGGTGGAGGGGAAGGGGTGGGTCTGTGCTGGCAGTTGCTCAAAGGATTTGGCAGTTGTGGTTGATCGGTGCTGTGTCCAGGGTTGGGGTTGGGGCCGGGACTGGAAGTCACGCTGGACCCGGGACTGGAGGCCAAGGGTTGGTGCTGGTCTAGTGCTGCAGAACGGGGGGAAAAACACGAATCGGGAAGTGGGGCAGGTGCTGGGTCGGGATCTGGATCTGGATCTGTAACGGGGAGGAAGGACAACCTGTGGAGCAAGTAGACACAAGGGAGCCCTAGACCCAGAGATCAAAGGTGGTGCTTCCCAGTGGCCTGTTCGCTCCGGGTGACGGTGAATTCTTTGGTCCCTCCTCCGCGCCTCGTCTGGTGGTCTGATGCTGGGACTGGCCAATGGGATCTGGATTTGTGTTGGATCTACAGAGGCGAGGAAGGACAACCTGAGGAGCAAGCAGACACACAAGGGAGCCCTAGACCCAGAGGTCAAATGTTGCACTCCCCTGTAGTCCACTCGCTCCAGATGAAGGTCTGTGCTTTATAAAGAATGACATGTTGTGCTGAAGGATGGCACATGCTCTGAATTGAATTCACGTTTGTCACATTACACCTAATCTCGTTCCCAGACACTTCCACCCACCCTTCATTATCTAGGTTTAGGTTTCAAATCTAATTTGAAGAAGAGATATTGTGGAAATGGGTAGGGTTTAGTCATAATTATGATTTTGTGGCTGTGTTAACTAGTGTCGACCAGGGGGAATGATGACAAATACTTTACTCAGTAAGGTCACTCCCATAGAATTCAATGGTCACTTCCAGTAAGGCCAACTTTGAATGGTTGGGGACGACATTATACCAAGAAACACTTACCGTATTGAAAGTGGCTTTCTTATGGAACTAAGTCACATTCCTCGCACACGACGTTATAATGAGGGAATGGGAACAGAAGAGGAATGATTACCTGGTGCGGTAGTCTCAGGTTCGACTACTCCAAATCATCTTGGCTCTGACACACACAAACACAAGCTTTGCAGGTCCATCAAATTCAAATACCTTTCATCAAATTGAAATGCCCTTCACACCCTACAGTAACCTGTGGATCATGAGCACCTTGAAAAATCAGCAGTACATTAATAACATATTTATTGACAATTTATGTAGTGTCCTGTAATACTTTGTTTGAAGTGAGATGACTTCGATCATTCATAGCAAATCCATAAATACTCTATATCGCATGTGTCTGCACTTACTTTAAACTTCTTAGGGATATCCCCCTTTTTTTCAATTTTCACCTAAAATGACATACCCAAATCATCTAACTGCCTGTAGCTCAGGCCCTGAAGCAAGGATATAAACAATATAAGTCACCGAAATTATTTGAAATAATGATTGAGGTAGCTATATATAATATAACTCAACACTTAACTACTAAAACTAATTTGAATTACAATAAATAAAAGCCTTTTAAAAGGATCCAACCCTTTTTTTCCATTTTCGACCTAAAATGCCTGTAGCTCAGGACCTGAAGCAAGGATATGCATATTCTTGATACTATTTTAAATGAAACACTTTGAAGTTTGTGGAAATGTGAAATTAATGTAGGAGAATATAACACATTAGATCTGGTAAAAGACAATACATTGACATTTTTTATTTTTTGTACCATCTTTGAATTGCAAGAAAAAAGGCCATAATGCATAATTCCAGCCCAGGCACAATTTAGATATTGGCCACTAGATGGCAACAGTGTATGTGCAAAGTTTTAGACTGATCCAATGAACCATTGCATATCTGTCCAAAATGTTGTATCGAGACTGCCCAAACGTGCCTAATTTGTTTATTAATACATTTTCAAGTTCATAATTGTGCACTCTCCTCAACAATAGTATGGTATTCTTTCACTGTAATAGCTACTGTAAATTGGACAGTGCAGTTAGATTAACAAGAATGTAATCTTTCTGCCCATAACAGATATGTCTATGTCTTGGGAATTTATTTTGTAACTTACAACCTCATGCTAATCACATTAGCCTACATTATCTCAATGGGACACTTTGGGACACTGATCCCGTAGAGGTTAATGTAATAGTTTTTCTCTGTCCAGTGGCACCACAAGTCGGCATTTGATTTGCGAACTCATCACATGTGCGCCTATTGTGCTACAGAAACAAGAACAGTGCAGGGCATGTGCACTGAATTAAAGGGAAACTACACTCAAAAATCTAATTTTCTTAGATTTTTTCCAGACCTCAAAAGTCGTTCCCTGATGTGGTTTAAGCATTGTTGGGAACACAGAAAATCCTTTCTTTTTTTTAAATTAAAAAAGTATGACAAAATTGGTGAAAAACAGGAAAAAAATTAGGAAATCCGAAACCTGGAAAAAGAAAACCGAGAAAACTGAAGAGGTTGTGCCATCCTAGAAATGTTTTAGAGTAATATAATATGCACAATTTAGCAGAAGCAAACACTTTTATCCAAAACTACTTAGTCATGCATGCATACATTTTTACGTATGGGTGGTCCCGGTGGTTATGTCAAAGAGTTATGCCATATTATGACCCCTTTATAGAGGATTACATATGGTTATAAATGATTTGTGACACATTTATGAAGTGTTTATGAAGGCTTTATAAGCTAGCTCCACGTCACTTAAAGCGGGACCAATATGTCTATCTTTATCTTCACTATTAATTTCATTTTTTTTTGTTTCTTTTCACATTGTTTATTGTTTATTTCACTTGCTTTGGCAATGTAAACATGTTTCCCATGCCAATAAAGCCCCTTTGAAGGAGAGAGAGAGTGAATCATCTCTAATGAGTCACACAGGGTCATGAAATGAAACAGCCAGCACTGTGAAACCTTTAAATGGTGCAAAACTTAAGATCTGTATAGTGACATGTCTGTAATAACAATGGGCCCACACTCCGACCCTTAGCAAAACACCCTCATGTAGCTCAGTTACATTTAGTGTCTTCTTTGGACCGAGTACTGACAACTTTTCGTATATCATTGTCTAAGCTAATTGATACATGTACAGTTCTTGTTTGTATTCGTCATTTGCTATCTTTATATATTATTTTGTAAGTGCTCCAGGTTACTTAGATACAGGTATAGCTATTTGGAAAGATACTTCACATCAGAATCATTTTTAGCTATACGAGGCCTAGGTAGCCTTGCCTGACCTTGTCATGAAGTTGAGATGAGAGTTGTGAAGTTGTCAGAAAAGCCACAGCGGCTTACTTCTTACAGAGAGAGCTCTATATTATATATCCTGTCTATCCATCTACCTTCAGGCAACACATTACATCCCTCTGTCATTCTCCAGCTTGTCAACCTTCCAATTTCAATGTGATTATTCACCCGTCCTCCCTGTGGGGGAGTTGACCTGCCCATGTTGATTGGCAGAGGGAAATAGTCTTACCCAGATCCCTCTGGAGAGCCTATTTCAATCACTGTTAGGTCTCATCACTACTGCCATGTTATCACATGTTCATTATGTGAATCACACACTCTGAGAATGGAGTTTAAGCTGGGGGAATTCTATAGGGGCCTATTGAGAACCATCTCCTCCTCTCCTGACTGTTCTGTTGAGTGGCCTGGCTGGCCTCAGCAGCAATAATTCACTTTAATCACCATGCTAGCTTTAATGGTAGCTAAAGTGGGGGATCTGCATAATATATGCATATTACAGCTGTCTCTACTAAGTGGCCCCGCTGCATTGCTGTCTGGCTAACACTCCACTGACCTCGTGTCAATGTATCACACCATCACATGTTCAATGTAGATCATACCACTAATGATTTTATGTAAATCTGAGATTACCTAATCAGTGTAAAATATTAAACATTAACATCACATGGAATGTATCTCGCCTTATCAAACTACAAATATATTTGAGGCTTACCATCTCCCCCGTTATCATATAGTTAGGCCTACAATAGGCATTATTAGACCTGATGATAGGCCTACATACAAAGGCCTACTTTAGACCTCAGTCTTTCCTTCTTTTGTAATATACCATGTAAATGATTGAGTCTGTCTGTGTGCAGTTCTTCCTACCAGAGAGCTGCTGGTTGCACTTAAGAGCTGTGCTGCTCTGAGAGAGAAGAAAGAGACCTCTCTGCTCCCACGGAGAGGTCCCTGAGGACTCTTTGGCGCAGGCAGTCTTTGAGGGTGTTGATGATCTGATGAAGATGTCTGGTACAGCCTGTCAAGATTCTCTGACACCTTATCCTGGCACCCGCTGTGCAGCCCAGTAGGGGAGGTGCGATTGTTTAGGGAGACGTTCCTGTCTGACTGGCAGGGGGGTCTTCTTAGCATGACAGCAAGAGATGTACCTCGCTCTTATTTCTTTGATAGCTAAGGCTCCTCTTGGTCGGGCTTCAGTTTTCACTGGGTTTAAGAATATAGCTGGAGGCAGTCACTGCAACTCACGGGGGAAATCATCCAAAATCAATATTGTTACTGCATTTCACAGGTGGACACATTAACTAGGCCTAAGTGTGTTTACAGGTCATTATGTGTGTATTACTTGCATCTGTGAAACACCCAGTTTCAGAGTCTCACTGAAGAATATGCCCTCACTTGTAAATGCTCTCTTAGAGGACATTTACATTACTGAAGCAATGAATGAAAGGTTACCATGATGTACCAATTAATCACAACATTTATTTTTTTAAATTCTGCTTTTGAATGTTGCTTATTTTCTAAATTGCACTCAATTGCAATTCGAAAAGTAATTTAACTAGTGAAAGGAGTGTTTCATGTAGCATTTGTCACCATTTACACGGTAGCTTCCACCTTTATATGTAGGTTTGGGTCATTGGGGCACTCACTATTAATGTCTGACTGATTACCGTTGTTTGTTTCCTGCTGTTTTTCTATGTGGTTTGTGTATGTAATGTTTGAACTGGGGTAATATTTTCCTCTTCTAGGACAATAAATATAAACAAATCTAATAATGTCTATCTTATATCCAGGGCCTGAACAACATCATTCACATAGACTTTGACTACAGGAAAGAGTTCATCTACTGGATAGACTCTTCCAGACCCAGCGGACGGAAGATCAACAGAATGAGACTCAATGGGAGTGACCTTAAGGTACTGCTGCTAGAGGGAAGTCATTTATATGTAGCATGCACTTAGCATCAAACACTCTTAACAACACAACTTTTCCTGTGTTCGGGAAGTGCAGTTATAAGATTATCATATGAAAGACCAGACCAGAGACCAGGATGTAAAGTTTAAATATATGTACTAAATGCCTGCTTGTTTATTTTTAGGAAAATAGATTTTAGTTCTCAAAAATAATAACATTTGAAACAATGTTTCACAGTGTGATTCACACAATAAACAATGTTAACAAAATAATATTATAGGCCTAGTTCAATTTCAATAACTTGGGTTAAAGTATATGGTTCTACAGTATTTCAATGTACTGACCTGTTGCACCCTCTACAACCACTGTGATTATCATTTGAGAACTGTTATAATCGCCAACCGGCATACCCAGAAGGGGACTGGCCACCCCTAAGAGCCTGGTTCCTCTCTAGGTTTCTTCCTAGGTTTTGGCCTTTCTAGGGAGTTCTTCCTAGCCACCGTGCTTTTACATCTGCATTGCTTTCTGTTTGGGGTTTTAGGCTGGGTTTCTGTATAGCACTTTGTGACATCTGCTGATGTAAAAATTGTTTTATAAATACATTTGATTGATTGATTGAATACCTCTGGTAAAATTGGGTGCACCTTCGATAGTAATATCAAGTATCACCAGTAAATATCCAGATCAATTCAATATAGAAAACAAAATAACTTTCAAATCAATGTTCACAACAGTCCTACCACACATATGGAGTGATCAGTCCCATCAAACATTGTAGGGCAGTGGGGAAAGTTAACTCAAAGGTCCTCTTGAAGAGTTTAAATGTCTTTCTACGTCGCTCTCTTTGGGTAGGCTCACCATCCAATGAATCAACTGCAACGAAAACCTGACCAAGTAAATGTTCCAAAAGCACATTCAACCTCGTCTCAGTACGAGTGTGATGAACTGACCATTGATTATCAGTGTTTCTCTTAATATATTTCAAGATTTGACTAGTTATTTCTAGCTTTTAATGCAGATTCCTGACAATCACGAACAATAGAAAGTCTGTCATAAAATGTTGCTTCCTCTACAGGGTTTACTCAAGATTGGAAATGATTGAGCTGTCAATCAAAGGTGGGACCTAAGTGCACTTCTGATTGGTTATGTAATTTCTTGCATAAATACAATAATATTTAGCTCATTAGTTGACTTGGGATACAGATGTCCCTGGATGCCCCTGTGATATGGGGCGGCAAACATAGTTGGAGCATTGGGCCAGTAACCGAAAGGTTGCTAGATCGAATCCCTGAGCTGACAAGGTAAAAAACTGTCATTTTGCCCCTGAACAAGGCAGTTAACTCACTGTTCCTAGGCCGTCATTGTGAATAAGAATTTGTCCTTAACTGACTTGCCAGGGTAAATAATGATAATATGCTACCTACAGTACCATTTAGAGCTTGCTCCCCATGCTCCATTTCCCTCTCACCATCCTCTCCTGCCCTGCTGGCTTCTCTTATGTAGATGAGGATCATACTGAATGAAGTACGCACTGCAGTGTGAATCAACTTGGTTGACTCTTCAGCGGTGTGCCAAATACCTTATAAAGTGCTCAGGAACCCATTTTCCAAAAGTATCTAATGATGAACTTAGCATTAAGATTATTTTGGTGAACCAGGTCCTGGTCAAAAGTAGTGCACTATAAACGGAATAGGGTGCCATTTTGGATGCATCCTTCAATGGATATAGAGATTGAAAATGTAATTGCTCCCAATTGATGATTGTTTCCTTTCATCCTTTATAGGCAGGCATCATAATGGACTTGTATCATTTACAGAGGCAATAAACAGTGAGGCAGCGCTGTAATCAATGCCTATTAACGAGACAACGATTAGCTCTCTGGCTGAACGCAACAGGTCTGTATAATCATGGAGGTCCATTCGGGTCATGGGATTGGAGCCCAGAACACACAGACATCACGGGGTCACCTGCTGGACACCCTGACGCACCCCAACCCCCCCCCGTCCTCTCATCTCATTAGAATTGTATTTTGAGAGCAGGAGGTTCGTTCAGCTAAATTACACCCAGGCTGTGTCTCAAATGGCAACCTATTCCCTATGCAGTGCACTACTTTTGACTAGAGCTCTGACTCGGAACCAGTCACCCACAGTCCCTGTTTGAGCCTCCACCACACTCTTAGAAAATGTTATATTTTAACACATCATACATATAGTTAGGGATGACATATGCTGTTTTACTTTTAACAATCACAGTGTTGTTGTTTTATTACACAGTGTTGTATTCCACTTAAATCCACGTAAAAAATGATGTAAATGACTGGGGAAGACATTTAGAAAAAAAGTAGCCATTTAAAATGTTTATTTATTGCTCCATATACAAAATCTAACATGAAACAAATTATGTACACGCAAAATATTCATCTTTAAATATTTCTAACATGTTAGTGCCTGGTAGATACACAGTCCAGGGAAACCTACTCAGACAATTGTATACCTGAGATACAGGAGAACAGACTATTGTTGGATGTGGTAGCCATTTATTCCTTGTTAGAGACAAAAAATATCCAGATCTGGTTTACCATATACAGATGAGGTTTAACATATACAGTTAAACTGATACAGAACTTCCACTCACGGGTAGTTAAAAATAACTAACTAAGACACACCTCCAATATACTTTCCCAATGTGCCTTGCCTTTTTGAGTGAATTGTAGAGTTACCACCCATGACTGTACTGTATTTGTTGGTGACAGAGACATGCTTGTTGAATTTGTTTATTTTCAGTCATGTTACTAGTTTAGCCTTACACAGTGGTCTGAAACTCATGGTTTACAGGCCACCTCAGGCCTGCAAGTAAGGTTGCAATATTCCAGTAATTTAACAAAAATTCCCTAAAATCCTGGTTGAAGGACTCCAGATTTCCTGCTTATTCCCACCTGTTCCCAGGAAGTTCCCAACTGGGATATTTTAAAGCTACCAGAGTTGTGCAAGCCTACCTGCGAGTCACATTATGCTGGTTTGCAATGTGAGGTGTAAATTCCTATTGGAATCCAGCCAGTGCTAGGATCTCTAAAAGTTTGAATTTTTATTCAGCCGCAATCTGCATTCAGAATGACTGCCAGAGTTGAGTAAATTGTGTGGAGACTACCTAAGCCCCATTTAAACTGGAACAACCATTTCACAAACGTCTGCTAAATGCAAAAACACAGAAGTTAAACATTTGTTTTAAATCAACCTGCAGTAGTGCATGCTGGGAAATATGATAGTGATGTGCATGGTTTTGCCTAACTATCCTAACTTCTTAAAATTTGTCAGGGCTAAAATATTGCTGTGTTCGTGCTGCATTAGCATCAAATGGTCACCTCATTCAGATAAAGAGTGAATTTACCTTGTTTCGTATACCTGCTGCTGGCTGGCTGAGGCTCACTCCAAGCTGTCAGTTGTCACTTTTCAGAGAGTAAGGGCCAGTGTGTTGACTTTGGATCCGCAATGCAATTGGTCAATAATCTAACACAGCTTTCAACACATTAATTTCAGGAATTGACAAAAAATGTGTTGAGAAATGTACACGAATGTGTTAAAAATAGTGCTCACTGCCACTAGCACCCTGCCACGGCTCAGCCACAGCTAAAGGATTTGAGATAGGTCTGTTGTTTTAGCATGGAGGTTAATTATGAGAACAGTGAATAAAGCAGACCATAGTTTAAGCCCTAGAATATGACTTCTTTAAAGTATAAGACATGGAATGGGCAAAGCTAGGGGATTTGTGCTTATTTACTTCAGGGTAGAGGCAAGTTAATCGCAGTGAAATGTACTGCATATGTTTCTTCTCTTTTGCGGCGAGGAAAATAATGGTGGATATTTGCATGTACCATATTTAGACTGCCAGAAATGGATGAGTGTTTTTCTACATACATTACAATGTGTTTTCTATGGCAATGCTTGACAATGTAATTTAGACAATGATGTTATAAGTAGCCCCCTGGGTTATAGGTAATGTTCTAACTAACCCTAAACTACAATAACATTATACTGTTGCGCTGACAGAACATTACAGTGAATAATGAGTACAGTGTTTTTTTGTTAATCATAGTTCTAATCTGCCTCTCCAATAACAGCCCTTAGCAAGCCTCCAGTATGTGCGCCTCTGGGTGTTTACTCTGTGTAAACATAAGGCATGTTAATGATGAAACAGGATGATAAAGCATAATTGAAGTTAATCAGAAGCAGGAGAGGTGATTTCTCGTCTGAGTACAGCTCAGAGACCAGGGGAGCACCTCCAGTGAGGTCTGTATAAGAAAGTAGCCAGCCCGCCTAAATCAAAGACAGAGCATCATTATGTTGACTCCATTGTTTGAAATACTTCACAGCTTTTATTTGGATTGTGATTATAGTTCTTTGCTCATTGTCTATAGTCAGCAGGGTTTGGGGGACCTTACATGTTGACAAGACTCAAATCCACATGAAGAAATATTTCAAATCAATGCAACAAAAAGAGAAGCTAGACCACAGGCTCTACCTAAAGTGTTGTGTATTAACCACTCCCCCCTCTGTCTTTTTACTTCCTCCGGAGCAAGTTTCCTGACGGAAAACACTCCTCAATCTGTGACATTTTGGAGACTGTTTGAAGCTCCAGTTTAGTCTAAATTACTGCTTAGGGGACAGCCTAGTCGATTTGGCAAGGCTATATATCTCTTGCAAATGAGGATAGAGAAGGCCTCAAAGCGCATGATGTCCCTCAATGGCAGATTGCATGGGTGTTGTTGGGTCTGGAATAGTGTTTCAAGGCATCAGTTTCATGTGCCAGCTGGCACTATTATTGTTTATTCCTAACAACTTTTGCTAATTCAAAAGCTGCCTAAACTGAGAGACATTGAGTGAAAGTTGATGTATAATTCCACCATCATTAAGGATACGGTTTTTAACATTTATTTTGCAACAATCTTTCATATGTTTTGGACATTAATCATATGATGAATGTTTTGGTTGTTGTTGTTGTCATTGTCTCTGCTAGTTTTTTTTATCTCCCTCTCTCTTTCCCACCAGATAGTCCATCGGACTGCGGTCCCCAGTGCACTGGCCCTGGATTGGATAGGGAAAAACCTGTACTGGTGTGACATCGAGAGGAAGAGCCTGGAGGTGTCTAAAGCTAACGGCCTGTACCCCTCTGTCCTGGTCAGCACTGGTATCAGGAACCCTACTGACCTGGCCCTGGATCCACAGTCAGGGTACTGTATCAGACACATTGACCTCTAACCCTAACCCTACTGACCTGGCCCTGGATCCACAGTCAGGGTACTGTATCAGACAATTGGGACCTCTAACCCTAACCCCACTGACAACTTAAACAAACACTCAAGCACGACTACACACTAAGCTGGACTGTCCGACTTTCAGCAAACAGGAGGCTTGGCATTGAGGTCTGTTTATGTTAGGGCTCAATCTAGAAGAAAGGTTATTTACGTGTCAAATTACCAATTGGTGACCCCTCCCTTACGGAATTACTTGGCACATTGTTAAGCAAATGTAATATTCAAAATTGACTCTGGATAAGAGTGACTGCTAAATTACTCAAATGTAAATGTACAATGTGATGATATAGTGAGCAGTCTACTTTTACACCTGAGGGTTTTTATAGCACTGAATACTAATTTTGTTTTTTCATTGTAATTTTCCTAATGTTAACCTAGCATTCTAATGATGTTTTGTAAGAGACACCTTGTAAGACGTTTCCACATTCCTCCATGTGTAGGTATGCATTCTGGGTGGACTGCTGTGAATCTCCTCACATCAGTCGTGTGGGTATGGATGGTCGAGGGCATGCTGTTATCATCGACAAAGAGATCTACAGCCCCACTGCCCTCACTATAGATTACACCAACAAGAGGCTGTACTGGGCAGATGACAACCACATTCTGTTCGCCAACATAGACGGCTCACAGAGACACAAAGGTAAGGAAGAATATAATGTTGGACTTTTTCCACTATAAGAATATGTGATTAATCAGGGTTTCTACCTGGGTCTCCCAGCACACCACAATACCATTTCAGCTGAGCCAAAGCCTAGGCATTAGATTGGGAGCTAACGCAAGTCTTAAGGTCTCAGGCTAGGTTACTCATCACACAAGTGTGATTGCTAAGCCACCTCAATTACATGTCTGTGGTGTTCTCTCACTTTTCTCATCAACTAATGATGGGTCTACTGTTTTGTATTGTGTCTCTCTCCAGTATCCTATGATCACATTCAGGGGGTGATGGGTCTGACACTGTTTGAGGACTTTGTCTACTGGACAGATGGGAAATCCAAGTCACTCCGACGAGCACATAAAACTACTGGGGCCCAAGGAATTGAGCTGCTCAACTCCTGGCAAGCTATCAAATCTGTCAAGGTTTACCACTCACTACGCCAACCTGAAGGTAGAGTACCCCACCCAACACAGTAGTCCCCTCACTTACCCACCTGCCAACCCAAATACATGGTCATATACTGAATGGTTACATAGGTTATTACTATTATATAGTTTATGATATTATTATATAGAATGCGATTATATAGGGGATGGTATTAAGAATGTGGCTAATGTTCTATTTAATTATGCTGTACTTTCGGTTTTGTTCTCCCCCACCCTCTCTTTCTCTCCCCCCCCCCTCTCTGTGCAGTGCCCAAGCACCAGTGTCAGGTGGCCAATGGAGGATGTAGCCACTTGTGTCTCCTTTCTCCTGGCGGGGAACACAAGTGTGCTTGTCCAACTAATTTCTACCTTGCTGCTGACAACAAGACCTGCCTTTCCAACTGCACTGCAAGTCAGGTCAGTGTCTATCCCTTCTCACACTCCTCAGCACTTGTAGATATGGTAACTCTTTTGGCATAGTCTGTTATTCTATTCTGTTTTCCCTCAAGGCAGATATGTGGTTTTCATTCCCTTTCTCCTTGTTTATCACATTGTCTCTTCTCTCCTGCCATGCTTCTGCAGCTTAAGTCCCATGAAAATAGTAGTGTTTGTTTTCCTTTTGTTTGAACAACAGTTTTTTGGGATAAGTTAGAATTCTGTCTAGTTAATTTGTGTGTTCTGTAGTTCCGCTGTGGAACCGACGAGTGTATTCCTTTCTGGTGGAAGTGTGACACTGTGGATGACTGTGGCGATGGATCAGATGAGCCTGCTGACTGTCGTGAGTAACATGTTTTTTCATTTCATACCAACTATGCATTACTGGACTTCCTGACTTCCTTGTAGCTCAGTGTTAAATTAAAATGTTGCTTTCATCATATTTAATCCAATGTGACACCAATGTCGATAAAACTTAGCAAATCAACCTAATTGTAGGTACAAGACACTCTCCCCGCCTCTTGTCATGAGATGTTACTGAGAACCACGTACCAGATTTTTAACAAGGTTGTTAGCATTAGGAAAGAAAGATAATTACTTACCTCGATCTAGCTCAACATTTAGGCATAGGATAAGAACGAGAATACAGCGTCTATAAAGTGCCAATTAGACTTGCCACCTTTTGGACTGAATAATTTTTGATAAAATGTATAATTTCTCGTTCTCAGTTGCCCATTTCTGTATATTAAGCACCAACAATGTGCTTTCGTTTTGTAGCATTTCTGACAATGCTAACATTATTTAGCCAAAGCTCAGAGTTCTAAAACCGGGACCAACAACTCTGTTGCTAGCAGCTGTAGCTAGCTAACACCAGTCGGATGAGAAGCTAGCTACAAGCAAAGGAAGTTAGCTAGCTATTTTCCAATATGTTTTTCATATGGCTGAAGTCATCTGTGTAAACTAAATCAGAGCACAACCAAAATAAGCTAGCAAACATCCTTGGCCACTATCATAGCCTGTTAGCTAGCCAACTAGGCAGTAGTTACAAGCTAACTAGACTGTGCTATGGCTGTATAGATGGTGCACCAACCACAACTCAATGTCGACAATAAATCTTAGTTAGCTAAATTCTTCCATAAAACAGAGCTAGCTAAGTAAAATTCATAGTCAACACCAAACTTTGCTAATTTATAATTCATACAATCAAACTGGCTGGATTAGCTATTTCATCAATCAAAACCAGCTTCGTACAACACAAACTGTAGCTAAACATTTTCTTGCAAAGAAACAATTAGCTATGTTGAATCTAAACCTGGCCAATGCACATACAAGCAACACATCTGCTGTGCAATGCACTGTGTCTACATGCTGGCTAGCTAGTTAGCTAGATCAACACATGAGTCCGACATGTTTTTTTTAAGCAGTTCCACACATACAACAACACAGAGGTACACATGGAGTAAAACAAACATACAGTCAATAATACAGTAGAAACAAGTTCATATACGATGTGAGCAAATGAGGTGAGATAAGGGAGGTAAAGGCAAAAAAAAAGGCCATGGTGGCAAAGTAAATACAATATAGCAAGTAAAACACTGGAATGGTAGATTTGCAGTGGAAGAATGTGCAAAGTAGAAATAAAAATAATGGGGTGCAAAGGAGCAAAATAAATAAATAAAATAAATACAGTAGGGAAAGAGGTAGTTGTTTGGGCTAAATTATAGATGGGCTATGTACAGGTGCAGGAATCTGTGAGCTGCTCTGACAGCTGGTGCTTAAAGCTAGTGAGGGAGATAAGTGTTTCCAGTTTCAGAGATTTTTGTAGTTCGTTCCAGTCATTGGCAGCAGAGAACTGGAAGGAGAGGCGGCCAAAGAAAGAATTGGTTTTGGGGGTGACCAGAGAGATATACCTGCTGGAGCGCGTGCTACAGGTGGGTCATGTGAGACCAGTGAGCTGAGATAAGGGGGGACTTTACCTAGCAGGGTCTTGTAGATGACATGGAGCCAGTGGGTTTGGCGACGAGAATGAAGCGAGGGCCAGCCAACGAGAGCGTACAGGTCGCAATGGTGGGTATTATATGGGGATTAGGTGACAAAACGGAAATATTGCTGTTCGTGCATCTGGTAAATAACGATTGTTTTGTGCAACTTTAGTAACAATGGTTTTGGGAAACAGCTCTGAGATTTAATGATGCGCCTACGAAGGATCTAATGATAAACTTAGCCTAAATAAGATGCTTTTGGGAAACCTGGATAGTGCTGTCGCGGTAAACGTATGACCACCACACTCGGGGCGACAGGGTAGCCTAGTGGTTAGAGAGTTGGACTAGTAACTTAAAGGTTGTATTGAAGGAATTGAATTCCTCTGTTTTAATTCCCAATTAAAATTAAACACTGTCAATTCATAAGAATTTGTAAGACCCTTATTTTATAGAAATAGACAGAGCCCGGTCTTAAAGTCAAATAGCAGCCTTTATTCACGAGAGTACTGCCACGATACAGGTTACCACAGGTTATAAACTGAAAATGACGTCATTAGTTCAAACACCAACCCGTGTCATCTCCGTTCTAATACAAAGGCTGTATCTCAAGCCTTCCCACATCTGTCTCCCTACCAATTTAATATAATTTACGAGTCAAGGTTTTCTCGTGTAGATAAGCATTCTAGCCAGTCTGATTCATTTGTACCAAGGAACAGACAGTCATTGTTCTAACTCTTGACCTGGTCACACACATTATATTCAGTACTGGGATCAAGAAAGGAAATTCATACATATACAGTAACATAATAGTATTCTGATTAGTATATCCTGATTGAAATGTATACATAATTAGTCATTATAGATAAAAATTCCCTTAACAGGTTGCAAGTTCGAATCCCCGAGCTGACAAGGTACAAATCTGGCATTCTGCCCTGAACAGTTAACCCTAGGCCGTCATTGAAAATAATAATTTGTTCTTAACTGACTTGCCTAGTTAAATAAAGGTTTAAAAAAAAGTAGTTGCGAGTCATGACCGCAGTCAAATTCCCTTTGACCGTTGGTCATGGTAATCCCTTCCAAAACTGTGCAAATTAATGGAGCTGATGGGTAGCCTACCACACTTGCTAATGGAATCCTAAACAGCCTGCATACACATTGTTTGAAGTACAATAGACCAGCATGGCTACTTTAGTACTTTAAAGCTGTGTGCTGGAAAGTCTTGGTAGAGTATGGGTGGAGTAGTCGCTGTGATGCTCATGTGAGTTTACTTTCTTTTTTTGGCTTCAGACCAATACCTACTTCTCACAACTTAAAAAAAAAGTTTTTAATATTTATAACTCAACCTTTGAAACTATATTTTTTATTACATTTGACTTACTTTATTGCTGTGATCTTTTACTGTGATCTCTCAAATTAGGATTACAGGTTACTTGCTGTATATTATGAAATGTGGAATATGTATTAAATGCTTGCTAACATTTGCTACTTGGTTACACATGTTTTATTTGAGGGATAGTTTCAGAAATGCTGTTTTACATTAAGTCATTAAGTATTTTTTTTAGATTTCAAATGTGTAGTTTATCACCATACATGAGCATACATAATGTTCAGTGTACAAGTACTGTAATTAGCTGGTTTGCATTCCCTGACATAATGTTGCTAATACATTTTCATGCAGCTGAATTCAAATGTCAGCCTGGGAGGTTCCAGTGTGGCACTGGCCTCTGTGCTCTTCCTCCCTTCATCTGTGATGGAGAGAACGACTGTGGAGACAACTCAGATGAGGCCAACTGTGGTAAGGAGGAAGACTGGGGATGTTGCATTCCCATGCAAGTAGATGGGTGAAGTCAAATTGCGGTGGTCTGAGGAGTCTGTGATCTGTTGATATCTGGCCACAGTAGCATATCGATTAAAGAAGACGACTGTGATTGTTACTGTCCTTCACATCAAACCTGTTGATGAGAACATAGGACAGAAGCCAGCAGCTTCATACCTTTCTTACTGCTTGATACCTCTTAATGCTTTTTGTTGCAATTTAAGTATTGGTTTCTGTCACAATAAAAAGCCCATGTGGGAATGTGCTTTAATTTCAAAGCATTGTAAAACATGTTATTAACTTGTTTTTGGCTTAGCCAACATTACTTTCACTTTATCTTAAGGTGCCCTTTTGTCCTACATTTTCTTTGATGGATGCTTTTCACCTTCAATGGATGCTCCATCAGTTCTACCTCTTCTTCTCCATTTTGTCTTTCAGAGACGTACATCTGTCTGTCAGGGCAGTTCAAATGCACCCGGAAACAGAAGTGTATCCCTCTAAACCTCCGCTGTAACGGACAGGATGACTGTGGAGACGGAGAGGATGAGACAGAATGTCGTAAGAAGAAGAACCTTCTGTATTAGTACCTGACGGATTGTTTAAGGAATCTTTAGGATTACTTTTTAACTTAGGCTAGACTTTTTCTCTAAGATTATTTTCTGTTTTATAGCTTTTTCCCCCAAGTAAGAGTGAGATGGAACTTATTATGTGACGGTTTAACGGTGGCATCTGACAAGTTGAGACCAGTGAATTTATAGTAAAACTCCGACAGCCTACCCTTAGGTGCTGCCTTAAAAATATTGAGTCAGATAGTGATTAGGTATTCCAAAGGCATGCTTGATTAGCGCTTTCCCTGTGTGAGAGGATTAGCTATCATTGAATTAGAAAGTGAAAGAGAGAACAGAATAGTGAGAGGTATTTCCCTTCTGTTATGGTAACTCTAGCTATCAGCAGTAGCTTTATACGTCAGACAAATATATTTGTTTTGCCTGCCTGATTTCAAGATGGAGTGAATGTCACTATGGAGTGAGAGTCAGTATAAAAGCCTTGATTAAGGAGAGAGGCGTTCTCCCCTTGAATTATACTGTATATTTAAATGTGTAAATGTAAAAGATATTTTCAGAAGTACTGTGCCAATCAAAAGATAATGGTACAGATGTGGGATCTTAATTTGACCCAGTTTGCTAGAGAAGGAAAATAATCCTGCAGTAACAGGAAATGTGGATTGTAGTTGTTGGCCATTTATTTAGGGGTTGATACATTTTTCATAAGGGAAAATCAGTCTGAAATGTCAAAGTGGAAATAACAAACTTCAGAGGCCATTTTAAACCTCAAATACACTACAAGTTTTAAATGTCCTGCATTGCAGAAAAGTTATCCTGCAACATGGTGATCAAATTAAGATCCTACATCTGTAGCTGCAACTGTGATAAGGGAAGTTAAATAACGGAACAGAAGACAACTGCTGCTGCTTTTGGTATGCAGTGATACTATACCACAGTTGGTATAGTATCTGACTTCAATTGTCTGCATATACAGTATATCAGTTTAACTGTTTATTGTGTTACTCTGTTTGCAAATCAGTTATTTCTGAGCCAGAGGCTGATAATAATAATGTAACTATAATTATTATGATTACATCCGTAAAGTATAGTAATACATGTTATTACCGCAGCATGTTTTCTCTTTGTTCTTGCCTCTGTAAATTATAGGTATTTTACACAGCTGGCCTGTTTATCCAGGCTGTTCTTCTGTTGACATTCTGTCAATAATAGTGTTGTTTGTTCATCTCTCACTCCTTATACCACTCTCTCCCTCTCTAACTCCCTCTCCCCTCCATCGATCCCTCCCTCTCACTTTCTCTCTGTTTTTCTCTCTTTCTCGATCTCTCTCTCCCTTCCTCTCTCCTTCCCTCCCCTCCTTGGCCTGGTGTAAACCTGGACCCCCTCCTCTCCACAGCGGAGAGTACATGTTCCCCGGAACAGTTCCAGTGCAAGGCCTCCATGCACTGCATCTCCAAGCTGTGGGTGTGTGATGAGGACCCGGACTGCACAGACGGGTCAGATGAAGCTAATTGTGGTGAGTGGGGGAGCGCTTAAATCATAATTCAAATAAGTCCTCTAGTTTTATTGAGCCTTGGTTGAAATTGTGATTAGGAGATTAATAAATTTTACACATGGGCACATTCTCATCTGCTCTGTACTGATTGAGTTGAAGCAGCCATAGAGAATGCCTACTGGTAGTTTATCACCACAGGATGTCAGACTTGTCAGTAGTGTGTATGGCACTGAAACACCAGTGCCATACACCCCCCCCCAAAAAATAAAAATATTTTCAGGTTATTTTCAGTGGTAGAGAACCTTTCCAACCTCCCACAACTATACTGCCCTACCAAGCAAATAGGAAGTAACTGCTCATAGTGTGGAACTAAGAAAAATTGCTTTTATTTACCTTGGTTTCACAGTAACTTTAGGCAGTTGCTGCTAACATGAGCCCCGTTTTCTCCAAAATACAAATACAATAGAGGCAGGATACTTGTCCACATGACTAAGCATGTATTTAATGTAACAAAAATGACATTTACAAATGTTCTCCCAAATGAGCAGTTACTGCCTTTTTGCTTGGTAGGGCAGTACATCTTCCACTGGTTATTACTTTAAACTGTGTAGCCTCCTGGAGAGCATCTACGCTAACTTGAACACCTTTTGTTCTGAGACACAATACTGCTGGGAAGTCCCTCAACTCTGTTGTTATACTTTAAAGCCGTTGTCTTCCACTGGATGAAGCGTTCAATGATTTTAGCTATGCTCACATCTAAAGAAGGGAGAGAACAAGGTTCCGCATGTAGTCTTCTCCCGCCTTTGTGGAGAGGTAATTATGTTGTTTTCCTCTTCATCTCATCCCAATGGTTATTTGAGTGGATAGATAGGTTGCCATTCTCTTTGGTAATATCGAACAGCACAAGATCAATATTTTCTTCACTCAGTATTGGTTGTTTTGTTAGATACTAGCTCTTATTAAGTTCAAAACCAGATGTAAGCTAATAATTGCTGCGAACTAAAGAATTTATTTATTTTAGAAGTTGTAAAATGTTAATGAACATTTCCTAAATGCTGTTCAGTTTCAAACTACAGTTTTAGAGTACATTTGATAGTGTTAGGGGGGCGCCTTATACACCAACAGAAAAAGTAATAATAATTTAGTGCAATATAGAGGATAATTAGGATAGTGAAATAAAAGTATATTCCCAAAAATATACTCTCCCGGTCAAAAGTTTTAGAACACCTATTCTCAAGGGTCTTTCTTTATATTTACTATTTTCTGCATTGTTGAATAATAGTGAAGACATATGGAATCATGTAGTAACCAAAAAAGTGTATATATATCAAAATATATTTGAGATTCTTCAAAGTAGTTACCCTTTGCCTCGATCACAGCTTTGCACACTCTTGGCATTCTCTCAACCAGCTTTTCCAACAGTCTTGAAGGAGTTCCAACATATGCTGAGTTTTGTTGGCTGCTTTTCCTTCACTCTGCGGTCCAACTCATCCCAAACCATCTCAATTGGGTTGAGGTCGGGTGATTGTGGAGGCCAGGTCATCTGATTCAGCATTCCATCACTCTCCTTGGTCAAATAGCCCTTACACAGCCTGGAGGTGTGTTTTGGGTCATTGTCCTGTTGAAAAACAGGACAATGCGCAAACCAGATGGGATGGCATATTGCTGCAGAATGATGTGGTAGCTATGCTGGTTAAGTGTGCCTTGAATTCTAAATAAAACACTTTAATAAGAAACTTTTAAAGTTCTTGACATTTTCCGGATTGCTTATTTGAGCTGTTCTTGCCATAATATGGACTTGGTCTTTTACAAAATAGGTCTATCATCTGTATACCAACCCTACCTTGTCCCAACACAGCTGATTGGCTCAAATGCATTAAGAAGGAAAGAAACTGCACAAATTAACTTTTAACAAGGCACACCGGTATTTTAAATGCATTCCAGGTGACTACCTCATGAAGCTGGTTGAGAAAATGTCAGGAGTGTGCAAAGCTTATTACTTTGAATAATTTCACATATAAAATATATTTAGATTTATTTAACCCTTTTTTGTTTTTGGTTACTACATGATTCCATATGTGTTATTTCATAGTTTTGATGTCTTCACTATTATTCTACAATGTAGAAAATAGTAAAATAATGAAAAATCCTTGTGTGTACAAACTTTTGACTGGTACTGTACATACTTTTCTGAAACATTTGTTTCAAATACTTTATTTGCTTCTAAGTGTTTAATATTGCAAACTTGTCATAGATTCTGTTAGGAGATCTAAGCCGTTGGCAGCACAGTCAGGTATTTCATCCTACACTGTGTAGCCTCTCTCGGGTATGAAGGAGGTTTTGAACTTGGTGTCAGGCTTGCACTATGAGGAAACCCTGAGGAAATGATGATTACATGTATAAATATAATAGCTCCACCATTAATATTCATGCTTTTTGAAGCCATTTTCATCTGCTTGTTTGTTTGTTTGTTTCCTGATGTAAAAAAAGATGAAAAGACCTGCGGACCTCATGAATTCCGCTGTGAGAATAACAACTGTATCCCGGACCACTGGAGGTGTGACAGCCAGAACGACTGTGGAGACAACTCAGATGAGCATAACTGCAGTGAGTATGCCCATCTATGCTGCTCTCTACTCTCTTAGCTCACTTCTAGCTATTTGGTAACTTACATATACATCAACAGGCCTACGCACTTGCGCAGTTCAGTTAGTATTTTGGAATTGTTTGAAGATTAACTGACTCCCCTCCTGGTCTTTGTTTATATACTGTACCGTTCCTCTGTTTAACTTTGTAAAGAGATCCCACAATCAAAGTAATTTAGGCAGCTCAATGGAGCCCTGTTCTTAACTGTTTCTAACGCGGCTATGCCCTCTGAGCATGTTCCCCTCTCCAACTCCACTTTGGATCTAAAAGAAAGTCAGAGCTCCAGATTCTTCAGCTTTGATGCCATCTCTCCTCTCCTTTCCAGACTCACTTTTTTGTTTAGATATTCATAACCAACTACTGGAATGAAGTTTGTTTACGTATGAAAGGGATTTGTTATGCCAGCTAGCCCATATCTCTGGTGTGTGTGTGTGTGTGTGTGTGTGTGTGTGTGTGTGTGTGTGTGTGTGTGTGTGTGTGTGTGCCTGAGTGCACACAAGCGTGTGTGTATATGCATTTTATGCTGAGTATGCGTCGTACATTTTATTTATTATGGGCTTATTCCCCTTACCTATTAATGTCGCTTAAAATGCAAATGAATCCCAGTCAAGTGTTGGATGGTAAAGAATTAAGTAGGTGCACCAGCTAGGCTAGCAGACAGGAGAGCGAGAGAGTCTGCAAATCACAATATGCTGCAGACTGCAGGCTCTGTTGGGACCTTTTCTCTAACGGCAGTTCATAACCACAACTATCTTCACTCATTCAGTCAGTTAACAGTCCACGATAACCAGGGGGTGAGGGGAGGACCCCAGCACTTGAATTTGATGGTGCTTAACTATGGTTTAATGTTGTCCTCAGAGACCTAGACATACAGTGCACCTGAATGTGGAGGTTACCAGATAGTAGGGTTCAGGAGTATACTGGCTATGAATGTATTTACATCTTGAGCCACTGGCATTCCAACCATCATGTCCAACAAATGTCTTTGACGTGCTAACAGTAGGCTTACTGCAAGGGCCCAGTTTTTCCCAGTTTTTCCAAAAGTTATCTATCTAGATTTCGGATAGGATTTAACACATAGAAATAGAAGAAATGAACAGACAAATCATTGACTTGAATGGGGACTCTCATCCTATTCATTATATTTCTATGTATTTAATCCTATATGAAAAGTGTGCAAAATCCAGATGAGCTTTTGAAAAACTGGGCCCAGATTAAGCAATGCTTAACAGATATCTCTTGTAAAAGGGCCCTTACACAAAACCACATGATTTCACATGTGGAAGACAATATGATTTTATGTAAAATTCCACTTATGAATCATGAGAATCATGTGTTTTAGGAGAACTTCACGTGATCACGTGAAATTCATGTTGTTTTTTTCATTAAGGGGGCTCTAGGGGATTCACTTCTCTCATGATACCTAAAGGCCCATGTGTGTGTTTTCTGAAGAGGTTGGTTGCTTTTCCATGGTTATTTCAAGTGTAAATAGTCTATATAGCCTAGTCTATAACACACATAGTATATATATATATATATATATATATAGTCTTTAAGTAGTCTATAACAGACATCACTTGTTAGGGAGTACTAGGGCCTTGTAGAAAATTATGAAGATCCACCCTTGGATGGCGTCGTTGTGTAACTAGTCTAATTAAAGTTGTGTGGTGGAGTGTATATCGTGTTTGAGGGCCTGACTCCTATGTCATTTGTATTTCAAGTGTAGTGATGTCCTTGTCCTCTCCCTTGACTCAGAGCCAGTGACCTGTAACCACAAGGACTTTGCCTGTGCTAACGGGGACTGCATCTCCGCTCGATTCCGCTGCGATGGAGACTATGATTGCCCTGATAATTCAGACGAGGTCAGTGATCCCTGTTGTCATTTAAAAACAGCCTGTAATGTATCCTGTAAATAGCATGTTATAGCCTGTAAACTCTGAGTCACAACCTCTTGAATAATCTTATTTGAGTGAATTGACCCTTATTAATCTTAACCTTGTGTTTCTATCTTGCTTTTTCTTTCATAAATGTGAATGTTTAATTTTTCTCCTAAAAGGCATGCATATTGAATTGCAGATAGGATTTGATGGCATTATGATATTCAAATCGTAAAATATTCAGCATTTTATTGGAAAGCAGACGATAATATTATGGATGACAATGTCCTAATCGAGATACATTTTATGTTTGTTCTGTTATGCAAATGTGTGAACAATTATGCAAGCTGGTTTACTAACCAAAAATACTAAATTAACTAGGCATGTTTTGTGGAATGTGATTTTTTTAAAAGTGAGAGCTATTCATGAAATATGAGCAAATCAATAGAAAATATTCAGGTTTGCATTGTGTGATGGCTGAGAAGAGAGCCACGAAATTACTCATTTATTATGCCTTGTAATTTATTGCTCTGTTAAATACCCCCACAGCAATTACAGCATACAGTATGAGTAATCGCCTCCAAGAGCAACCTCTCTTAACACATTATTGTGTGTGGTTCCAATGACATCATTCTGGGTCAAACTGAATATATTTTTTATTTTATTTAACTAGGCAAGTCAGTTAATAACAAATTCTTATTTACAATAACGGCCTACACCAGCCAAACCCAGGCGACGCTGGGGCAATTGTGCGACTCCCTATGGGACTGTGTTGTTATACAGCCTAGAATCAAACCAGGGTGTCTGTAGTGACGCCTCAAGCACTGAGATGCAGTGCCTTAGACCGCTGCGCCACTCGGGAGCCCAAATGTTGTCCACCCTATTCTTACCTAAAACTGACTAAACAGGCAATGAAAACTCAATGAGTGTCAATGCCCGGCAATACCCTGCCATCCTGCACATATAAAGCATTCAAATTGTCAATGAAGTGTCATGTATGGGTTATAAATGAGCTATCAAGTCCTAGTGAAGGTACCTTTCAAAGAAAGTATTACCATATGGTTCTACTGTATAAGAATTGGAACGCCTAACATGTAAAGTATAAGCCTATTGTAAATGTGAGCTTCTTGTCCTTTATATCTCTCTACAGAAGGACTGTGAGGCTCGGTGTGCTGAGGACCAGTTTCAGTGTCTCAATAACCTCTGCATCTCCCTCAAGTGGCTCTGTGACGGCCAAGAGGATTGCAAGACAGGAGAGGACGAGAGGAACTGCCAGGGGACAGGTACGGTATATGAGGAAAACAAGGTAAAAATAACCCGTTTTAATGTGAGGTTTAGGTAGTTGTTAAAAAGCTAAATACCACAAGCTCCTGCGGTAACATGGACTGTTGTAGTTTATATACTTTGGTTGAAAAACAATACAAAGTTAGAGTTTTTCTGAACTTTTTTATGGGGAGTAGGGTAAGATGAGGACATTTTGGTGTGGAGGGGGGTGCTTTACAAGCAGTAGAATTGCCAAGGCTGCTTTCTGTGTGACTTGTAATTAAATACTGTTCCAATTCTCTACGCCATGTGTTTTGACCCACAGTAAAGCCATAAAAACATAATGAACTGTATGACGTATAAAAACACTTCAAAAAGTGATGCGAGCGAGTCCCCCTCCCCCAAATATTATTTTTTTATCAAATAAAAGTTTGCTTAAACCACCTAGCAACCTCGCCAACAGATTTGTACCTTTTGGTATTTTAGCGAATAGCAGGGCAGGGAAAGAAGCTGGGTCGCTGTCATGAAAGACAAACATCATACGCGTCGCGCCAATAGGAGTAGGACTATTTGGGTCTACCTGTGCCAAAACTCTGCTATTGATCATTCTTTAGCTGGTTCTCCATCTTCTTTAAAAAAAATAATGGTGAGCCAACATGTTTTAAACACTTTACCTACTAAAAATGTTTTTCCTGGCTTTCGCTTGTCCCTCTGAAGCAGACATATAGTAAGCAATACAGCGCCTTCGGAAAGTATTCAGACCGCCTGACTTTTTCCACATTTTATTACGTTACCGCCTTATTCTAAAATGGATTAAATCTAAAAATGGCCTCAGCAATCTACACACAATACCCCATAATGATGAAGTGAAAACATGTTTTTAGAAATGTTTGCTAAAATATTAAAAATTAAAGACAGAAATACCTTATTCAGACCCTTTGCTATGAGACTCGAAATTTAGCTCAGGTGCATCCTGGTTCCATTGATCATCCTTGAGATGTTTCTACAACTTGATTGGAGTCCACCTGTGGTAAATTCAATTGGACATGATTTGGAAAGGCTGTCTATATAAGGTCCCACAGTTGACAGTGCATGTCAGAGAAAAACCAAGCCATGAGGTCGAAGGAATTGTCCAAAGTGCTGCTAGACAGGATTGTGTCGAGGCACAGATCTGGGGAAGGGTACTAAAAAATGTCTGCAGCATTGAAGGTCCCCAAGAACACAGTGGCCTACATCATTTTTAAATGGAAGAAGTTTGGAACCACCAAGACTCTTCCTAGAGCTGGGCGGAGCAATAGGGGGCGAAGGGCCTTGGTCAGAGAGGTGACCAAGAACCCGATGGTCACTCTGACAGAGCTCTAGAGTTATTCTGTGGAGATGGGAGAAACTTCCAGAAGGACAACAATTTCTGCAGCACTCAACCAATCAGGCCTTTATTGTCGAGTGGCCAGACGGAGCCACTTCTCAGTAAAAGGCACATGACAGCCCGCTTGGAGTATGCCAAAGGGCACCTAAAGACTCTCAGGCCATGAGAAACAAGATTCTCTGGTCTGATGAAACCAAAACTGAACTCTTTGGCCTGAATGCCAAGCGTCATATCTGGAGGAAACCTGGCATCATTACTATAGTTAAGCATTGTGGTGGCAGCATCATGCTTTGGGGATGTTTTTCAGCAGCAGGGGCTGGGAGACTAGTCAGGATCGAGACAAAGATGAATGGAGCAAAGAACAGAGAGGTCCTTGATGTGGCGAAGGATCACCTTCCAACAGGACAACGACCCCTAAGCACACAGCCAAGAGAACGCAAGAATGGCTTCGGGACAAGTCTCTGAATGTCCTTGAGTTGCCCAGCCAGAGCCTGGACTTGAACCCGATCGAACATCTCGCTCCCCATCCAACCTGACAGCTTGAGAGTATCTGCAGAGAAGAATGGGAGAAACTCCCCAAATACAGGTGGGACAAACTTGTAGCGTCATACCCAAGAAGACTCGAAGCTGTTATCGCTGCCAAAGGTGCTTCAACAAAGTACTGAGTAAAGGGTCTGAATACATAAATGTAAATGTGATATTTCTGTTTTTTTATTTTTTTATTTAAAAAAAACTGTCTTTGCTCTGTCATTATGGGGTATTGTTTGTAGATTGATGAGAAAAAAACAACAATTTAATCGATTTTAGAATAAGGCTGTAACCTAAAAAAATATATAAAAAAGTCAAGGGGTCTGAATACACCCTTACACATTGTGCCAATGGGGTTAACCCACTTGGTGATAATTGCAACATGGCTCATAACCTCATCCGAAAGCCCCAATAGTGATGATTGCCTGAGTGGGTTTTAGCACAGCAGTAGGCAGCACACAGCGTGCTCTAGCCTGAGGGAAGACATCATATTTAGAACTAGGATCTGTTCAAAGTCTAGCACTGCTGGTTTGGACAGAAACAATGGGTTGTAGCATTTATTTTTTCACGAGTTCATAACAGTGTGCAGAACACATCCAAACCGGCCCCACTCATGCTGTGAATGATGGGTGTTATATTATTATGTTGTGGAGTGTGTGCACTCAATAAAGCTCTCTATCTCTGATCTGGGTGTTTCCAGTGCTCCCATCTTGCTCCCTAAATGAGTATGTGTGTGCCAGTGGAGGCTGTGTCTCGGCCAGTCTGAGATGTGATGGACAGGACAACTGTCTGGACGGATCAGATGAGGTGGGTGTGGCTCTGCTTGGTACTTTAACCTCGTCCGATATCAATCAATCACTTACTGTAGCTTTCTTTAACTTATTTACGTAAAACGGCAGAGATAAGAAGAAAAAAAGTGCGGTGGCTGATTTTCCCACACTGTATGAAGCATTTATCTAGGGATTGTCCTATTCGTAAGGATCATCCCTACATAATTTGGTGCCTTGTTCCTAACAGTATACAAAAGGATGTTATTGAAGACACTTGTATCAAAATGTATCACTGAGAATGGCTTGACTGTGTTGGACATTTAATAATGTTTAATGCTGTTTACTTGTTTTGTGTTGCCATGTCGACAGGCGGGCTGCGTGAAGGAGTGCAAGGAAGATGAGTACTTGTGTCTGAACCACGCCCACTGTATCCCACGGAGATGGTGCTGTGACGACGTGTTTGACTGTGTGGACCATAGTGACGAGGAGAACTGCAGTCAAGGTACGACAGGGGTTGGACAAACTCACTTCCACATATCAATGTACTAGAAAACTGTAACTGCAGCCAGAGTTGGACAGGTATTAGAAATGACAACAGGACTAGTCAGAGCTAATTTGATTCAGTTGCAGTTGAAACTTTGAGAGATGGGGTGGAAACTGTCTCCTCTTAGTAAGTAGTTGGTTTTCCATACAGGTCTGTTTTCACTTTATTTTAATTTACAGGCAACATGTCCTACTACAGTAGAGACATGCCTTTCAGGTGTTGAAATGTCGGGCACTGAGCAAATTTTTGTCTAGTGAGCGGAAACTTGAACAGGGAATTTTGTGCAACTTTCGGTAAGCGTTTACACATAATCGCTGAGGCTGTACCCTTACAGTTTTAGACAGTAGCCAATAGGCTATTGTGGCTATGTGAGCATAACGTAGGCCTATAAACAAACCAATGGAGCAAAACCCATAACATGTTCACATGGAAATAGCTTTTGATTTCTATGATATAGCCTACAGTAGCCTATATGTGGTGTTCAATGCTGGCCTATATTGCATGATATTATGAAGGGCTTGAAATTAATTAACGATTTTCTACTTGGTCTGTAACACCATGGGCCAAATAGGTGACTGTAAATTACATTGTATTGTGTTGTATGATGCAAGAAACCACTTTACAAAATAAAATTGTCATGTACTGTCATGTTGTGTCTTGTCTCTGTCCTTTCCCTTCACCCTGTCTCCCTCTGCTGGTCGTTGTTAGGTTACCTTTTCTCCCCCGCTTTCCCCCAGCTGTTCCTTGTCTCCTCTTGACTACCTCGTCACCCCTTCTCCCACCTGTTCCCCTTTTCCCTCTGATTAGTCCCCTATATCTCTCTCTGTTTTTGTTCCTGTCCTTGTCGGATTCTTGTTTGTTGTGTTTCATGCCTGAACCAGACTGTCGTCATGTTTGCTGTAACCTTGTCTTGTCCTGTCGGAATCTGCCGGTCCGTCTGAGCCTACCTATGTTTGGTAATTAAAGAAGCTCTGTTTAAGTTAATTCGCTTTTGGGTCCTCATTCACGCACCGTAACAGAAGAATCCGACCAAGAATGGACCCAGCGACTTCGGATCCTCTCCACTCAGCCGTCGGGATCCAGGGAGCGATGCTAGGCAGACACGAGCAGGAAGTGTCTGCTGCTCGACATGCCGTTGAGACCCTGGCCACCCAAGTCTCCAACCTCACAGAACAGGTTCACCATCTCCGCCTCGATCCACCGGCCACTTCCAGGGCTTTCGAATCTCCGGAGCCCAGAATCAATAACCCGCCGTGTTACTCTGGGGAGCCCACTGAATGCCGCTCGTTCCTCACCCAGTGTGATATTGTGTTTTCTCTCCAGCCCAACACTTACTCCAGGAGCACTGCTCGTGTCGCCTACGTCATATCTCTCCTTATTGGACGGGCTCGTGAGTGGGGCA
Organism: Oncorhynchus mykiss; assembly: GCF_013265735.2. Classification (NCBI taxonomy): domain Eukaryota; kingdom Metazoa; phylum Chordata; class Actinopteri; order Salmoniformes; family Salmonidae; genus Oncorhynchus; species Oncorhynchus mykiss. Next base: position 35,190,201 of record NC_048586.1, on the reverse strand, counting down.
CGGCAATCTGGGAGGCAAGGGCTGAGTGTACTAACCAGTATCAGGACTTTAAGGAGGAGATGATACGGGTTTTTGATCGATCTGTTTTTGGGGAGGAGGCTTCCAGGGCCCTGTCTTCCCTATGTCAAGGCAATCGATCCATAACAGACTACTCTATTGAGTTTCGCACTCTTGCTGTCTCCAGTGGCTGGAACGAGCCGGCCTTGCTCGCTCGTCTTCTGGAGGGTCTCCGCGCAGAGGTAAAGGATGAGATTCTCTCCCGGGAGGTTCCTTCCAGCGTGGATTCCTTGATTGAACTCGCTATTCGCATTGAGCGACGGGTTGATCTTCGTCACCGAGCTCGTGGAAAGGAGCTCACGCTCTCCGTCGCTCCCCTCTCCGCATCACTACCATCTTCCTCTGCCGGCTCGGGTGCTGAGCCCATGCAGCTGGGAGGTATCCGCATCTCGACTAAGGAGAGGGAACGGAGAATCACCAACCGCCTCTGTCTCTATTGCGGTTCCGCTGGTCATTTTGTCACTTCATGTCCAGTAAAAGGCCAGAGCTCGTCAGTAAGCGGAGGGCTACTGGTGAGCGCTACTACTCCTGTCTCTCCTTCAAGATCCTGCACTACCTTGTCGGTCCATCTACGCTGGACCGGTTCGTCAGCTTCCTGCAGTGCCTTAATAGACTCTGGGGCGGAGGGCTGTTTTATGGACGAGACCTGGGCTCGGGAACATGACATTCCTCTCAGACAGTTAAAGGAGCCCACGGCCTTGTTCGCCCTGGATGGTAGTCCTCTCCCCAGGATTCAGCGTGAGACGCTACCTTTAACCCTCACTGTTTCTGGTAATCATAGTGAAACCATTTCTTTTTTAATTTTTCGTTCACCTTTTACACCTGTTGTTTTGGGCCATCCCTGGCTAGTTTGTCATAATCCTTCCATTAATTGGTCTAGTAATTCTATCCTCTCCTGGAACGTCTCTTGTCATGTGAAATGTTTAATGTCTGCTATCCCTCCTGTTTCCTCTGTCTCTTCTTCACAGGAGGAGCCTGGTGATTTGACAGGGGTGCCGGAGGAATATCACGATCTGCGCACGGTGTTCAGTCGGTCCAGGGCCACCTCTCTTCCTCCACACCGGTCGTATGATTGTAGTATTGATCTCCTTCCGGGAACCACCCCCCCCCGGGGTAGACTATACTCTCTGTCGGCTCCCGAACGTAAGGCTCTCGAAGATTATTTGTCTGTAGCTCTTGACGCCGGTACCATAGTCCCCTCCTCCTCTCCCGCCGGAGCGGGGTTTTTTTTTGTCAAGAAGAAGGACGGGTCTCTGCGCCCCTGCATAGATTATCGAGGGCTGAATGACATAACAGTGAAGAATCGTTATCCGCTTCCTCTTATGTCTTCAGCCTTCGAGATCCTGCAGGGAGCCAGGTTTTTCACTAAGTTGGACCTTCGTAACGCTTACCATCTCGTGCGCATCAGGGAGGGGGACGAGTGGAAGACGGCGTTTAACACTCCGTTAGGGCACTTTGAATACCGGGTCCTTCCTTTCGGCCTCGCTAACGCTCCAGCTGTCTTTCAGGCATTAGTCAATGATGTCCTGAGAGACATGCTGAACATCTTTGTTTTCGTTTACCTTGACGATATCCTGATTTTTTCACCGTCACTCCAGATTCATGTTCAGCACGTTCGACGTGTCCTCCAGCGCCTTTTAGAGAATTGTCTTTTTGTGAAGGCTGAGAAGTGCACTTTTCATGCCTCCTCCGTCACATTTCTCGGTTCTGTTATTTCCGCTGAAGGCATTAAGATGGATCCCGCTAAGGTCCAAGCTGTCATTGATTGGCCCGTCCCTAAGTCACGCGTCGAGCTGCAGCGCTTTCTCGGCTTCGCGAACTTCTATCGTCGTTTCATCCGTAATTTCGGTCAGGTGGCAGCTCCTCTCACAGCCCTTACTTCTGTCAAGACGTGCTTTAAGTGGTCCGTTTCCGCCCAGGGAGCTTTTGATCTCCTCAAGAATCGTTTTACATCCGCTCCTATCCTTGTTACACCTGACGTCTCTAGACAGTTCGTTGTCGAGGTTGACGCGTCAGAGGTGGGCGTGGGAGCCATTCTTTCTCAGCGCTCCCTCTCTGACGACAAGGTCCACCCATGCGCGTATTTTTCTCATCGCCTGTCGCCGTCGGAACGTAACTATGATGTGGGTAACCGCGAACTGCTCGCCATCCGGTTAGCCCTAGGCGAATGGCGACAGTGGTTGGAGGGGGCGACCGTTCCTTTTGTCGTTTGGACTGACCATAGGAACCTTGAGTACATCCGTTCTGCCAAACGACTTAATGCGCGTCAGGCGCGTTGGGCGCTGTTTTTCGCTCGTTTCGAGTTCGTGATTTCTTATCGTCCGGGCTCTAAGAACACCAAGCCTGATGCTTTGTCTCGTCTCTTCAGTTCTTCAGTAGCCTCCACTGACCCCGAGGGGATTCTCCCTGAGGGGCGTGTTGTCGGGTTGACTGTCTGGGGAATTGAGAGGCAGGTAAAACAAGCGCTCACTCACACTCCGTCGCCGCGCGCTTGTCCTAGGAACCTTCTTTTCGTTCCCGTTCCTACTCGTCTGGCCGTTCTTCAGTGGGCTCACTCTGCCAAGTTAGCCGGCCACCCTGGCGTTCGGGGTACGCTTGCTTCCATTCGCCAGCGTTTTTGGTGGCCCACCCGGGAGCATGACACGCGTCGTTTCGTGGCTGCTTGTTCGGTCTGCGCGCAGACTAAGTCCGGTAACTCTCCTCCTGCCGGCCGTCTCAGGCCGCTTCCTATTCCCTCTCGACCGTGGTCTCACATCGCCTTAGATTTTGTCACCGGACTGCCTTCGTCAGCGGGGAAGACTGTTATTCTTACGGTTGTCGATAGGTTCTCTAAGGCGGCTCATTTCATTCCCCTTGCTAAGCTTCCTTCTGCTAAAGAGACGGCACAAATCATCATCGAGAATGTTTTCAGAATTCATGGCCTTCCGTCAAACGTCGTTTCGGACAGAGGTCCGCAATTCACGTCTCAATTTTGGAGGGAGTTTTGCCGTTTGATTGGGGCTTCCGTCAGTCTCTCTTCCGGCTTTCACCCCCAGTCTAACGGTCAAGCAGAACGGGCCAATCAGACTATTGGTCGCATCTTACGCAGTCTTTCTTTTCGCAACCCTGCGTCTTGGTCAGAACAGCTCCCCTGGGCAGAATACGCCCACAACTCGCTTCCTTCGTCTGCGACCGGGCTATCTCCTTTTCAGAGTAGCCTCGGGTACCAGCCTCCGCTGTTCTCATCTCAGTTCGCCGAGTCCAGCGTCCCCTCCGCTCAGGCTTTTGTCCAACGTTGCGAGCGCACCTGGAAGAGGGTCAGGTCTGCACTTTGCCGTTATAGGACGCAGACTGTGAGGGCTGCTAATAAGCGTAGAACTAAGAGTCCTAGATATTGTCGCGGTCAGAGAGTTTGGCTCTCCACTCAGAACCTTCCCCTTAAGACGGCTTCTCGCAAGTTGACCCCGCGGTTCATTGGTCCGTTCCGTATTTCTCGGGTCATTAATCCTGTCGCAGTTCGACTTCTTCTTCCGCGATACCTTCGTCGCGTCCACCCGGTCTTCCATGTCTCCTGCATCAAGCCCGTCCTTCGCGCCCCCGCTCGTCTTCCCCCCCCCCCCCCCATCCTTGTCGAGGGCGCACCCATCTACAGGGTCCGTAGAATTTTGGACATGCGTCCTCGGGGCCGTGGTCACCAGTACCTCGTAGATTGGGAGGGGTACGGTCCTGAGGAGAGGAGTTGGGTTCCCTCTCGGGACGTGCTGGACCGTGCGCTGATCGAGGATTTCCTCCGTTGCCGCCAGGTTTCCTCCTCGAGTGCGCCAGGAGGCGCTCGGTGAGTGGGGGGGTACTGTCATGTACTGTCATGTTGTGTCTTGTCTCTGTCCTTTCCCTTCACCCTGTCTCCCTCTGCTGGTCGTTGTTAGGTTACCTTTTCTCCCCCGCTTTCCCCCAGCTGTTCCTTGTCTCCTCTTGACTACCTCGTCACCCCTTCTCCCACCTGTTCCCCTTTTCCCTCTGATTAGTCCCCTATATCTCTCTCTGTTTTTGTTCCTGTCCTTGTCGGATTCTTGTTTGTTGTGTTTCATGCCTGAACCAGACTGTCGTCATGTTTGCTGTAACCTTGTCTTGTCCTGTCGGAATCTGCCGGTCCGTCTGAGCCTACCTATGTTTGGTAATTAAAGAAGCTCTGTTTAAGTTAATTCGCTTTTGGGTCCTCATTCACGCACCGTAACAAAAATGAATTACAGATGGTCGCCTCGCTTCGAGTTCTTAGGAAACAATGCAGTATTTAGTTTTTTTTATGTATTATAGTATACTACTAGCCAACGTCCAGTCTCTTGACAACAAGGTAGACGACATTCGAGCAATTGTTGCCTTCCAGAGATTGTAACATTCTCTGTTTCACGGAAACATGGCTCTCTCGGGATATGTTGTCGGAATCGGTTCAGCCACTGGGCTTCTCCATGCATCACGCTGACAGTGATAAACACCTCTCTGGGAAAAGGAAGGGCGGTGGTATATGCTTTATGACTAACGACTCATGGTGTAATCATAACAACATACAGGAACTTAAGTCCTTCTGCTCACCCGATCTAGAATTCCTTACAATCAAGTGCCGGCCATTTTACCTACCAAGAGAATTCTCGTAAGTTATAGTCACAGCTGTATACATTCCACCTCAAGCAGACACCAAGACATCCACCAAGGAACTTCACTGGACTATATGCAAACTGGAAACCATACATCCTGAGGCTGCATTTATTGTAGTGGGGATATTAACAAAGCAAATTTAAATCAACCTAAGTTCTTCCAGCATATTGCTTGCACTACGTGCATGGGCAATACCCTCGACCACTGCTAATCTAACTTCTGCGATGCATACAAAGAGTTCCCTTCGGCAAATCTGACCATGACGGCAACTTGCTCCTTTCGTCTTAAAGGCAGAAACTCAAGCAGGATGTACCAGTGACGAGAACCATTCATTGCTGGTCTGACCAATTGGAAGCCTAGCTTCAAGGTTGTTTTGATCAAGCGGATATGTTTTGATCAGCCTCAGAGAACAACATAGACCTATACGTTGACTCAGTGAGTGCGTTTATTAAGAAGCGCATTGGAGATGTTGTACCCACTGTGACTATTAAAACCTACCCTAACCAGAAACCATGGATGGAGGGCGGCATTCGTGCAAAAATGAAAGAGGGAACCACCGCATTTAACCATGGAAAGAGGTCTGGGAATATGTCTGAATATAAACCGTGTAGCTATTCCCTCCGCAAGGTAATCAAACAAGTGAAATGCCAGAACAGGTACAAGGTGGAGTCACAACGCAACGGCACAGACACGAGACGTACAGTGGGGCAAAAAAGTATTTAGTCAGCCACCAATTGCGCAAGTTCTCCCACTTAAAAATATGAGAGAGGCCTGTAATTTTCATCATAGGTACACTTCAACTATGACAGTCAAAAAATCACATTGTAGGATTTTAATGAATTTATTTGCAAATTATGGTGGAAAATAAGTATTTGGTCACCTACAAACAAGCAAGATTTCTGGCTCTCACAGACCTTCTTTAAGAGGCTCCTCTGTCCTCCACTCGTTACCTGTATTAATGTCACCTGTTTGAACTTGTTATCAGTATAAAAGACACCTGTCCACAACCTCAAACAGTCACACTCCAAACTCCACTATGGCCAAGACCAAAGAGCTGTCAAAGGACACCAGAAACAAAATTGTAGACCTGCACCAGGCTGGGAAGACTGATTCTGCAATAGGTAAGCAGCTTGGTTTGAAGAAATCAACTGTGGGAGCAATTATTAGGAAATGGAAGACATACAAGACCACTGATAATCTCCCTCGATCTGGGGCTTCACGCAAGATCTCACCCCGTGGGGTCAAAATGATCACAAGAACGGTGAGCAAAAATCCCAGAACCACACGGGGGGACCTAGTGAATGACCTGCAGAGAGCTGTGACCAAAGTAACAAAGCCTACCATCAGTAACACACTACGCCACCAGGGACTCAAATCCTGCAGTGCCAGACGTGTCCCCCTGCTTAAGCCAGTACATGTCCAGTTTCGTCTGAAGTTTGCTAGAGAGCATTTGCATGATCCAGAAGAAGATTGGGAGAATGTCATATGGTCAGATGAAACCAAAATATAACTTTTTGGTAAAAACTCAACTCGTCGTGTTTGGAGGACAAAGAATGCTGAGTTGCATCCAAAGAACACCATACCTACTGTGAAGCATGGGGGTGGAAACATCATGCTATGGGGCTGTTTTTCTGCAAAGGGACCAGGACGACTGATCCGTGTAAAGGAAAGAATGAATGGGGCCATGTATCGTGAGATTTTGAGTGAAAACCTCCCTCCATCAGCAAGGGCATTGAAGATGGCTGGGTCTGGGTCTTTCAGCATGACAATGATCCCAAACACACCGCCCGGGCAACGAAGGAGTGGCTTTGTAAAAAGCATTTCAAGGTCCTGGAGTGGCCTAGCCAGTCTCCAGATCTCAACCCCATAGAAAATCTTTGGAGGGAGTTGAAAGTCTGTGTTGCCCAGCTACAGCCCCAAAACATCATGGCTCTAGAGGAGATCTGCATGGAGGAATGGGCCAAAATACCAGCAACAGTGTGTTGACTTACAGAAAACATTTGACCTCTGTCATTGCCAACAAAGGGTATGTTACAAAGTATTGAGATAAACTTTTGTTATTGACCAAATACTTATTTTCCACCATAATTTGCAAATAAATTCATAACAAATCCTACAATGTGATTTTGTGGATTTTTTTTCTCATTTTGTCTGTCATAGTTGAAGTGTACCTATGATGAAAATTACAGGCCTCTCATCTTTTTAAGTGGGAGAACTTGCACAATTGGTGGCTGACTAAATACTTTTTTGCCCCACTGTATATGGCAGGGTCTACAGGAAATCACGGACTACAAAAATAAATCCAGCCACGTCACAGACACCGACGTCACACTTCCAGACAAACAAAACACCTTCTTTGCCCGCTTTGAAGATAATTCAGTGCCACCGTCGCGGCCCGCTAACAAGGACTGCGCTCCTCCCCCGTCTGTCCATCACCGTGGCTGACGTGAGTAAAACATTTAAACGTGTTAACCCTGGCAAGGCTGCTGTCTCAGACGGCATACCTAGACGCGTCCTCAAAGCCCCCACGTCCCCACGTGCTTAAAAATGGCTACCATTATTCCTGTACCCAAAAAGACAAATATAACTGAACTAAATGACTGCCGCCCCGTAGCACTCACTTCTGTCATCATGAAGTGCTTTGAGAGACTAGTCAAGGATCATATCACCTCCACCTTACCGGCCACCCTAGACCCTCTTCAGTTTGCGCACCGCCCCAACAGGTCCACAGACGATTCAATCGCCATCACACTGCACACTGCCCTATCCCATCTGGACAAAATAAATACCTATCTAAGAATCCTGTTCATTGACTACTGCTCAGCATTCAACACCATAGTACCCTCCAAGCTCATCATCAAGCATGAGGCCCTGGGTCACAACCCTGCCCTGTACAATTGGATCCTGGACTTTCTGACGGACCGCCCCCAGGTGGTGAGGGGAGGAAACAACATCTCCAGAGTGTGGCACTCAGAGTGTGGTATCCGGAAAACAACCTCTCACTCAACAAAACAAAGGAGATGATCGTGGACTTCAGGAAACCGCAGAGGGAGCACTCCCCTATCTACATCGAGGGACAGCAGTGGAGAATATGGAAAGTTCCTCTGCGTACACATCACAGACAAACTGGAATTGTCCACTCACACAGACAGTGTGGTAAAGAAGGTGCAACAGCGCCTCTTAAACCTCAGGAAGCTGAAGAAATTTGGCTTGTCACCTAAAACCCTGACAAACTTTTACAGATGCACAATTGAGATCATCCCGTCGGGCTGTATCATAGCCTGGTATGGCAACTACACCAGCCTCAACCGCAAGGCTCTCCAGAGGGTGGTGTGGTCTGCACAACGCATCACCGGGGGCAAACTACCTGCCCTCTATGACACCTACAGCACCCGATGTCACAGGAAGGCCAAAAAGATCATCAAGGACATCAACCACCCAAACCACTGCCTGTTCACACCGCTACCATCCAGAAGGCGAGGTCAGTACAGGCACATCAAAGCTGGGACCAAGAGACTGAAAAACAGCTTCTATCTCAAGAACATCAGACTGTTAAACGTTAATCACTAACTCAGAGAGGTTGCTGCCTACATTGAGACCCAATCACTGGCCACTTTAATAAATGGACCAGTAGTAACTTTATACAATGCACTCTAAATAATGCCATTTTTATGTTTACATATCTTACATTACTCATATCACATGTATATACTGTTTTTTACACCATCTATTGCACCTTGCCTATGCCACTCGGCTATCGCTCATCCATGTACTTACATGTACATATTCTCATTCACCTCTTTAGATTTGTGTGTATTAGGTATATGTTGGGGAATTGTTAGACTATTTGTTAGATATTACTGCACTGTTGGAACTAGAAGCACAAGCATTTCGCTACACTCACATCAACATCTGCTAACCATGTGTATGTGACAAATAAAATAAAATGTGATTTGATTTATTTTTACCATACAGTGATTTAGACAATGTAGACTACCCCTCTGCCTATTGGCCTATTTGCATATTCAAGCCTGTCTCAAAATACAACACTGCCCCTTTAATTAAAACATAAGATTTTTACTTGACTGGCTTTTCAAAAATAGCTTGAAATATAGTCTACACATTTTGTGCTCTTGTAGGAAGCAGTATTACTGACCTATACTTATCTATAACTGGGCTAATAACTCGCTAACTTGCAAAGAATATCAACAGAATGTGTACGCAAACGGCTCTGCGCTCTGATCTGAAGTCATCTGAAAAGGCATTCACTCACACATGATTGAAAGACCGCAACCACTAATACAATTATCCTCCATTGCACTCTGGCTCTGCCTACAACAAAATTACAGACTCAATCTTGCAAAGTTAGATTTGTTTTGGTTTGTTACATTGAAAAGGGGCTGATATAATGTTTATCCAATCACAGAAAAAACGTTGATCTATAGTGCAAACTAATGGGGCGAACTGAGTGAAGTTCAATCTCTTGCGTATTTGCATGGCATTTCTTCTGTGCGGCAGTCCAGGAGGAAATGTGCTTATGTGCTCAGTTTAGAGGGAACATTGATTGCAACTATGGGTAGAGTTGAGCATGTTTACTGGAACACTGTAATACAGATTACATGCCTGTCAATATTGTACACACATTTGCTTTTCTTCCTTCATAGTACCATGTCAGCAACAAGGGGTGTTGAAATTCACACATAACACATGGCTAGTAGCATATCAATCACCATTCTAGCCATGTGTTTTTCTGTGAAAGGTGTACAAAACAATAGTCATATTCTGACTAAGCACTGACTTTGCTAACAAGAATGTTCTTTCATACAGACACTGTAGTGATAGCACAATGCTATTGAATAGAAGTTTAGAAGGAAATGGAAAAACCTAGCTATAAGACAGCCTTGTGAAAGAAAGCCCATAGCACTACTGTTAACCTTCCGTTTGTAATTTCAGGCATCTTCTTCTGCCGTCCTGATGAGTTCATTTGCAACAACACCTTATGCAAGCTCCATGCGTGGGTGTGTGATGGCAAGGACGACTGTGGAGACAACTCAGATGAGGACACAGAGATGTGTGGTGGGTTGAAATAACAACTTAGATCTTTGATGGATATTTTATTATAACTCCATGCAAGGTCATATTCATGTTTGAAATGGTGGATTCTGTTGAATGGAATAGAATGGACTTTGTTGAATGGACTAGAATGGAGTAATTCAAATAGACTAGAATGGACTATGTTGAATGAACTAAAATGTATTTGACTGTCTGCAATACTTGTGTTATTCTTCTCCCCTCCAGCCAAACTTTCCTGTCCCCCCACACGGCCACACCGATGCAGAAATGACCGTGTGTGTCTGCGCCCTGACCAACTGTGTAACAAGGTTGACGACTGTGGGGATAACTCGGATGAGGAGGAATGTGGTGAGTTTACACCAGCTACAGTTGAAATTACATTACATTTTTCTTAATCAAGAATGTTGAACTAAGGAAATTGTATATTCCAATAAAACATTTTTCCTAATCGTATCAGTGCGACAACAGCAACAATGTTGTATTAGTCAAGTTCCTTTGATTTCCCTACAAACTCCACATCACATCATATAAAGATATCTCAGAGTTCCACTCATCCTTTCATGCAAATGCCTTCTCTGTTGCCGATGCAGCCTGACGTGTGTTTGGCTTCTGTGTGCGTCCCAAAGCAGAGGTGGTGTCTGGCAGACCCAGACGGTGTGGGAAGGCAGAGTTCACCTGCAGTACCCAGCGATGCATCCCAGCCCAGCTGCAGTGTGACCTCTTCATTGACTGTGGGGACGGGGGATCGGATGAGCAAGACTGCAAGGCCTGTATGTGTGTGTGTTTTGTGTGTCACACAGATCAATATCCTTCTGTTTAGATTGAAGTATTAAATGTTTCTAGGGAGGAACTTGATCCGTGAGATAATCTAGGGCTCTTCTGCTATATTCTTCTGCTAGATCCAAATGTTAGATGATGTCAGAACATTTATGGCAATACATGATCCAAATTTGCTGAGTTTTTTGTTTGTTTGAAGAAAGTTGATCTTCACCTGGCTTCCACGCATCAATGGAACAACTTTTTGCAAGTATATTCGATGTATAGAAATGTGTTTTCATGTGCAATCACATTGTCTTCGACTGTAGCTTCCAATGGAGACATATGTGGAAAGAAAACAAACCCATGTGGGGAGGATGCAATTTGCAATCAGACAAACACAAATGCAATATGTCAGTGCAAATCTGGCTTCAGGAGGAATCTGAAGACTGCCCAGTGTGAAGGTACTGTACGTCCTGGTTTTCCCCCTCACTGTTTAATTAGACAGAATAACGTTACCGTAATAATAAATGGCATTCTTTAACACATTTAAGAAATATATACATTTAACTAATATGGTTAAATATGTACATAGCCGTGGTTAATGAAGAATATACATCACATATTGCTTTCTAGTTTTTCCTTAGACACCAATTCCTTCAATATATTTATCTCTGAGTAGGTGTTTATAGTATCTTAGTAGCTTTCACTTACAGATAATATAGTAAGCCATCCAGTCTCAATGAGCTTAAGTAATTACGGATTGAGTAGGCAAGTTATGCATAATTTAGTTGGAGATAACGATATCTGCGATTATAAACTGAACTCTAAACCTGGCTTTTGCCTCCTAGTTATTGCTTTTGTGCTCAGTGGTTATTGATTATTCTATTAAGGGGGAGAGTAACTAAGTACTCAAGTTGTAATTGCCACTTTCGTAATGGGTTAAGACTCTTTCTGAAAGATAACCAAGGACCATTTAAACCCAGACTTCCTATGCATGTTGTCATCACATCAGCTGACTGCTACTCTGAATATGACTCAGTAACTGTTGCTTAGTAAAGCTATATATGAACGTGCTTCAACATGTGAAACTGAACCAGTGTTAACAGCAATATATATATATATATATTTAGCAGGTTGGCATTAATTGGGATGACTAATTTACTGGTAGGCAGCTCTGCAGGGTAGTCTCTCAGCCAAGTCGTAACATCCGATTTTAAATTTAACCTTAACCCTGAATTTAACCATACTGCTAACTTCATGCCTAACCCTTAACTTAAGACCAAATAGCACGTTTTTGTTTTCATACATTTTTATGATATATACCAAATGTTGACATTGCAACTGTCCAATCTAGTGCAAATCTCACTTTTTTTTAAAGTATTTTTTATTTTAATTTCAGTATACAATAGGTATCCTCAAATCCTATAGGTTAGGGCAATATCAACATTAACTGACATTTCTGATTTGAGAGGTATGGCAGCTTAACTGTTTCCATGTGCAGTACAGTAACTGAGTGTTTTTCCTTTTCTCTTCAGAAATCAATGAGTGTCTTGAGTTTGACACATGTGCTCACTATTGTACAAACACTAAAGGATCCTACAAGTGTACTTGTGACAAGAATTTCAAGGAAATCAATAGAAACTGTATAGTAAAAGGTATGGACCATTTTATTACTGTATGTTCTAACTGAATTACATTGAACTATCATCTTGATGTGCCACAAATTGAGCTAGGATTTTTTTTACTGTTGTAGTTTCAATTGATATACAGTATTTTATCTGGTATTTTTAAGCTAAAAGGAATTAAAACAGTATACTGTTAGTATATTATGTATTTCTATGAACTGCAAAATGTTCTTGAATATTGTATACCCTTTATTTGAAAAGATTAGTTTTATTCAATAGATGAAACTGTACATTATCCTTACCACTCTTCATTGTAAAGATACTGTCATAGTTATCAGATAACTTTTACATGAAGACAACAGGAATGTATAAGTAATACTGAATGTATACAAGACCAGTCATTTAACAATTTAGATAGTATAAAACTGAGCTGTTTCTGATGTGACCAATAAGGATTACATTAATAATGATTGGCAATATTCACTAAAATCTATTTCACATCTTTTCTCTAAAGGGTTAAAGTTACGGGTGTATACACCACTGTGATACAGTGCCTTCGGAGAGTATAACATATTCTAAAAGTTGTTGTGTTACAACCTTGAAATTAAAATATATTAAATATTTTTTTTCTTCTCAACCATCGACACACAATACCCCATAATGACAGGGAAAACATGTTTTGACATTTTTGCAAATGTATTGAAAATGAAACAAATATTTACACCCCTGAGTCAATACTTTGCAGAAGCACATTTGGAGTCGATTACAGCTTTGGTATATCTTGATTTGGGGATTTTCTCCCATTCTTCCTTGCAGATTTTCTCAAGCTCAGTTAAGTTTCCAAAGATTTTCAATGGAATTCAAGTATGGGCTTTTGCGAGGCCATTCGAGGACTTTCACATTCTGGTTTGTCTGTATGCTTGGTGTCATTGTCCTGTTGGAATGTAAATCTTCGCCTTCACCCCAGTCTTAGGTTGTTTGCACTCTGAAGCGGGTTCTCATCGGGGATTTGCCTGTATTTGGCTCCATTAAATGTTTCCTCTATCCTTACCAGTCTCCCAGGCCCTGCCACTGAAAAACATCCCCATAGCACATCACCTGGTAGTGATGGTGTAAGACGGGTGGTGAGCTGTGCCTGGCTTTTTTCCAGACATAGCGCTTTGTATTTAGGCCAAATAGTTACATTTTTGTCTCATCAGACCACATCTCATCAGAGTTTTTCACTTGCCTTTTTGCAAACTCAAGGCATGCTGTCATGTGTCTTTTTCTCAGGAGTGACTTCTGTCTGGCTACTCCTATAATGCCCAGATTGGTGAAGTGCTGTAGAAACTGTTGTCCTTCTGTCATGTTCTCCCATCTCAGCCAAGGAACTCTGTAGTTCTGTCAGTGGTCATTGGGTTCTTGGTCACCTCCCTGACCAAGGTCCTTCTTGCCCGGTTGCTCAGTTTGATCGGACAGCCAGCTCTAGGCAGAGTCTGGGCAGTTCCATATTTTTTCAGTTTCCCAATGATGGAGACCACTGTGCTTTTGGAAACTTTCAACATTGTTGTATGCCCTTCCTCAGATATATGCCTCATCACAATTCTATCTTGGAGATGTAGTTTCTGCTCTGACATGCATTGTCAACTGTTGGACCTTTTATATAGACAGGTGTGTTTCTTTCTAAATCATGTCCAAACAATTGAATTGGCCACAGGTGGACACCAATCAAGTTGTAGCGACAACTCAAGGATGATCAAGGGAAATTGGATGCACCTGAGCTCAATTTGGAGTGTCATAGCAAAGGGGTGTGAATACATATGTAAATTAGATATTTCTTTCATTTTCAATAATTTAGCAAACATTTATAAAAACATGTTTACACTTTGTCATTATGGAGAATTGTGTGTAGATGGGTGAGTGAAAAATACATTTAATCCATTTCGATTTCAGGCTGTAACACAACAAAATGTGGAATAAGTCAATGGGTATGAATGCTTTCTGAAGGCACTTTTCCCATTTTAATGACATATCCCCTCTATCCCCACTATTCCTACTGATTGGCACCACAGGTAGTAGTAGTAATAAATTACTGGTCTTGTTACTATGTGATTATATATTATTATCCTGATCCACAAGGAACATGTCATATATATGGGGGCAGTTTGTTGGACACAGATTCATCCTAATCCTGGAATAAAAAGAAAAATCAAAGTAGAATCTGCATCAAAAATGCTTTTTAGTCCAGGTCTAGGCTTAATGTGTCCAGAAAACTGCCCAAGAATGTTTATATATGACTTGATTGCCATATATTATACTTTTTTGCTTCTGTAAATTCAATTATGCTGTCAAACTGTTGTTTAAAACCCCAAATGGAATTTAGCCACTTTTCATTTTTTTTGCATATTAATAACTCAACAACGGGCAGGACCAGAAGATCGAGTGCTCTACATAGCTAATGACACTGAAATCCGAAGTTTTGTGTATCCGTTTAACCAGAGCCATGGACACAAATTCCTCACTCGCATCGAGGACAATGCCCGCATTATTGGGATGGATGCTCTGTTACACCAACAAAAGGTTATCTGGGCTACCCAGTTTAACCCCGGTGGACTTTTTTACAAAGAAATCCTAGACAAGAGTCAAACTAAAACTAATGTCGGAAACATAGTAAGTATTTCCAAAGGTGTGGTTAGGGTGGTTGGAAAGTCTACTTTACTTTGAAATGTATGATATTGTCCATTCAATGTCTGCTTACTAATATCCACATCATATCTACAGTAATGTTTAAGTAACACTATCACAAGATATGCATGTTTTTTTTTCTTTTCTAAATCCATTGAAGCTACAGTATGCCTTGGTTACTGCATTTGAGCACAATTAATTATAAAATGATTAGCCGTGAGAGCGTGAATATAGCAGTGAGTGCTTGAAGATTAAATGTATCTCATATAGTCACATATCTCATGTGAGCTAGAGTATAGAACATTA
Organism: Oncorhynchus mykiss; assembly: GCF_013265735.2. Classification (NCBI taxonomy): domain Eukaryota; kingdom Metazoa; phylum Chordata; class Actinopteri; order Salmoniformes; family Salmonidae; genus Oncorhynchus; species Oncorhynchus mykiss. Next base: position 35,175,085 of record NC_048586.1, on the reverse strand, counting down.
GGAAGGTGCCAAGCTTTTTCCAGGTTTTGTTTGAAATAAAGGAGAATAACAACATATTTTTGAAAAATTGTCTATGTTCCTAACCCCCTCTGCCTTGATGTTGGACTGTCTGTCAATGTGCCCACCTCTCTCACTCAGGGAGACAAGGTGGAGCTAGAGGGAGAGCTACGTCACAGGGTTATACAGCCCCCCACTCAGTGCAGTGCTAGATAGAACTTTATGGAATAAAATATAAACGTTCTGTCACAGCGAAATTACTAAAATAGGGAACGCAAATCGATTGGGAGATATGGCATAACATTTTATGTGAACAATTTGGGTCGAGGGTTCACAATTGTACCTTTTCCGAGATCCCGGCGAAGCAAGGAGGGAACAGCAGCCAGCTCATGCAACAACACACACACAAGGGGGCTCCTCAGAAACACAACACACTGGAAGTTTTCAAAATTCGACGTTAGCACATCACCCAACACAACACGCCTTTTACTATATTGTTAGAAGCATCATCAGACCTCGCTAGTAGCCTATTTAATTTCTCTCTTTCAATGCTCTGGAAACGAATCAGAAAATGCTGTGCTCTAAAGATGGCATCGTAGCCACACAAATACATAATTGTCAATCTGATCAGAAACACTGTGCCCACAACCTTTATCTCCTAATTGATGTTGCTGGTGTATTTTGTTAGAAGTTTGAAATATATTGCACAATAGGCAATAAGGTTTTTCCCTGGTGCGAGTACAGTACAACACGCATAACAAGCTCGATAAATGTATACTGAAGAAAAGCTTCACCCACATTTAGATAAGAAAATATCCGCCTACCTTTCTATCATGTCAACCATCCATCCAAAACAAATAATTCCATATGTCTGCCTTTTTTTCTTGATAAACTTTCACATAGCCTATTCCATGATATGGGGTAATCCAATGAGCAACACTGCAGCTGTTGATTGCAGTGATCATCATTCTTCTATGCTATACATAATCAATATATGACTTTCACATGTAGGGTATTTTATGCAAGAGTATTTGATTTAAACATAGGCTATAGGAATACCTTTCAATAATGGTTACATTATGACATTCTTCTGCTTGCTCGAGGAAGGTAATTTGGCCCTGGCTTGCAAATTAAATCCTCTGCATAGTTTTGTAAATGATTGCATTATTCTATCGATTTGAAAATGTAAATGTAGGCTAATAATCATTTTAATAAAATAATATTTGATCTACCCCAATGAAAACTTGGACAGTGAGCATACTGTAAGTCGCATTTCGATAGCCTAGCTACTGATGCATGCATCTATCTATTATATCTGCAACAAATTAATTTAGAAGGATATGTTTGCTGTCAGCTGGCTACTGTAGGAACATTACAGTCTAATGAAACATTTGTACATAAATGAGCCTTTTAGCCCATATGTGTCATCTTATGAAGTGGATGTTATGTTGCAATCTCACTAGTCTTTCATTCTAAATTTAGTAGATATATTTTGGTGTGTAGCCAACTGTTAATAGGGAAGATGGACAGTGTTGATTGGCAGGTGCAATTATGTACAATGGAGTTACAAGATAAAAGTGGGAGGCGGAATAAGGTCGGCTCCTTTCCTCAGAAATTGTCAAATTGTGAACCCGTGACCCAAATGGATCACATAAAATGTATATGCCATATCTCACAATCGATTGGACTTCACAAATGTTGTATTTTTGGTTTGATAGAATGTTTTATATTTTTCGTAGATTAAAGATATTACACAAAGTTCTATCTAGCGCTGCGGCTACTGGAAAGTTTTATAACTCTGTGATGTAGCTCTAGTTCTACCTTGCTCTCCCTGAGTGAGAGACATACACGCTTTGACAGACAGTCCATCAACTAGTCAGAGGGGTTTAGAAACATAGATATATTTTTGAAATTTGCCGTTGTTCCCCTTTAATGCAATGAATGTCTCGGACGATTCATTTTTCTCATTTGTAGATATGGCTACTGACAAACTCAAAGAAAGCCAGTAAATTGTTTTACGATTAATGACACACATCTTTCAATGTCATTTGGAGAAACTATTATTCAAATACCATGATGTACATTGATCTAAAGTTTGAGCCATTGTTGTCTCATTGGAAACATTACGGTATAGAATAACCTGATCACACGCAATACTTCTTACACATTAAGCATAGGCTACTAAACCTTTACTAGCATCAAGTATTGGATTAGACATACCGTTATCATGTTTGATAGGGGAAAGAATAGTGAGTGCATCTAAATATGTCAATGGATAACACAATTCTTCACATCTGAATGTTAAACTTTATTTGCCATATTTAATACAAATACCTTGAAAGTCTTTGTCATGTTCACGCTTTCATGTTTACAAGCTCTGATTTTCCTTGCAGTGTTCAGACTTCCGTAGACCGAGGGATGTGTCTGCTGACTGGATTACAGGAAATATCTATTGGACAGACCATTCTCGAATGCACTGGTTCAGCTATTACACAGCCCACTGGACTAAGCTCAGATACTCTATAAACGTGGGCCAGCTCAGAGGGCCAAATTGCACCCGTCTGATAACTGACATTGCAGGAGAGCCGTATGCCATCGCTGTCAACCCACCGCAAGGGTAAGAGCATCCTTTTCATACAATGTTCAATTTCATCATTATGTTGTCACTTTATACCTTTTTGCTTTGTCATTATTTTGTAACTCTGCTGAAGGAAGACGGCTGTGCAATTTTGAAAAATGCATCCAAGATGGGTTCCAAAATGTGTTTTCTTTACTGATTTGTTAAACCATACATACAGTATTTGACAGGGATTCCATAAATATATCAGTGGTTCCTGGGATTCTATAAGTATAGACAGGGATTACAGGGATTCTATAAATATAGACAGGGATTACAGGGATTCTATAAGTATAGACAGGGATTACAGGGATTATATAAATATAGACAGGGATTACAGGGATTCTTTAACTATAGCAGGGATTCTATAAATATAGACAGAGATTACACGGATTCTATAAATATAGACAGGGATTACAGGGATTCTATAAGTATAGACGGGGATTACAGGGATTCTATCATTTATAGCAGGGATTCTATAAGTATAGACAGGGATTACAGGGATTCTATAAGTATAGACAGGGATTACAGGGATTCTTTAACTACAGCAGGGATTATATAAATATAGACAGGGATTACAGGGATTCTATAAGTATAGACAGGGATTACAGGGATTCTATCATTTATAGCAGGGATTCTATAAGTATAGACAGGGATTACAGGGATTCTATAAGTATAGACAGGGATTACAGGGATTCTTTAACTACAGCAGGGATTCTATAAATATAGACAGGAATTCCAATCTCTGTGCATTTAATCCCCTAATATCCATTAGACCAGATGCTATGGAGACCCAACAGAAAATACTTGTCTTTGTACCTTCTACAGGATGATGTATTGGACAGTAATAGGTGATCATTCTCATATTGAGGAGTCGGCTATGGATGGGACTATGCGTAGGATATTTTTGGAGAAGAACCTCAGGAGACCAACAGGTATCTACAGTACAGTGTCTCCTCATGTCACATTAGTATGTTTGATTTAGCTAACATACTGTACCATAGGATAACACTTTTTCACAATCTTGTTAAAGGCAATGACTGTAGGAGTTGGTAAGACAGCAAATACCGATCTGGGACCAGGCTAGTTGTAGACTAGAGGATAAAGCTGGTTAAAATAAGGCCATGGAAAAAGTTAATGAGTGTCTCTGACAGACCAAACCTGTTGTTATGGTCTTGGGGGAGACACTTGGTGCTGATCTAGTTTTTAAAGATGGTTTGGCCTCCTTTAAGATCAGGGACCCATGAACTGTCCCCAAGGTAGAAGGAATTCACAATCTGTGTAAAAACGCACACCGATTTAATCACCATGGCAACTTGGGTATTTTATCCACATGATAGAAATACATAGTAGATTTAACACCAAAAATCTGTAATTAAAAAATATATATATGCTGGTATATGCAGTACCAATCAAAAGTTTAGACACATCTACTCATTCAAGGGTTTTTCTTTGTTTTTACTATTTTCTACATGGTATAATAATTGTGAAGACATCAAAACTATGAAATAACACATATGGAATCATGTAGTAACCAAAAAAGTGTTAAACAAATCCAAATGTGATTTATATATTTGAGATTCTTCAAAGTAACTACCCCTTGTCTTGATGACAGTTTTTGCACAAACATTTGACTGGTACTGTATATATCCTGTAGAATGATTCCATTGAAATGTTAATGACTTTCTCTCGGCTGCGAAGGAAGTGAGGTACCAAAAGGAAATAGATGAAATAACTGTCAGTTTATGCAGTCTATCTGCAGTTTATATGGAATGTTGACAGCTGCAATCCATGCAATTGTGTTCAAATATTTCAAGAACATTGTTTCTAATCTGAAAGCTCTCAAAATGAAGGCATCCATATTGATCTTTACAAAAATTCATGAGGAAAATAAAGCTTGTTCTCTCATCCTCACCAGGTCTGGCCATCGATTACTTCAACCAACGTTTGTACTGGGCTGATCCTGAGCTCTCCGAGATAGGCAGTGTGAGATTGGATGGGTCGGACCCTCTGGTTGCAATCAGGGACAGACACGGTAACACCACCCTGAGAACAAAACAAAGATTTACTTTCCTAGCACATACTAGCTACTGATGTGATCATTGTTTAATTTCCTCTACATTTTATCAACAGATTGCTACAATAACATAGTGTGTGCGTTTGTGTTTAGTGTTTCCCTTAGGATTTTTTCCAGCAACTGTGGCAAAGTTGCATGGGGGGGGGGGGGGGTAGTGGCCGTGGCCAATGGCACAGTCTACCACCAAAATGTTTAGAGGCCCTCTTGGCTGCAGAGACAGCATTTTGTTCTTTTAAAGTACATTTCCTGCAATTCTAAACATTTTGTCAACACTAATGCCGGGTTTGCATGATATCTGAATGACTCATACATTATAACAAAATCAATGACATGACCATTTTTATTCTCCCTGACTGTCTAGTTTTTATTTTGTTAGTTCTCAAAGGAAAATATATAGCTCCATTATCTTTTCTACATACATGGTTTTAGGCATTTAAGTTTGCACTGAAAACATTTTACCATCCCAAATAGGATTTTCTAAAAAACATATATATTATTTTATTTTTTCAGTGTTCATGGTCATATGCTTCTTTCCACCCTGCCTTCATTCTGTTTCCATGGCTGTGTTCCCAGGAATATCCCAGCCATACAGGATTGACATATTTGAAGACTACATCTACGGGACTGGTCTAAAACATGAAGTCTTCAGAGTTCACAAGTATGGCAAACAGCCTGTGGAGTTTCTCCACTTGGGTCTCGAGAAAACGACCAATGTCCTGATCTCCCACCGATATAAGCAGCAAGATGGTAAATATATCAAATCTACTGCTGTGTTTCAATGGGTCATTTAATGAATACAAATGTTAATAAGGGTCTTGGGTAATGCAGGGAAATTAGGAGGGTCATGTGCATAGTGAAAGTACCATTTGAATAGCCTTCAAGCTTAAATGGGTGTGGCAGGTAGCCTAGTGGACTTGTAACTGAAAGGTTGCAAGATCGAATCTCTGAGCTGAGCTGACAAGGTAAAACTCTGTCGTTCTGCCCCTGAACAAGGCAGTTAACTCACTGTTCCAAGGCCCTCATTGAAAATAAGAATTTGTTAGGTAAAAAATGGAAGTATAACAATGGCAACTAACATGATATGCCAGTAACATGATTTTGCCGTTTTGGTTAGTGATTATTGTCTTATTTCACTGTAGAGCCTTCAGCACTGCTCAATATGCCTCAATATGCCCTCTTGTCCCGCCTCCCACACATGCGGTGACCTCACCTGGTTTAATTGATGTCTCCAGAGACAATACCTCTCTCATCGTCACTCAATGCCTTGGTTTACCTGTATTCACATCCTACCATACCTTTGTCTGTATATTATGCATTGAATCTATTCTACCGCGCCCAGAAACCTGCTCCTTTTACTCTCTGTTCCGAAGGTACTAGACGACCAGTTCTTATAGCCTTTAGCCATACCCTTATCCTACTACTCCTCTGGTGATGTAGAGGTTAACCGAGGCCCTGTAGCCCCCAGTACCACACCTATTCCCCAGGTGCTCTCATTTGTTGACTTCTGTAACCGTAAAAGCCTTGGCTTCATGCATGTTAACATTAGAAGCCTCCGCCCTAGGTTTGTTTTATTCACTGCTTTAGCACACTCTGCCAACCCAGATGTCTTAGCAGTGTCTGAATCCTGGCTTAGGAAGGCCACCAAAAACCCTTTCATTTCTATCCCTAACTATAACATTTTCCAACAAGATAGAAGTGCCAAAGGGGGCGGAGTTGCAATCTTCTGCAGAGATAGCCTGCTGAGTTCGGTCTTATTATCCAGGTCTGTGCCCAAACAATTTGAGCTTCTACTTTTAAAAATCCACCTTTCCAGAAACAAGTCCCTCACCGTTGTCGCTTGCTATAGACCACCTTCTGCCCCCAGCTGTGCCCTGGACACCACATGAATCGATTTCCCCCCATCTATCTTCAGAGCTCGTGCTGTTAGGTGACCTAAACTGGGACATGCTTAACACCCCAGCCATCCTACAATCTAAGCTTGATGCCCTCAATCTCACACAAATGATCAATGAACCTACCAGGTACAAACCCAAATCTGTAAACACAGGCACCCTCATAGATATCATCCTACCCAACCTGCCCTCCAAATACACCTCTGCTCTCTTCAACCAGGATCTCAGCGATCACTCTCATTGCTTTCGTCCATAATGGGTCTGCGTTCAAACGACCAACCCTCATCATTGTCAAATGCTCCCTAAAACACTTCAGCGAGCAGGCCTTTTTAATCGACCTAGCACGGGTATCCTGGAAGGATATTGACCTCATTCCGCCAGTAGAAGATGCCTGGTTACTCTTTAAAAGTGCAATCTTAAATAAGCATTTCCCATTCAAAAAAATGTAGAATCGCGAACAGATATAGCTCGTGGTTCACTCCAGACCTGACTGCCCTTGACCAGCACAAAAACATCCTGTGGCATACTGTATTAGCTTCGAATAGCCCCCGCGATATGCAACTTTGCAGGGAAGTTAGGAACCAAATACACAGTCATTTAGGAAAGCAAAGGCTAGCTTTTTATTTTTTTTCCTTTTTTTAAATTTTTATTTTTACCCCTTTTTCTCCCCAATTTCCTGATATTCAATTGTTTTAGTTGCTACTATCTTGTCTCATCGCTACAACTCCAATACTGGCTCGGGAGAGACGTTCTCCAATACACAACCCGCATCCAACCCGGAAGCCAGCCGCACCCATGTGTCGGAGGAAACACTGTGCACCTTGGTTAGCGCACACTGCGCCCGGCCAACCACAGGAGTCGCTGGTGCGCGATGAGTCAAGGACATCCCTACCGGCCAAGCCCTCCCTAACCCGGACGACGCTAGGCCAATTGTGCGTCGCCCCACGGACCTCCCGGTCGCGGACGGTTACGACAGAGCCTGGGCGCGAACCCAGAGTCTCTGGCCTTTCTTTGGACACTGTGTTAACAAACCTCCAGACGAGCTTTAATGCCATTTAACTCTCCTTCCGTGGCCTCCAACTGCTCTTAAATGCAAATAAAACTAAATGCAGGCCTTAACCACTGCGCCACCCCTAAGGCTAGCTTTTTCAAACAGAAATTTGCATCCTGCAGCACAAACTCCAAAAAGTTTTGGGACACTGTAAAGTCCATGGAGAATAAGAGCACATCCTCCCAGCTGCCCACTGCACTGAGGCTAGGAAACACTGTCACCACCGATAAATCCACGATAATGGAGCATTTTTCTACGGCTGGCCAAGCCTCCCCATTTCTCCTTCACCCAAGTCCAGATAGCTGATGTTCTGAAAGAGCTGCAAAATCTGGACCGGTACAAATCAGCAGGGCTAGACAATCTGGACCCTCTCCTTCTAAAATGATCACCCGAAATTGTTGCTACCCCTATTACTAGCCTGTTCAACCTCTCTTTTGTATCGTCTGAGAACCCCAGAGGTTGGAAAGCTGCTGCGGTCATTCCCTTCTTCAAAGGGGGAGACACTCTAGACCCAAACTGTTACAGACCTATATCTATCGTACCCTGCCTTTTCTAAGGTCTTCAAAAGCCAAGTTAACAAACAGATCACCGACTGTTTCGAATCCCACCGTAGCTTCTCCGCTATGCAATCTGGTTTCCGAGCTGATCATGGGTGCACCTCAGCCGCGCTCAAGGTCCTAAACGATATCATAACCTCTATCGATAAGAGACAATATAGTGCAGCTGTATTCATAGACCTGGCCAAGGCTTTCAAATCACCACATTCTTATCGGCAGACTCAACAGCCTTGGTTTCTTTCTTTTCTCTGTATACATCAAGGATGTCACTCTTGCTGCTGGTGATTCTCTGCTCCACCTCTACACAGATGATACCATTCTGTATGCTTCTGGCCCTTCTTTGGACACTGTGTTAACAAACCTCCAGACGAGCTTTAATGCCATTTAACTCTCCTTCCGTGGCCTCCAACTGCTCTTAAATGCAAATAAAACTAAATGCATGCTCTTCAACCGATCGCTACCAGCACCTGCCTGCCCGTCCAGCATCACTACTCTGGACGGTTCTGACATCTACAAATACCTAGGTGTCTGGTTAGGATGTAAACTCTCCTTCCAGACTCACATTAAGCATCTCCAATCCAAAACAATCTAGAACCGGCTTCCTATTTCGCAACAAAGCATCCTTCACTCATGCTGCCAAATATACCCTCGTAAAACTGACTATCCTACCGATCCTTGACTTCGGCGATGTCATTTACAAAATAGCCTCCAACACTCTACTCAGCAAATTGGATGCAGTCTATCACAGTGCCATCCGTTTTGATACCAAAGCCCCATATACTACCCACCACTGTGACCTGTATGCTGTCCTTGGCTGGCCCTCGCTTCATATTCATTGCCAAACCCACTGGCTCCAGATCATCTATAAGTCTTTGCTATTTAAGGCCCCGCCTTATCTCAGCTCACTGGTCACCATAGCAGCACCCACCCGTAGCAGCAGGTATAGTTCACTGGTCACCCCCGAAAGCCAATTCCTCCTTTGGCCGCCTTTTCCTTCCAGTTCTCTGCTGCCAATGACTGGAAAGAATTGCAAAAATCACTGAAGCTGGAGACTCATATCTCCCTCACTAACTTTAAGCACCAGCTGTCAGAGCAGCTCACAGATCACTGCACCTGTACATAGCCCATCTGTAAATAGCCCATCCAACTACCCCATCCCCATACTGTATTTATTTATTTTGCTCCTTTGCTCTCCAGTATCTCTACTTGCACATTCGTCTTCTGCACATCTATCACTCCAGTGTTTCATTGCTATATTGTAATTACTTCGCCACTATGGCCTATTTATTGCCTTACCTCCGTTATCTTACCTCATTTGCACACACTGTATATAGACGTTTTCTATTGTATTATTGACTGTATGTTTGTTTATTCCATCTGTAACTCTGTGTTGTTGTATGTGTCGACTGATTTGCTTTATCTTGGCCAGGTCGCAATTGTAAATGAGAACTTGTTATCAACTTGCCTACCTGGTTAAATAAATGTGAATAATAATAATAATTTAAAAAAAAACAATAGTAACGACAATGTCGCATTGATATTCTATCTGGTTCACCAACACAGACTGCAGATAACTGTGGGTCCACAGTCTGGATGGAAGTGCAAGAGCTCTGTTTCTTGAGCTAGTTTTTCATTTTCTCAAGTGTGGGACATGAGAGTCATTTCATCTCCCATGTTAGGAGCAATCAAACCAATATATCCTTCATCCTCTGCCTCTCCACTTCTCCTTTCACTGTAGCTCTCGGGTGCTATTTGTTATCTGTATCGTGTTTAGAGTTGTGGCGCGTCAGGCACTAAAGGGCAGCTGAACCGTTCCCCAAAGACTCATTTGTCCAGCTTCTGCTGCTACTCTCTGTTTATTATCTATGCATAGTCACTTTACCTCTACCTACATGTACATATTACCTCAATTACCTTGACTAACCTGTGCCCCCGCACATTTACTCTGTACCGGTACCCCTGTATATAGCCTCGCTACTGTTATTTTATTGGTGTTTTTTAATTATTTGTTATTTTTCTATTTTCTTCTTCTTCGTTTTTTGTGTGTGTTTTACTTCAGCTTATTTTAGCAAATACTTTCTTGACACTTATTTTTCTTAAAACTGCATTGTTGGTTAAGGACCTGTTGTATTCAGCGCATGTGAAAAATAAAATGAGATATGATTTTTGTAGCCTACTCTTTGGGCAGCATAAGTTAATGCACAGCTAGCAGAACAGAAAGACCAGGAGTGTTACATGCTGACCAGACCGCACCAGTGCTGATTTTGTCCCCCCCACACCAGACGCGATCAGGGCACGCAGGTTGAAATATCAAAACAAACTCTGAACCAATTATATTACGGTAATTTGGGGACAGGTTCAAAGCATTAAACATTTATGGCAATTTAGCTAGCTAGCTTGCTGTTGCTAGCGAATTTGTAATGGGATCTAAACATTGGGTTGCTATTTTACCTGAAATGCACAATTTCCTCTACTCCGACAATTAATCCACAGATAAAAACCCAAATTTGTTTCTAGTCATCTCTCCTCCTTCCTTCAGGCTTCTTCTTCTTCTTTGGACTTTAAATGGCGGTTGGTAAGCAACTTTTATCACAACCGAATGACGTGTGGACCTCAGTTCATCTTTCAATCACCCACGTGGATATACTGTATGCTCCTAAAAACCAATGAGGAGATGGCACGTGGGTAAATGCTCCTAAAAAACAGTGAGGAGATGGGAGAGGCAGTTCTTGCAGCGTGTCGAGCATCACAAATATAATCAAGTTCTATTTTAGTGCCTGACTAAGCAATAATTTAATAACATGTATGTGTACATTTATTTTGCAATGCGTCCGGTCTGGCCAGCATGTTGCTGTTGTTTTGATGTCTTCAGCAGAATACATGGACACCCATTATTTCGCTAGCTTTGAACCACGATGATCCCTATCACCCCAAACACAATCAATTTGTGTTTTTTTTGTTATTATTGAAAACCCAAGGCTTCCAAAGTAGTGTTCACTAACAGAAAAGGAAAGGGGGATACCTAGTCAGTTGTGCAACTGAATGCATTCAACTGAAATGTGTCTTCCACATTTAACCCAACCCCTCTGAATCAGAGAGGTGCGAGGTGCAGCCTTAATCGACATCTATGTCATCGGCGCTTGGATATAGTAGTCCTTTGGGACCAGGAATTGAGTGGAATATGGACCATATGTCTTGTTGATTCTGAATAGAAATACATTTGTGCACAATATTAACTAAATCCATAAGGTTTAGCCTCTTCCCTGTGTGTTTCCCTCAGAATGTTTAATGGAACAATGGTAATAACGGAGTGGATGTTTTTTATTTGACGACTGTATTGAAGCTTCGGCTTGAATGATAAATCCTCTTGGCATTAACATTTTTTTTATTTAACTAGGCAAGTGACACAAGTGAACAGATTGTTATTAACAATGATGGCCTACCCCAGCCGATGCTGGGCCAATTGTGAGCCGCCCTATGGAACTCCCAATCACGGGCAGATGTGATACAGCCTGTATTTGAACCAGGGACTGCAGTGGTGCCTCTTGCACTGAGATGCAGTGCCTTAGACCACTGCGCCATTCTGTTTGTCTCTTGTCTTTCTGCAGCGGTCAACCCGTGCCTGAGAATGAACTGTGACTTCATGTGTCTACTGAACCCAACTGGCGCCACCTGCACCTGTCCAGAAGGGAAGGTACTGGTCAACGGCTCTTGCAGTGATGTCAACGTCTCAGGTAATCTCGTCAAGACCCCTGCTTAGACCTCACCTACTGCCTCCAAATGTAATTTCACCTCTAAAACTGCTACAAAAGCAAGACCTAGCTGAGAAGGAACTTGGCCAAGTAAAATCTTTCTGAATCGCTCAGCATTTTGTGTACAGTCGTGGCCAAAAGTTTTGAGAATGACACAAATATACATTTTCACAAAGTCTGCTGCCTCAGTTTGTATGATGGCCATTTGCATATACTCCAGAATGTTATGAAGAGTGATCAGATAAATTGCAATTAATTGCAAAGTCCCTCTTTGCCATGCAAATGAACTGAATCCCCCCAAAAACATTTCCACTGCATTTCAGCCCTGCCACAAAAGGACCAGCTGACATCATGTCAGTGATTCTCTCGTTAACACAGGTGTGAGTGTTGACTTGGACAAGGCTGGAGATCACTCTGTCATGCTGATTGAGTTCGAATAACAGACTGGAAGCTTCAAAAGGAGGGTGGTGCTTGGAATCATTGTTCTTCCTCTGTCAAACATGGTTACCTGCAAGGAAACACGTGCCGTCATCATTGCTTTGCACAAAGAGGGCTTCACAGGCAAAGATATTGCTGCCAGTAAGATTGCACCTAAATCAACCATTTATCGGATCATCAAGAACTTCAAGGAGAGCATTTCAATTGTTGTGAAGAAGGGTTCAGGGAGCCCAAGAAAGTCCAGCAAGCGCCATGACCGTCTCCTAAAGTTGATTCAGCTGCGGGATCGGGGCACCACCAGTACAGAGCTTGCTCAGGAATGGCAGCAGGCAGGTGTGAGTGCATCTGCACGCACAGTGAGGCGAATACTTTTGGAGGATGGCCTGGTGTCCAGAAGGGCAGCAAAGAAGCCACTTCTCTCCAGGAAAAACATCAGGGACATACTGATATTCTTCAATTGTGCAGGGATTGGACTGCTGAGGACTGGAGTAAAGTCATTTTCTCTGATGAATCCCCTTTCCGATTGTTTGGGGCATCCGGAAAAAAGCTTGTCCGGAGAAGACAAGGTGAGCGCTACCATCAGTCCTGTGTCATGCCAACAGTAAAGCATCCTGAGACCATTAATGTATGGGGTTGCTTCTCAGCCAAGGGAGTGGGCTCACTCACAATTTTGCCTAAGAACACAGCCATGAATAAAGAATGGTACCAACACATCCTCCGAGAGCAACTTCTCCCAACAATCCAGGAACAGTTTGGTGACGAACAATGCCTTTTCCAGCATGATGGAGCACCTTGCCATAAGGCAGAAGTGTTAACTAAGTGGCTCGGGGAACAAAACATCGATATTTTGGGTCCATGGCCAGGAAACTCCCCAGACCTTAATCCCATTGAGAACTTGTGGGTCAATCCTCAAGAGGCAGGTGGACAAACAAAAACCCACAAATTCTGACAAACTCCAAGCATTGATTATGCAAGAATGGGCTGCCATCAGTCAGGATGTGGCCCAGAAGTTAATTGACAGCATGCCAGGGTGGATTTCAGAGGTCTTGAAAAAGAAGGGTCAACACTGCAAATATTGACTCTGCATCAACTTCATGTAATTGTCAATAAAAGCCTTTGACATGAAATGCTTGTAATTATACTTCAGTATTCCATAGTAACATCTGACAAAAATATGTAAAGACACTGAAGCAGCAAACTTTGTGGAAATTAATATTTGTGTCATTCTCAAAACTTTTGGCCATGATTGTCCTTCAAAAGAAGACTTGAAATTATAGCATAAGACGACATGCAATATCAAACTCTTTTTACTGGCCCAGGGCTAAATTCATGTCTCTGTAGACACTGATCATATTCATAGTTTACAAATAAAAGGTACTTCAAAAACCTGTGTACAAGATCATCATAATGAACATACTGTGTCTTGATGTGTTAAAGGCGAGCTGTGTCGGCCACCGTGTGAGAACGGCGGGCGCTGCCTTGCCAATGAGAAAGGGGACTGGCGCTGCTACTGCTGGCCTGACTTTTCTGGAGAACACTGTGAGGTCAATCACTGCACCGACTACTGCCTCAATGGAGGCACTTGCATGGGCTCACCGCTGGGTGAGTCTGCTGATAATATCTATATATTGATTGGTGGATGGCTGGATTGAACTAAAATAGTGCAGAACACTTGATTTTTACTTTATGTCTCTTTGCTACAAACCAGTCAAACGGTTACATAATGCATGCAAAAGGGCAATTATTCACAACATCTCAGTCTCTTACCACTGATGGATTGTGTGGACTCACAAGAGAAATTACCCAAATAAATAATACATGCTGCGAAGGTTTGTGTAAATGTTAAATCGCTTCATGGATTGCAAGAAAGGCATTTCACTGTACTTGTGCATGTGACATTAAAACTTGAAACAAAAAAGTCAATTTTAGAGAGTGTGCTAAATATAATACGTGAATGTTGAATGCTGACATACAGTGCCTTGCGAAAGTATTCGGCCCCCTTGAACTTTGCGACCTTTTGCCACATTTCAGGCTTCAAACATAAAGATATAAAACTGTATTTTTTTGTGAAGAATCAACAACAAGTGGGACACAATCATGAAGTGGAACGACATTTATTGGATATTTCAAACTTTTTTAACAAATCAAAAACTGAAAAATTGGGCGTGCAAAATTATTCAGCCCCCTTAAGTTAATACTTTGTAGCGCCACCTTTTGCTGCGATTACAGCTGTAAGTCGCTTGGGGTATGTCTCTATCAGTTTTGCACATCAAGAGACTGACATTTTTTCCCATTCCTCCTTGCAAAACAGCTCGAGCTCAGTGAGGTTGGATGGAGAGCATTTGTGAACAGCAGTTTTCAGTTCTTTCCACAGATTCTTGATTGGATTCAGGTCTGGACTTTGACTTGGCCATTCTAACACCTGGATATGTTTATTTTTGAACCATTCCACTGTAGATGTTGCTTTATGTTTTGGATCATTGTCTTGTTGGAAGACAAATCTCCGTCCCAGTCTCAGGTCTTTTGCAGACTCCATCAGGTTTTCTTCCAGAATGGTCCTGTATTTGGCTCCATCCATCTTCCCATCAATTTTAACCATCTTCCCTGTCCCTGCTGAAGAAAAGCAGGCCCAAACCATGATGCTGCCACCACCATGTTTGACAGTGGGGATGGTGTGTTCAGCTGTGTTGCTTTTACGCCAAACATAATGTTTTGCATTGTTGCCAAAAAGTTCAATTTTGGTTTAATCTGACCAGAGCACCTTCTTCCACATGTTTGGTGTGTCTCCCAGGTGGCTTGTGGCAAACTTTAAACGACACTTTTTATGGATATCTTTAAGAAATGGCTTTCTTCTTGCCACTCTTCCATAAAGGCCAGATTTGTGCAATATACGACTGATTGTTGTCCTATGGACAGAGTCTCCCACCTCAGCTGTAGATCTCTGCAGTTCATCCAGAGTGATCATGGGCCTCTTGGCTGCATCTCTGATCAGTCTTCTCCTTGTATGAGCTGAAAGTTTAGAGGGACGGCCAGGTCTTGGTAGATTTGCAGTGGTCTGATACTCCTTCCATTTCAATATTATCGCTTGCACAGTGCTCCTTGGGATGTTTAAAGCTTGGGAAATATTTTTGTATCCAAATCCGGCTTTAAACTTCTTCACAACAGTATCTCGGACCTGCCTGGTGTGTTCCTTGTTCTTCATGATGCTCTCTGCGATTTTAACGGACCTCTGAGACTATCACAGTGCAGGTGCATTTATACGGAGACTTGATTACACACAGGTGGATTGTATTTATCATCATTAGTCATTTAGGTCAACATTGGATCATTCAGAGATCCTCTCTGAACTTCTGGAGAGAGTTTGCTGCACTGAAAGTAAAGGGGCTGAATAATTTTGCACGCCCAATTTTTCAGTTTTTGATTTGTTAAAAAAGTTTGAAATATCCAATAAATGTCATTCCACTTCATGATTGTGTCCCACTTGTTGTTGATTCTTCACAAAAAAATACAGTTTTATATCTTTATGTTTGAAGCCTGAAATGTGGCAAAAGGTCGCAAAGTTCAAGGGGGCCGAATACTTTCGCAAGGCACTGTAAATAACATAAATGCGGTGATTGAACAATTTTAATGCTCCTGTCATGACTGGGGTAGATACAGTGCATTCCGAAAGTATTCAGACCCCTTGACTTTTTCCACATTTTATTACATTGCAGCCTTATTCTAAAATTGATTAAATCTATTTTTCCCCTCCTCAATCTACACACAATACCCCAAAAAGACAAATCAAAAACAGTTTTTTAGAATTTTGTGCAAATGTATTAAAAATGTAAATATTACATTTGCATAAGTATTCAGACCTTTACTCTGTACATTGTTGAAGCACCTTTGACAGTGATTACAGCGTTGAGTCTTTTTGGGTATGACTATAAGCTTGGCACACCTGTATTTGGTGAGTTTCTCCTATTCTTCTCTGCAGATCCTCTCAAGCTCTGTCAGGTTGGATGGGAAGCGTCGCTGCACAGTTATTTTCAGGTTTCTCCAGAGATGTTTGATCGGGTTAAAGTCCGGGCTCTGGCTGGGCCACTCAAGGACATTCAGAGACTTGTCCCGAAGCCACTCCTGTGTTGTCTTGGTTGTGTGCTTAGGGTTGTTGTTCTGTTGGAAGGTGAACTTTCGCCCAGTCTGAGGTCCTGAGCGCTCTGGAACAGGTTTTCAACAAGGATCTCTCTGTACTTTGCTCCGTTCATATTTCCCTCAATCTTGACTAGTCTCCCAGTCCCTGTCGCTGAAACACATCCCCACAGCATGAAGCTGCCACCACAATGATCCACCAAAGGGATGGAGACAGGTTTCCTCAAGGCGTGACGCTTGGCATTCAGAGAATACTGTTTCTCATGGTCTGAGAGTCCTTTAGGTGCCTTTTGACGAACTCCATGCAGGCTGCCAAGTGCCTGAGGACTGGCTTCTGTTTAGCCACTCTAACATAGAGGCCTGATTGGTGAAGTGCTGCAGAGATGGTTGTCCTTCTGGAAGGTTCTCCCATCTCCACAGAGGAACTCTGGAGCTCTGACAGAGTGACTTGGTCATCTCCCCCGATTGTTCAGTTTGGTCGGGCGGCCAGCTCTAGGAAGAGCTCTAGGTGGTTCCAAACTTCTTCCCTTTAAGAATGATGGAGGCCACTGTGTTCTTAGGGTCCTTCAATGCTTCATAAATGTTTTGGTACCCTTCACTAGATCTGTGCCTCGACACAATCCTGTCTCAACGCTCTACGGACAATTTCTTCGACAAATGGCTTGGTATTTGCTTTGACATGCATTTTCATCTGTGGGACAAAACAAATGGAAAATGAAACTGGGATCGGTGGTGATTAGAAAACAGGTGATGTCGACCGCCGAACGCCGCCCGAACAAGGAGAGGGACCAACTTCGGAAGTCGTGACAGTACCCCTCCCTTGACGCACGGCTCCAGCAGACCGCCGACACCGTCCTCGGGGACGACCCTCAGGACGAGGCGCAGGATGATCCGGGTGGAGACGGTGAAACTCCACCAGCACCGAGCATCTCTCCCCCGGACCGTACCCCTTCCACTCCATGAGGTACTGAAGGCCCCTCGCTCGACGCCTTGCGTCCATGATGGCTCGAACAGCATTCCCTCGATGTCCAGAGGGGGCAGAGGAACCTCCCGCACCTCAGATTCCTGGAGCGGACCAGCCACCACCGGCCTGACGAGAGACACATGGAACGAGGGATGAATACGGTAATCAGGGGGAGCTGTAATCTATAACAAACCTTGTTCAGTCTCTTCAGGACTTTGAATTGCCCCACAAACTGCGGGCCCAGCTTCCGGGCAGGCGGAGGGACAGGTTTCGGGTTAAGAGCCGGACCCGGTCCCTAGGCGCGAACACCGGGGCCTCAATGCGGTGGCGCTCGCCTTCTGTCGCCTGATGGCCCGTTGCAGGGGCACATGGGCAGCGTCCCATGTCTCCTCCGAGCCCCAAAATCACTCATCCACCGCAGGTGCCTCGATCTGGCTCTGATGCCACGGTGCCAGAACCGGTTGATAACCTAGGACGCATTTGAAAGGAGATAGGTTAGTGGCTGAGTGAGTTCTGGGCCATCTCTGCCCAGGGGATGAAAGCCGTCCACTCCCCCAGGCAAAAACCTACCCTCATTCTGGTTAACTCTCTCCACCTGCCCGTTACTCTCGGGATGAAAACCCGAGATGAGGCTGACCGAGACCCCCAGACGTTCCATAAACGTCCTCCAAACCCTGGACGTGAACTCGGGACCCTGATCAGGCCAGTAGTGCCAGAAGACGTGGGTGAACAGGTCCTCCGCAGTCTGTAGGGCCGTAGGGAGACCGGGCAAAGGAAGGAGACAGGAGGACTGATCCACAACGACCAGGATCGTGGTGTTTCCTTGTGACGGAGGAAGATCCGTCAAGAAATCCACCAATAGGTGTGACCACGGCAGTTGTGGAACTGGTAGGTGTTGTAATTTCCCTCGGGGCAGGTGTCTAGGTGCCTTGCACTGGGCGCACACCGAGCAGCAGGAAACATAAACACTCTCGTCCTTAGCCAGGGTAGACCACCAGTACTTCCCACTAAGACAGCGCACTGTCCGACCGATGCCAGGATGACCAGAGGAGGGTGACGTGTGGGCCCAACAGATCAAACGGTCGCGGACAGCAGACGGAACATACAGACGTTCAACTGGACACTGGGTGGGAGTGGGCTCTGTACGTAACGCCCGCTCGATGTCCGCGCCCAACTCCCACACCAATGGTGCCACCAGGCAAGAAGCCGGAAGTATGGGAGTGGGATTCGTGGACCGCTCCTCTGTGTCATACATCCGGGAAAGTGCGCCCCAGCTGACCACTGCAGTCGCACCGGTCCCCCCTTCAGCATTGAGGTAATGGGAGCCGCTACTTGACCGAAGCCCCGGATAAACCTCCGGTAGTAGTTGGCAAACCCTAAGAACCGCTGCTCCTCCTTTACCGTGGTTGGAGTTGGCCAATTACCCACGGCTGAAATGCGGTCACACTCCATCTCCACCCCTGACGTGGAAAGGCGGTACCCTAGGACAGAGACGGACTGATGGGAGGACAGTACAGGTCATGCTCCAACAGTCGACCAAGCTCCCTGCACACCTAGGGACACATTCTCGGCGCATGTAGCGGAGTATATCAGAATATCACTTACACCCTGCCCGTGCAGGTCCCTGAAAAAAAAGACTGCTGGAGCATTCATCAACCCGTACGGCATGGCGAGGTACTCATAGTGCCCAGAGGTGGTACTAAATGCCTTCTTCCACTTGTCTCCCTCCCGGATATGCACCAGATTGTAAGCGCTCCTGAGATCCAATTTTGCGAAGAAGCGCGCCCTGTGCATTGACTCTATCGCACTGGCAATGAGAGGCAGCGGGTAACTGTACCTCACCGTGATCTTATTGATACCTCGATAGTCAATACATAGGCATAAACCTCCATCCTTCTTCTTCACAAAAAATAAACTTGAGGAGGCAGGTGAAGTGGAAGGCCGAATGTATCCCTGCCCCAGGGATTCAGAGACATATGTTTCCATAGCCGCTGTATCCTCCTGTGACAGAGGATACACCTGACTCCTGGGAAGTGTTGCGTCTACCAGCAGATTTATCTCACAATCCCCCAATCGATGGGGTGGTAGTTGAGTTGCCT
Organism: Oncorhynchus mykiss; assembly: GCF_013265735.2. Taxonomy (NCBI): domain Eukaryota; kingdom Metazoa; phylum Chordata; class Actinopteri; order Salmoniformes; family Salmonidae; genus Oncorhynchus; species Oncorhynchus mykiss. Next base: position 35,155,510 of record NC_048586.1, on the reverse strand, counting down.
TCTTCTTACAGAAGAAGCTGCACCTGAATCTACTAGCGCCTTATGCTGGTAATACGGGGAAAACTATGCGGGGAAATTCTATGAACACAAACATGTGAGCAACAGGGAGCTCTGGGTGAGTCGGGTGCCTACTCACCTGGGATGATCCAACAGTGAGCCTGCTACCTCGACTTCCTGGAGAACCTCCCCAACACCGACCAGCAGTGTGTTGTCTGCGGCCACAGGTGGTGCAGGGAATGGCCCCCCCTCTGGTGCCCCTCACAGCAGCACCTCCTAGCTCCATAGGTGTCGGATCGGAGAACCTGGGGGATGTAACTGATGGACCCCGATCCGGACGTCCATGAGAGGCCAACAGGTTTTCCAGCCGGATGGATAGGTCCACCAGCTGGTCAAATGTAAGGGTGGTGTCCCTGCAGGCTAGCTCCCGACGAATGTCCTCGCGTAGACTACACCTGTAGTGGTCGATCAGGGCCCGCTCATTCCGTCCCGCGCCGGCGGCCAGAGTTTGAAAGTCCAGTGCAAAGTCTTGTGCGCTCCTCTGTCTAAGATGAAACAAGTGTTCCTACGCTGCTCTCCCTTCAGGTGGATGATTGAAAACCACCCGGATGCGGTGGGTAATCCTCAGAGTTGTCCAACGTCGCTCCTTCCCTTCCCCAGACGGCGTTGGCCCATTCAAGCGCTTTCCCAGATAGACAGGAGATGAGGGCGTTCACACTCTCGCGTCCCGAAGGAGCCGGTTGCCAGGTAGAGCTCCAGCTGGAGTAGGAACCCCTGGCACCCGGCAGCCGTCCCATCATCTTCCCTCGGGAGCGCAAGCCGAATCCCACTGGGTCCAGGTGAAGGAGGGGTGGACAGCGGTGTGGGTTGTTGTGTGAGTTGGGGTGATGATAATGGGGTTGCTGGAAAAACCCCTCTCTCCCATCGCTCCATGGTTTGCAGCACGTGATAAATGGCTGTGCCGAAACTTTGCAACATAGTCGCGTGCCGCTGGATGCGCTCCTCCACAGGTAGAGGAGGGCTGTGTGCACCTGCTGACTCCATTAGGTCGGTTGCGTTTTTCTGTCAAAAGTCTAGGTGATGCTGTTAAGGCGGAGTCAGGCTCAGGACACAGAGATGAATAATAACCGTAACTTTACTCAAAAACAATATTTCATGAAGGAGAAAAATAATGCAGTTCACAAAACGAGACAACTTGACAATAACAAACACGCATAAAACCAAGGGGGAAACCAGAGGGTTAATTAGGGAACAATGATATTGGAATGGAAACCAGGTGTGTACAATGAAGACAAAACAAATGGAAAATGAAACGTGGATCGGTGGCGACTAGAAAACCGGTGAAGTCGACCGCCAAACGCCGCCCGAACAAGGAGAGGGACCAACTTCGGCAGAAGTCGTGACAGGGATCTTATACAGACAGGTGTGTGCCTTTCCAAGTCTCATCCAATCAATTGCATTTACCACAGGTGTACTCCAGTCAAGTTGTTGACACATCTCAATTATGATCAATGGAAACAGGATGCACTTTCGAGTCTGCTCAATTTCGAGTCCCATAGCAAAGGGAATTAATACTTATGTAAATTAGGTATTTCTGTTTTTTATTTTTCATAAATGTCCAAAAACCTGTTTTCACTTTGTCATTATGGGATTATTGTTTGTAGATTTATGAGGTAATAATTAAATGTAATCCTTTTTAGAGTAAGGCTGTAACGTAACAAAATGTTGAAAAAGTCAAGGCGTCTGAATTCTTTCCGAATGCACTGCACAGTATTCAGAGACTGGTCTACGACTTTTGTGTTGAATCTTTTAGTCTGGGAAGTGAAATGTTTGCCCTTAAAACATATTTTCTCATCACCTCGTAATAAATGTGTCATCTTTCATAAAATACTTTAACTTGCAACAGTCTCTGGCCATTCTATTCACAATATCTAAGTACGCTCTTGCCCAGGGGGAATGAAGACCAGGTATTTGATAGTTTAGGAATAATATTTGAAAACATGATCTCAGTCAATTGACTTCAAGCTGTCAGTCTTTTGTATTATGACAGCAGTATTTGGCTAGTGAGCTTGACAGGTGAGTGATATATGTGATATGTGAAATGCAGTAACTTAGTCATATGTGAGTGAAGCAAAGTGAGTATCGCAGCAGTATTTTAAATTATTTGGAGAGTTGCAGGCAAGTTTTGTTCTTTCTTTGTTGACGATAAGTCTTATTTGGTGCTTGGTTCACTAGCCCAGTCAGTGCTTTGTGTTATATGTCCAATGCAGTCAAAGAGGAGTGAAAAAAAGTGATGGGATATTTGTTCTGCTGCTGGGCATACAGGCACTGACTGTTCGGTCTGTTCATTCATGCTTTGCGACTGACTGATTTTTCATAAAGTAAGAGGTTTCGCTGTGTTGAGCAGGCTTGGGGAGTATTGCTCTTAATGAGCGATGGAAGCTGAGCTTGGGAGAGCTTACTGTCAAATGTTTTTCCTCAAGTACCCCAGTTTGGTGATAAGGAGAACAGGCCTCACTGGAGGCAGTCACTGTTATCAATTAAAGGACTGGAAATATTTCAATTATATCTCTCTGACCTCCAGGGACCTTGTGTTATTAAGAATCCGCTATCCTTGGTTTTTCGGATGCTTGATACTCAGCTTTAGGAACAAGAACACACAGCCTTAAAAACATTTGAGTCGATAACCATGCACATAATTGTCAGCCAAACTTCTCTTCTCTTCTCTCCCCCTTTCTCCCACCCTCTCCTTCCTTTGTCTTCTCCTCTCTCCCTCCAGGCAAGCCAACGTGTCGGTGCCCTGTAGGGTTTACAGGTCCATTCTGTGAGAAGCGGGTGTGTGATAACCACTGTCTGAATGGTGGTACCTGTGATGTCAGCTTAGGGAACCAGCCGGTGTGCCGCTGCATGGCAGAGTATACTGGAGACCGCTGTCTTTACCGTGAGTAAATGGATCCAATTGCATATTGACTCTAGGAGTTGCCCAGTGTTTCTTGTGGTGGTCATCTATAGCTTTGTTTGTAGAGCATGGCTCTTGCAATGCCAAGATAGTGGGTTTGACTTCTGGGACCACCCATACATAAAAAATGTATGCATGCATTACTGTAGCTCGCTTTGGATAAAAGTGTCTGCTAAATGGCATCTATTGTATTGATGTCAAAATATATCTTGGGGAGGGCCACATTTATATTGCAAGAGGTATGGAGAGCCTCTGATTTGTTATGAGGGGAACAGCCCCCCCCCCCCCCCCCCCCCCCCGTCCTTCGTCACACTCTAGAAATCAGACATTTTTTCAGTTTTTCATATTTAAGGTTCCAACAACAACAAGAAAGTCTAAATGAAAAAAAAACGGGGGTGGAAAACTATTTGTTTTTACCAGAAAGGGCAATTCCTTCTTAGCTACAAATACCACGTTTTGGGCAAGAGAGTAATTATAAATGCCCCTCTAAACAGCGTCTGGGGGTTTCTGTGCTGCACTGATAAAATGTGGCGTTCTCTTATGTAGGCTTTGTCATTATAAATTGTGAGGAAAACAATTTCAACTGACACTATTAGTGCATTCCAACTGTTACTTGCCCAAGGGGTGATACGTTTTCATCTATGGATGAGATGCCATTTGTTGCAGATAATTAAGTCTCATTAAAAGCCTGTAAAATTCTAATCAAACCAGCTAAAACTATACTCCGTTTCCTCATTATGAAATGCACCTCTCTCTCTCTCCCTCTGTCTCAATATCCCTCCCTCCCTCCCTCCTTCCATCTCACTGTCTCTGTCTCTCTATCTATCTTATTCTCTCCATGTCTCTTTCTCTTTCCTCTGTTCTTTCTCTCCTCTGCAGACATCTGCCACCACTACTGTGTAAACTCCAAGGCCTGTACATTGTCCAGTAGTGGCCATGTAGAGTGTGTGTGTCCGGTCAGATACGAGGGAAACAAATGTGAGGTGGATAAGTGCCTGAGGTGCCATGGAGCACCTTGCCTCGTCAACGATGATACAGCAGATGTGGTCTGCAAGTGAGTTACAACATTACAACATTGCTTTATATTCTGTGTTGGGTAAACACCTAACACAGTAAAACCAAGTGATTACTATCTGCACACATAAATATACTCTCTTCTGTTACACTTTTTACATGTGTCAAGGCATTTCAAATGTAATTTCAGAACATAAACACTAGAACATGTTTATTTTCTGTAAGTTTTTAAACACATTAACACGTTTATTCAGCACAAGTTGTTAAGGTTTAAACACTGGGGGTGGTTTTAACTGGATGTGAAGATGTATTTGCATATTTCCCAGCATGCTTTTCGAGTGAATTTGAGAGATACAGTACGCACCCATGACTGTGTTTGATAGTGACAGAGAGATAGTTGTTACATTCAGTAGATTTTATTTTACAAGTCTTTACCAAGTGAATGTTTAAGTAGATGTTCCAGTTAAAAGTAAACCAATATACAGTGCCTTTGGAAAGTATTTAGACCTCTTGACCTTTTACACATTTTCTTAAATTGCAGCCTTATTCTAAAATGAAAAAATATATAAAAATGATTCTACTAAAAAATCCCTTTACTAAATCAACTAAAATAAACAAGAAAGCAACACAATAAAATAACAATAACGAGGAAAAATACAGCAGGTAAGGGTACAGAGTCTTGTCACACCCTGACCCGAGAGAGCCTTTCTATGTCTCTATTTTGGTTTGGTCAGGGTGTGATTTGGGTGGGCTTTCTATGTTCTGATTTTCTGTTTTCTATTTATTTGTGTTTGGTTCTCAATCAGGGACAGCTGTCTATCGGTGTCTCTGATTGGGAATCATACTTAGGCAGCCTTTTTCCGTGTTGGTTTTGTGGGTAGTTGACTTTGTTAGAGGCATTATAGCCGAAGTTAAGCTTCATGGTCGTTTCCTTGGCTACGGTTCTATAATAAAAGGAATATGTACGCTCAGCACGCTGCACTTTGGTCCACTTCTTACGACGCCGTTGACAAGTCTATGTGCGGGGTACAGGTCAGTCGAGGTAATTTGTACATGTAGGTAGGGGTAAAGTGAAGATCTAGCACCTCCCACATCTGTTCCACGCATCGAATGGGGATGGAAGCAAAGGAAAAACAAATGTGCTACCAGAGTAACAGCAGTGTAAAAACAAAGGGTGGGGAAGGGGTATCATTGGTGGCCATTTGATTAATTGTTCAGCAGTCTTATGGCTTAGGGGTAGAAGCTGTTAAGGAGCCTTTTGGACCTAGACTTGGTGCTCTGGTACAGCTTGCTGTGTGGTTGCAGAGAGAACAGTCTATGACCTGGGTGACTAGAGTCTTTGACAATTTTTTTGTACATAGTTCCTGGAAGGCAGGAAGCTTGGTCCCCGTGATGTACTGGGTCGTACACACTACCCTCTGAAGCGCCGTATGGTTGGATGCCGAGCAGTTGCCATACCAGGTGGTGATTCAACCGGTCAGGATGCTCTCAATGGTGCAGCTGTAGAACGTTTTGGACACCAAAGAACTTGAAACTCTCGACCCACTCCACTACAGCCCTGTCGATGTTAATGGGGCTTGCTCGGCCCTCCTTTTCTTGTAGTCCGCGATCAGCTACTTTGTCTTGCTCACATTGAGGGAGAGGTTGTTGTCCTGGCACCATTCTGCCAGGTTTCTGGCCTTCTCCCTATAGGCTGTCTCATCGTTGTTGGTGATCAGGCCTACCACTGTTGTGTCGTCAGCAAACTTAATGATGCTGTTGGAGTCGTGCTTGGCCACGCAGTCGTCAATGAACAGGGAGTACAGAAGGGGACCAGCGTGGCAAATGTGTTGTTGCCTACCCTTACCACCTGGGAGCGGCCAGTCCAGGATCCAGTTGCAGAGGGAGGTGTTTAGTCCTAGGGTCCTTAGCTTAGTGATGAGCTTTGAGGGCACTATAGAGTTGAATGCTGAGCTGTAGTCAATGAACAGCATTCTCACATAGGTGTTATTTTTGTCCAGGTGGGGAAGGGCCGTGTGGAGTGTGATTTGAGATTACGTTCATCTGTGGATCTTTTGGGGCGGTATCCGATTTGGAGTGGGTCTAGTGTTTCTGGGATGATTGTGTTGATGTGCGTCATGACGAGCCTTTCAAAGCACTTCATGGCTACCAACGTGAGTGCTACATGCGGTAGTCATTTAGAAAGGTTATCTTCACTTTCTTGGGCACAGGGACTATGTTGGTCTGCTTGAAACAATCTAGGTATTACAGACTTGGTCAGGGAGAGGTTGGTAATGTCATTGAAGACACTTGCCAGTTGGTCCGCACGTGCTCTGAGTACACATCCTGATAGTCTGTCTGGCCCCGCGGCTTGAGAGGATCTGCAGAAAAAAATGGGAAAACTCCCCAAATACAGGTGTGCCAAGCTTGTAGCATCATACCCAAGAAAGCTCGAGGCTGTAATCTCTGCCAATGGTGCGTCAACAAAGTACAGATTAAAGGGTCTGAATACTTATGTAAATATGATATTTCAGTTTTTATTTTTCCTAAATTAGCAAACATTTCTTAAAACCTGTTTTTGCTTTGTCATTATGAAGTAATGTGTGTAAATTGATGAGAAAAAAAACAATTTAATCAATTTTAGAACAAGGCTGTAACGTAACCAAATATGGAAAAAGTCAAGGGGTCTGAATACTTTCCAAAGGCACTGTATAATGCTTTTCATAAGACATTTAGTTTAGGCCTAATTATCGTCAACATTGTGGTCTCAAAATCCTGGCACATGGGCAACATCAGACCTCCAAGTGACAATATGCTTGTTACTGAAATTATTAGTGCTTCCTATCGGAATCTTGTCAGAGGAAGGATAGCAATCAATTGGAAAATTGTATCACCCACAACCTACACTAAGTGTGACTGCTGTGGTGAACTACTTAATAACTAGACTACCGAAACCATCTAAACTGGAACAACCATCTCAATAACAACATGTCCAACCCCTTATAGATTGCATTAGTTTTTGAAAATGTTTAGTTATGTATCTTTTCTATAGTATAAGATCCATTAATCAATCAATGTGCATGAGGAAACATATATTTTAAAACAACCTATTCTAAAAATCCGTTCGCAGAAATTAACTCGAGTAACAACACCACCCGATTGAAAAGCTTTCTTGAATCAAATGTTCAGTTGGGAAGAAATGTAGATAAGGTAACAGACATTCTTAACGCTGATCTGAATAATCTGAATAATCCTTTTTCGTGATATCCAATTGGTAGTTAGTCTTGTCCCATCTCTGCAACTCCTGTACCAACTCGGGAGAGTCGAAGATCAATAGCCACTAGTCCTTCGAAACATGACCCTGCCAAGCCGCACTGTTCACTTAACCTGGAAGCTAGCCGCACCAATGTGTCGGAGGAAATACTGTACAACTCGCGACCGAAGTCAACATGCCTGGCCTGCCACAAGGAGTCACTAGAGCGCGATGGGACAAGGACATCCTGGCAGGCCAAACCCTCCCCTAACCTGGACGATGCAGGGACAATTGTGTGCCGCCTCATGGGTTTCCCTGTCAGCTGTGGCACAGCACGGGATCGAACCCAGGTCTGTAGTGACACCTTTAGCACTGAAATGCAGTGCCTTAGATTGCTGCGCCACTCAGGAGAACCTCAAATCACATTTTATGTCTAAATTCATTCTGAACCAGTTGATGGGGAAGTAAACACTAGTGTTTAAAATCTGGACACTTGGGAGATATAGGTGTTCTACTGGTTGAAAACTGACTGGAAAAAGCTGACTATCATCAAATCAAATCAAATGTATCATGGTTAATCTTGCATTCTAAACACCTGTGTTTAAGATGAGAACACTTACTGGCAAATCTAATGTTGAAGTTTTAAACACTGACGTTTAGGTTATAAACGTGTCACGTTTCATGGTTTTACTGTGTAGAGCTAATGCTTGATGTACTGTAGTTGAATAGTCTTCCATCCAAAGATTTTACCGATGTATTTTTTTGGTTAAAGTTTTTATTTATTTTATTTAACCTTTATTTAATTAGGCAAGTCAGTTAAGAACACATTTTTATTTACAATGACGGCCTACCAAAAGGTAAAAGGTTTTGTCCAAATATGTCTCAATGGAGACGAGACTACATAAAGAGAGACCTAAGACAATAAATTGCATTTACAATTCACAGATTCAAATATTTCAATGCATTTGACAACAGAAAATAGGCCTTAATTACTACAGATAATCCATAGTCTTACATTTCCAAACAATGTAAGAAAGACATAAACCGTGGGCCAACCATCAGTGACACCAACTTTCCTCTATTTTCCTCCAGCTGTACTAATGGCAGGATAGCACCCAGCTGTAAACTATGTGATGGCTACTGTTACAACGGAGGTACCTGCCACCTGGACCCTGACACCAACCTGCCCTTCTGTCAGTAAGTACAGTAACTACTAGCAATAGCCCGGAATAACAATAGCCTAAGAATGTTCTCTATTTGTACGTTATTCTTTCTTTGTTCTTCATTACCATTCAGTTATGCCAGGAAGGCTGGCCTTTAATGGAACCAAAACTCATTACTATTTTATTCTAATGATTTGATTTTTGAAAATAAGTGGAGAGTTGTTTTTCTTTTTTTTACACAGGGCTAAGATCCTAAGTAAAGACAATGTTTGACACCAGTGGATGCAGGCCATGTCATAGCAGGAGGCAGGATGTTAGGGCTCAATAAGAGAATGAGTCACACCTGGCTGTGGGTATAGATCTTTAGAAAGCTAGCCCTCTGTGGCAGAGTAGAAGTAATAAAGCTCTGCGTGGGGTACAGCTTCAGACATTGGAAGGTAACTGAAACTACTGAAACGTTCCTGTTCAGAACATATCACACTGTTCTTTTGTCAGTGTGCTTCTTCTCGGTGGTAGGTTTCAGGAGAACAATTTTGTATTTTGATCTTCAGTGGTAAGAACAGTGTTACACACGCTATGAGCGGCAGGAACTCAATGGCAATGACTGGTAGAGGACAATAGACTGGCTCTCAGAGACCTGTGGGAATCATCCAGGAAAGAGAATGCTCTGCGCTTCTGGTGGTCCACAAATATTAATTTCAGCTCTGCTATTATCAGGTGTGGTTCAATGTTAAAGACCTCCCCACAAAGATGATTGGAAATCCATCTGAAAAGACAAACCTTGTTGCTCTATCTTTTTACTGTCCCATTGTCCATTGTAGTTACAATTAAATGTGTGGCCGTGACTGGCACGATTTCAAGGGATATAATCAATTTCTATGCAAATGATCCCATCTCGTTTTCCACACGGTTAACAGATCTAGATAATGTGGTTTATTCATTGGCTGCGAGGCATAGAGATTAGTTGCGATGATGGATATGCCTGTGTCAAGAAATCATAATGTTTGACCTTAAACTATAACAGAGTAAATGAATATCTCATCCAAGCCACCCCAGAAACTCCACAAGCAGAAATATCATTGAGATGGTAATTAGCAGAAAACTGTCTTAAAGGTCTAACGGATTTTCAAAACTGATCAGTGTTCCGTCAGTAAATATTCTACGTGTATATAAACATAAAGTGGGCATTACAACTGTTTTGATGAATTATCGAGATCAACATGTTCCTAACTAATCAGAATTTGCTTATGTCTGTATTGAAATGTTTCTGTTCATTTTGTTTATAAATACTGTAAATAAGCTTGCGAATTTATAACAACATTCTGAAAAACCTATTTTTTTTTGCCTCAATGGATGTAGCTGTCATTAGTTTAGCTAAACATAACGTTTCTACTGTAGTTTAGTTTTAGATTAATTTATTCATCATGAATGATACAAACATAAATAATATCTTAGAACAAATCTATGTAGTATTTTGTTTGTTGCCATGTTGAAAGATTTCCATCTGCCTATACAATACCTAGCCTGGTTGTTTTTATCGCTATCACTCCACCACACTGTTTTACAGCTGCACGTCAGGGTTCAAGAACCAACGTTGTGATGAGCTGGCCAACCCATGTGATTACTTCTGTCAGAATGACGGGATGTGCACTATCACTGCCCTTAACAAACCCCGCTGCAAGTAGGTCCCTTCCTACATCACTTCCTGTGGCTGTTCCAGAGGTCTCACCCTCCCACCTCTCGTCATTCAGCTCTATTTCGGCCAGTGTGATGCTTTATATGGCTGTTCCAGAGGTCTCACCCTCCCACCTCTCGTCATTCACCTCCATTTCAGTCATTGTGATGGTCTATATAACACTTTCTCACCTCTAATAGAGTATTTACTCCCTCTTCAACTCACTGCTAACTAACTGCATGTCATACAGACAACATTCAAGTGCTGTCTGATTGTGAATATAGGGGACCTGTTGTGATCAATGCATGTATGGTGATTAATGTGTTAAGAGTGTGTTAACAGCCAGAAAATGTGGACTTGCATGGCCTCTGCTGTAGCTCTGAAATAAATCCATTCACAACCATGTCAGAGTTTTTTTTTTTTTTTTTTTCTTCACCTTTTTAACCAGGTAGGCCAGTTGAGAACGAGTTCTCATTTACAACTGCGACCTGGCCAAGCTAAAGCAAAGCAGTGTGACACAAACAACAACACAGAGTTACACATGGAATAAACAATGTACAGTCAATAATACAATAGAAAAAAAGTCTATATACAGTGTGTGCAAACGGCGTGAGGAGGTAAGGCAATGAATAGGCCATAATAGCGAAGTAACTACAATTTAGCAAATTAACGCTGGAGTGATAGATGTGCAGATGATGATGTGCAGGTAGAAATACTGGTGTGCAAAAAAGTAAATGAAAGCAATATGTGGATGAGGTAGGTAGATTGGATGGGCTATTTTACAGATGGGCTGTGTACATCTGCAGCGATCGGTTAGCTGCTCAGATAGCTGATGTTTGAAGTTAGTGAGGGAGATATAAGGTGTTGGCTTTGGGAATGACCAGTGAGATATACCTGCTGGAGCGCGTGCTACTGGTGGGTGTTGTTATCGCGACCAGTGAGCTGAGATAAGGCGGAGCTTTACCTAGCAAAGACTTATAGATGACCTGGGGCCAGTGGGTCTGGCGACGAATATGTAGCGAGGGCCAGACGACGAGAGCATACAGGTCGCAGGGGTGGGTGGTATATGGGGCTTTGGTGATCAAACGGATGGCACTGTGATAGACTGCATCCAGTTTGCTGAGTAGAGTGTTGGAGGCTATTTTGTAAATTACTTCGCTGAATTTGAGGATCGATTGGATAGTCAGTTTTACGGGGGTATGTTTAAATAGATTACAAACCCTTTTACACATCCGCTCATCAGTTGCTCATCAGATCTTACCTAGTATTTTCCCTAACAATATTTTATTTGATATTTTACCCATCAGAGAGGATGATTCATTTGTAACACCCCTCCATTAAAATCATGATTGTTTGTGCTGTGACATTCTTTCCATAAGGGAATGATTCATTGTCTACATGCGTGGGATGCAATTCTTATTCCTGATCATTTGGTGTTGTGATTTCTTGGAGTGCATGTAATTTAGTGTAATTTCATTCCTTCCATCACCAACCAGTTGCAGTGGTCAGATCGCTCATGCTTTACATACACCTCAGCATCAATCACGCCCAATAAAAAATCACCTAACTAGTCATTCATCACTCCCATTGGATCCCATCCAAACAACAAACCAGATGACTCCATATTGATATACTGTTTTCTGCAGAATATTCATCCTGTTAATCTACTCACTCTGTTTTCTAACAAGCACTACTTTTAGATGTCTTCTGTACAAAAAGGGTTTCTCTAAGAAAATCTGTAAAAATGTTATCCATGGCTGAGTGTATGTTCCCATAGCACTTGTTTTATGTGTTGATTAAGGTAGAGACAGCTAAAGACTATGGTTGTTTTCTCCTCTCTGATTGGTCTGTACCAGGTGTTCAGTCAATTGGGCAGGCACACAGTGTGAAAGGCCCGCCCCCAAGAGCAGCAGATCAGACAACACCAGTGGAGGTGAGCGCAGAAGTCAAATGACTCACCCAGCGTCATACACGGCTTACAACCCATCCTCTAGTTAGCCTTATGGTTGTGGTCAGATGGATTGTCTACTGCTGTAATATATACCCCCATCTGCTTTGGCTGTTCAAGAATGCTCAGTGGATGACATTTTACATACCTTATTATCCAGAGCAACTTAGAGGAGCAACTAGGGTTAAGTGCGTTGCTCGAAGGGCACATCGGCAGATTTTTCACCAAGTTGGCTCTGAGATTTAAACCAGCAGCCTTTCAGTTACTGACCCAACGCTCTTACCCACTAGGCTACATGTTAACTCTTGCAATGAGACTGTGATAACACTAACAGCAATCCAAAATGCTAAAGCAGTTTCATTCTTTCTCTTCTCTGTTTCAGGGAGCATCGCCATCATCGTACCTCTGGTCCTGCTGGTGATCTTGATCACAACGGTGGTGGCGGGCATTTTCATCTGCAAAAGAAGACAGAGGTACACTATGTTAAGCCTAATATGTAAATATGCTTGCTGGTGTGTCCTGTGATATGTGCATACGTGTATTGCATGTGTTGTGATTTAGATTTTGTGATCACCAGACACATTTTCATATGTGCCAATAAAGTATTCAAATCAATTGAAATGTTGATGTGGCTGGTGATCTCAGGTACCAGGCCAGGTCACCCGTGATACAAGTCAGTATTCAACATCCGTGTTTGAGGATGTCTGGCAATGACATGGAGACCGACCACTAAGGGAAACCATGAGCACTGTTACCTTCAAGTAGATTTAGGTTTTGCTAGGATGTTGTGGACGGGGATGGCGGATGTACTGTATGTAAGTAAGCACCTGCATCTGAATCTGAATCCAAAGGTTGCAAATTGAAATCCAGCGATAGAAAGTTGTTCTTGTTTTAAGCCTATTCCAAACCTTAACCCTTAACCATTCAGAGTTAATGCCTAACCTTAAGATTTCAGAGATTTTTTACTAAACTTAACCCTAACCTTAAATATTCGGAGTTATTGCCTAAACTTAACCTTAAACACTTTGAAATTTGATGTTTGGAACAACTTCGAAATTTGACGTTTAAGAAACATGGATGAACGTCTAATGCTAACGTGAGACTGTGATAGCTAGTTGCAGGTACTGTACAACATACCATTAATTATCAAATGTTAATGAGTGTTAGTTGTCCTCCTCCCAGGGGGAAGAGGGTGACGAGGCAGCCCATGACGAATGGAGGGATCAACGTGGAGATAGGAAATCCTACCTACAACATGTATGAGGTCGACCATGACAACCATGCAGATGCTGGCAGCCTTTTGCGACCAAACTTTACACTGGACCCTCATAAGGTTTGTATTGGAAGACTATGTACAAAATCCACCATTCATTTTGTGCGCAATAACATTTTATGCAAAAACTAAATGCAAAAACTTTGTTTGGTTGAATATTGTAAGAGTGTATTTATTTGGGATAATATAATTTACAGAGGCAACATTGTAGTCTCATCTGTTAATCCAACAGTATGCAACCATCATCCATCCATTATTGGTATCATAGTAATGTAATCAGTAGTGTGATTTTAACAAAATTAGGCTTTAGCATCTCCTCATGTGGCATACCAAATACAATTTCTACCAGACTTTCTGTCCACGGTATGATCTGAAATAGATGTGTAGTTACATTAACAGATGGAGCACAAACCTCAGGTATGTGGAGAGAAACATTATTCAGGCGCTCTGTACCAAGGGAACATTTTATCTTCTGTTGACTCATTTTCTTCATGGGCCTCAACACGCACTAACGCCCCGAATACCAAATAAATCATAACAGCTTTACTGATCTATCTTGTTATCTAACTTGCCTGCTACCACTTCAAGCTTAATGCGTTTGCTTCTCGCCATGCCAACTTTGACATCTGGTAGTGTCAGTCCCACCTGGATCCGTTTGCATTAGAAAGGTAGAGGCTGACTGAATCACAAGTAGCTAACTCCACTATAGTGTTTCTTTATCATATCAGTGAATACTGTAGGTGCCATGGTTTTTTGTTGAATTTGAATCCTCAATCTAAGTTCTAAAACCAAATATGGATGGACAATTGTTGATCTCATTTTCTAATCATCACATGATTTTGAGTTCCTCACTGATGTTGATATATAATAGATTTTCAGTTGGATTATATCCATATACACGTGTGGTAAAGTGTACAGTATGTTGGTTGAGAACAGCTTGGCCTTGTGGCATGGTGAACATTGGCAGAACTTGTGTGTTGCAGGGCTGGTGTGTGAAGTCCAGTGACCCTCGCACCCTGGGCATACATACTGTTCCCAAGGAGGTGATACCTGGACAGGTGATTTCTCCCATCCTTCCCCTTAGTTTAGACAACCAACCTCTTACAGGGGAAGGCATGCTGTTATGCCGTTCACTATAGAAGGAACAGACGTGAGCTGTAGAACGTTTGTAAATCTCCTTTTGGAAGGAAACCTGCGGACTTGTCAATAAAAAGGAAGCTGAATGGCACTTTCAGTGCATTTTTGTGGTTTTAGATATGGTTAAATTAATCTTGAAGTATTTAAAAAGGAAAAGTATTGTTGCACTTGTAACATTTACCTCTTCTGAATGTATGCTACAACCAATTTGGAAAAAATATTGTGTTGTAAAATCTCATTGTTAATTTAATGCATATTAGGAGTAAACCCTGCGACTGCACATTTAATTATGTTGCTTGGGCTAATGTGCATGAGCTATATCCTATTCTTTCCTGCTACCTTGCAATAACAACCTTACAGTCTTAGCTGTGTTCTTCATCTTTAACCTTCTCTAACATAAACATAGAAATGCCAAAGTCGTCTGTTGTCTCTGTGTCGAGAAATAATATTGCTATACTGTGTGTATTGCAGTGCAACATATCAGAAACCTTTTTTAAAGGGATACATTGGGATTTTGGCAAAAAAAAGGCCCTTTATCTACTTCCTCAGAGTCATTTGAACTTGTGGAAACCATTTTCATCTCTGCATGCAGTTTGAAGTAAGTTGCTAACTAGCGCTAGCACAATTGCTAACTAGCTTTAGGGCAATGATTGGAAGTCTATGGGTATCTGCTAGCATGCTTGCAGATTGCAGATACCCATATGCTTCCACTCATTGCGCAATGCTAGTTAGCATTGGCTCACGGAACTACCTCTAACTTCCTTCATACTGGACACTGAAACATAAAAATGGTATCCACAAGCTCATCTGACTCTGGGGAAGTAGACAAAGGGCATATTGACAAAATCCAGAAGTATCCTTTTAAGTCACAGTAAGTTCTAATAAGTTACAGATAGTAGTGTAGGATATTGTCATCATACAGGGCACCAGATTATGTAGGCTATTTTCTTATGCATTGTTGAGAGCTGTGCGAATATGATGTGCCTGTCAAATATCTAACAGCATTTTTACTTCCTCAATGCAGCCCTTGAACTATTCCAACCCAGTGTATGCAAAGATCTACCTTGACGGACAGAACTGTCGCAAACCGGTCATCAACATAGACGAAAGGAGAGGGCTACTCCCAAAGAAACTAGAGGGGACAATTCGCGAAACCGCCGCATAGCCTGACTACACTTTCTACTCCTTTTATACGACAGTGTACAAATGTATAAAAACAAGGAAAATAAGAATTTTCTATTTCCTATCAGGCTCCTGTCCTCTCGGTTAGGTTTGTTGGTTTTTAGCATCAGCATTACCTCTTCAGTTGTGTGCGGAACACTTTGATTTAAACATTTTAGTTTCCGTTGTTTGCTTTCTGTTTGTCGAACATTCGTTATACAGCACTATTTAGTATATACTGAATGATACTGAAGTAAAGCTGCTGATTTGCAAAATAACTTAACTCCGGAAATCTGCTGTTGTAAACAAACGTCAAGATTGATACAGTACTTATTTCTGAACCTATATATGTCTGTCTCTTGTTAGGCCGAGATTTAATCAGATAAAGCGTTAACCGGCAATAGCCCACACCCACTTAGCTGATGTTTTGTTGGTGTCAGAGGTGGAACTGTGTTGAATCTGAAATCAGTGAGCAGCTTCTCTTGTGATCATTGTCACAAAGCCAAATTCATCCCATTCGTTCAGAACGAGAAAGTGTAGGCTATATAGAAATAATGACCTTCAAACGAATCATCATTAAACAAAATAATGAAGGTAGTCCATCAGCCTCACATTCCAGTGTTTGAACTTGTAAACAAGGTTGCATGGGATTTCTCTTCATTTGACTCTGCAGCCAATGGCAATGTTCGCTTTGGTGTCGATTGTGGATTTGACAGTGCTCACGCAGATTCACCTCACTGTCAAAATATCAGCTATGCAGATGTTGGCTAAAACAGATCTAATTTAATTGGGGCCTCAGTGGAACCAACAACTTGTTACTTTGGTGCAGTATAAGATCTAAAGCAGGTCTATATATATTTTTCTGAATAAATTATATATCATCTTATAAAAACAAGAACAGTTTGAGATTGGTCAAAGTTTTATTTGCCATGGTTTCCATTGTCATTGATTTCCCCAGAACAAGAACTGTTAATCTTCACAATAACATGTTATAATTTCATGGCTTCATACCTGAACAAGAAGCTTGTTTTCTGTCCTTGTGTTTGTATCGTTTGATTCAGCCAAGATGGATACAATCTAGTAGTGGCCAAGGTTAGTTTTAAGAGGATTATTTTCTGTTAACCATCTAATTCAGTTCTTTACAGTATTATATCATGTTCATGTAATAATTCCAAACATATATATTTGCTCTGCTACAAATAGAAGATATTTTACTGAGGTGACTGAAATGTATATTCCATCTACGATGTTCTGCTTGGATCACAGAAATTATTGAAACTCAACATGAATGTTATGAGAAGAGAATCACAGACATCCGTATTTTTGTAGGTCTCTTTGTTCCAACAACATATCTGTATCAACTTTACAGCATAAGGATGTGAACACGGAAAATAATTTAACACGACTCTATGGCTACAAAGTTACTTTAGATAATTATAAAGATACTTTCTGTCACTTTCAGAAAAGGGAAGACGATAGATATAACACATTTTATAATTTTGTATTTGATTTGTATGTTGTTTGGCTGCTTGTATTTTGAAGAAATGTATTAAATGTAAGTACTTTTATATCAAATGTAAATCAATATGAAATAAAGGGGGCGAATTTCCATTTCAAAATAATTCTTTGAGTTTCTGAAATCTCAGCTTGATAATGGCGCTAACATCAGACTTCAACACGATACAGCTAGTGCTTAAGCAAGACACCTGTTGGAACATTTCCCTTAACTCACATGAAGGGATTTAAGTGACAAAGCTGTCATATTTCCAGGGTTTGAGTGGTCCATGACCTAACAAGTCAATCACCAGTTGTGACATCTTATCTGTGGTATGAAACAGGCTCAAAGGACAGGGTGATTAGTGTGTGAGTGTGTGTGTGAAGGCTAAGTGCATTCATTACCTCCAATGATGACCACTCCATCAACACCCGCCACACAGCACACTGAATGGTAATTCAGTCCCTTGGAGTTATAACACAACGGCCGATTATCTGCACCCCTCTGTGTTTCACCTTCTCTGTCACCATGGCAACTGCACTACCAAGAGGGAGGACAGACGGACTGACTGCTCTTTGTCCAGTGCTGCTCCCAGTTCCGTCCCCTGGCATTTTCCTCCTCTGCTATCAACATGAATCTGTACAGTAAAGTGCTGCTATGGAGGAGGGGGGGGGGGGCTGCTATTTGATGTGGGGGCTACTATTTGATGTGGCTAAACTCTGGCTTATCTCCAGATTTTGAGAGGATTTGAGTCTCACTTATATCATTAGGAGCCAGACATTTTATAGGTACTCTAATGTATATTGAATTAGCCACATCAATCAGGTAGTTTTATGAATTAATTTATTACAAGTGCCATGTGATGTAACTGTAGCTACCCCTATATCTTCTACCTGTCAACACAGTATGTTGCTGATGTGGTTTAAATTACGTGCATTGAGATGTTGTCTTTTGACAACAGTTGAATGATTTCGAGAACTGTTAAGATATTATAAATACATTTAGCATATTTGATAACCTGTCAATTGTACATTGGTGATGAGGTCTTCATGGCACACTTTGAGAAAACAAAGTGTCAAACATGACAATACATGTGTTTACATTGAGGATGTAATTACCTGTCGATTAGATTGTATGATGGTAAAGTGGGTTACATTACACACCTGCTTTGAGAATAAATAAAATGGTCTCTGAACTTTTAACTACAAAAACATTGCAAACTGAAAACAGTACTATATTTCTGACCTTGTGTAAATGTAAATTGTATGTTGCTGAAGTGTGTTACATTACATGACATCCATTGAGAAGGAAGACAACTGTTGAATGGTTATTGTAGATACAAACTGTTGAATGCTTAGCTACAAATAGTCCGAACATGTCTGTATCTGTGACCTTGAGGAGTGAACGGTGATAGCCATACTGATGGTGTGGTGGTGATGAGTGTGTCTGAGTGATCCATTGATTAACGCAGCAGGGTGTTTGATGAAACCAAACTGATTGCACTGCTGTGAGTAGCCACCTTATCAAGTTCAGTCTGATGAGCAATTACCTGCACTATATCTTACTCATGTCCTTTCCTCAATGTTGGATTTGATACTCCAGGAGTGTGAATAGAGTTGATGAACAGTAAAGATACTTATTAGAGTTATTTACTTGGACAGTGGATAGTCCTCCCCATGTCTGGCGGGCTACTCTCTCTCCAATTTGTGATGTGAATCAGAATAGAGGACAGTAGTTTGACACAGCTTGGTGCACTCCATCTGAAGTGTATGTAGTCCTGCCTCCAGTATTACTGAAAGAACAACTGAGATGAGGTATGAACATAGGTCTGCTGTCTACAATGATACTAAACCCAGCAGAAGTATGATGCACTTGTGCTGTGGAAATACATCTGAGGAGGAAAGCTCTCACAGTACCACTCAGTTAGCCTATAAAGTGCATCAAAGGAAAGGGAGAAAATGGAAATTGAACAGCAAACCCAGAGCTCAGGATCCCTGTCCGCCTCCCCTCACCTTGATCTCTTTTCCACTTAGCAAACATCATCATACTCCCGCATAAACATACTCCTGCTCTTATTGATTCTATTATCCCCTGGACAGAATCAATAAGAGCCAGAGTCATATTCACATTATTAACTACAGGGCCTGCATAGGCATAGTGTAGCCAGGTACAGCACAACACAGCCTGTCTGCATCAGTGTCACTGAAGGCTGCTCATCTATACACAGGGAAAAATGGGATAGAATCAGAAACATAAACCCATGTGAATGCAAATGTGTTTCTCTGTATTTGGATAATATTAAAGTACCTTGGTTTATTGAAGTGTAAGTTATGGATGAAACAATGATGTGATGATGTTTTCTGGAGAAATTAATTTGATCAAAATTGTGCAACTATTGTCTTTCTCTTTGAGTCAACTACTCACCACGTTTTACGCACTGCAGTGCTAGCTAGCTGCAGTTTATTATTTCAGTACTAGATTTATTCACTGATCCTTTGATTGAATGGACAACATGTCAGTTTATGCTGCAAGAGCTCTGATAGGTTGGAGGACGTCCTCTGGAAGTCGTTATAATTAGGTTTAATGTACACAGAGGAGGACGGAAAATAGCTGTCCTCCAGCTACACCATGATGCTACCCTACAGAGTGCTGTCGAGGCTACTGTAGACCTTCATAGCAAAACAGTGTTTTAATCAATTATTTGGTGACATATAGTATATATGTATAGTTCTATAGTATGTATGTATAGTTCTATCTAAAAATACATTTTTTAATGTACACTATTTTATGAAATTCACTAAGTAGGATGGTCCTTCCCTTCCTCTGAGGATCTTCACTGATCCCCAGTCCTTAAAACCCCCACCCACCCCTAATGTGGATCACTTTCTATTATACTTAAAAGTGGAAACCAAGGGTGAGAATGATTTGCTCTTCAGCTCCAGTCTGGTCATATATCTGGCTATTGTCAGATGGGTTTTATGCTGGCCTTGTAGAAATGGTTCGGGAAATCATGGGTAACAAATTACAGCATTGACAAGGTTCATGAATCTGTTTTATTATGAGCACTTTGTAAAGCCTGGGCTCTGTCCCTAGAAAGAACTCTAATAAACTACATATGAAAAAGCCATAAGACACATGTAGCCTATCCAATGAATTAACAGTCTTCTTCCCTGTATAGCCAGATCCCCTTTGAATAAAACTTTATTCGTAACATAACTCATTGACATGCAAATCTGGCTCCAAGCGCTAACGGTTGCTGCGGTTCTACTTCTAGAACATACCTAGACTAGTGAATGGACAGATACGAGTCCTGTAGGGTTCACTTATTGGTGTCTTTCTTTCATATGTGGTTTGTGATTGGTTTGTCCCTCAATCCTTGTCCTTGAGCACCACAGAAAGACTGTCGCTAGCCTTGTTGTTCTGATCTTGAACAGTGCGTAACAGTTCCGGTCAATAAATTTCAACCAAATTAATCCCTAGCCGAACAAAAATGTTGCCCCTGTGAACAATTCAGTCTTATAGCCACCCAGGGAGAGGTGAGAGGGATTGATGTAACTTCAGATGTGCTCAGGCATGCATGGTTGGAGGGGCACTTTGTGTGCCCGCCATGGAATCAGTGGACATATCTGACTCATCACTCATCCACTGGCCATTTCCATGCACCATTACTCATGGTACATACACAGCCTGTGTTCCACGTGCCAGACAAACAGGTTTGCTTGTGTTCTCTGGTAACATAATCCTCCATCCGTTCCACAATCCAACTGCTCTTTGTTCTCCACAGCAGATCCAGCCGAGCTCAGTAGCTTAGTATTATCTCTCTGTTTCTCTATGCCAATCTCATCCTGCCATTTACAGCCTAGTCGGTCCAACGACAAGGCCCTCTAGGGGCTTGTTGAATGGCATTTCTCCCTCTAAAAATGAAAGACTGGGAGGACATGTGGATTCCTCTCCCTGCTGCTGCAGCCTCTGGGTAATAGAGAGTCAGTAGTATCCAACAGTATGGCTCTGTGTGGCCTGGCCATTCCTGGCACGCTGGGCGCTGGCTGCAGCTATAATCACACTGTTGGTCTAAATCTCCCATCAGACATGGAGGCTCCTGCCAGCTCCCAGCTCTGAGGAAGGCAGTGACCTGCTGCGGTAGCAGATGTTGAAAAAATTATAAGTGAGGTTTTTGTAGACTCTTTCCCATCCTTGTTGTATATTACTGACTCGCTGCACGTCAAGGCACCTGCCTGGCCCACAAGAATGTGAGGGGTGAACGATTTGATGGGTAGAGGAAGTCGATTGTAATTCTTATGGATTTTTCCCACTCTTTACTTTTCAGGTCCATCATGTCAGACTGGGTCCTTTATGCTCAGTTAGTAGAGAATGGAGCTTGTACCGCCAGGGTTGTGGTTCCCATGACTGGAAGTCGCTTTGGTTAAAAGTGTCTGCTAAATGGCATTGATATAAGATGCATGTTTACTTTTTTACATTATATTGAATAGTAATGTTAAAATACACCTGTTTATAAAAAAATTCTATCTAGCATTAGATATTCAATAAACACAGATATATCTCACCCCACAATAACACCTACCGTAACATATCCCTGTAAGCTCTAGGCCGCGAAAGCACAGCTAATTGATTTAAATCATCCCACTGAGTGTGCCGTTATCTAATTTCTGAGTTGTACGTATCTGGTGGCATTGTTTTAAGGGATGCAGCTGAGGCCAGATGTTTGTGTGTGTCTGAGGCCAGATTGACTGAAAAGTATTGTCCATACCTTTGATTTAGTTTCTTCTATAGTTTGCACTGTTGGCAAACTCTCTTGTGGGAGAGAACATTCACTGGGATGCTTTAACCCTAGTTGCTCTGGATAAGAGTGTCTGCTAAATTATTCAAAGGTAATATGGACTGTTGTTTTTAACTTAGTCAATATATCACTACAAATCATATAAACAAACCTATTATCCCATTGTACATGGTCATTATGATGCCTGTAAAATATATTTGTTCAAAGCGTAAGGACAACACACATGCTGTGTAAATATGGGTTATTATCTTCTAGCAGTGGTGTATCTGAAAGAGAGGATCCACCAGAGGTACTTAACATCCATTATTTACATTCATATTTATATTATAAATACTTTTAGGTCTAAATTGGACTGTTGAATGTAGAATAATTGCTTTACTTTGAGTCCTTTGGCATTGCCCTGTTGAAATATAAATTATACTAGACCTATTAAAAGGATGCTTTGGGATTTTGACAATAGAGCCCTTTATCTACTTCCCCATCGTCAGATGAACTCCTGGATACCATTTGTATGTCTCTGCATCCAGTATTGAAGGAAGTTAGAGGTAGATTCATGGGGTCAATGCTAACTAATGTTAGCTCAATGACTGGAAGTCTATGGCATATACCAGCATGCTAGCAGTTACCATAGACTTCCTCTAGTTAGCAACTTCCTTCAAACTGCTCGCAGAAACGTAAAAATGGTATTCATGCGTTCATCTGACGCTGAGGAAGTAGATCAAGGGCTGAAGGTTCCCTTTAAAATAGGTGTGATATCTCTAATAAAATGAAAAGGAAAGGTTTTATCAAACTTTATCGTGGAGAAAAAAGGCATTTGAATACATTGTTTTACTTGACAAAAGCTATTGGAATACAGTACCAGTCAACAGTTTGGACACACCTACTCATTCAAGTTTTCATTTTTTAAACTATTTTCTACACTGTAGAATAATAGTGAAGACATCAAAACTATGAAATAACACATGGAATCCTGTAGTAACCAAAAAAGTGTTAAGCAAATCAAAATGTAGTTTAGATTTTAGATTCTTCAAAGTAGCCACCCTTTTCCTTGATGACAGTTTTGCACACTCTTGGTATTCACTCAATCAGCTTCACCTGTAATGCTTTTCCAACAGTCTTGAAGGAGTTCCCACATATGCTGAGTACTTGTTGCCTGCTTTTCCTTGACTCCGCGGTCCAACTCATCCAAAACTTGAAATGCATTCCAGGTGACTAACTCATGAAGCAAGTTGAGAGAATGTCAAGAAAGTGCAAAGCTGTCATCAAGGCAAAGGTTGGCTACTGTGAAGAATCTCAAATATAAAACTTAAATATTGATTTACTGATTCTGTGAGCAATTTTTGCATCAATGAGCAGCAGAAATGTTGTTGCATGTACATGCATGTAACATTTGTACATGTTGTTCATGGCCATTAGGACATGATGACCAGATGTATATTTTTGTTTTATTGTCAAACAAACAGTATATTAATAGTACACAAAACAACATTTTCCTCCAGCCTGAGGGTTTCTGTGTCCTTGCTCCGTAATCAGGAACCTCTGCAATATGAGCCAATCACTCCAAATGCAGAATTTCTCTCTCTCTCTCTCTCTCTCTCTCTCTCTCTCTCTCTCTCTCTCTCTCTCTCTCTCTCTCTCTCTCTCTCTCTCTCTCTCTCTCTCTCTCTCTCTCTCTCTCTCTCTCTCTCTCTCTCTCTCTCTCTCTCTCTCTCTCTCTCTCTCTCTCTCTCTCTCTCTCTCTCTCTCAAGCAGCAACATTGTGCTGAGAGCATGGAGTGGAGGGACCTGCAGATGTGGAGGAGGGTAGGTCATAGAGCCCTCATAGACTGTGGGGTTCTGGGCTGGATAGGGAGAGGCTTGAAGCTTGCCAAAGCATTTCGAGCCTCGACTGTCATCTTCTCTTTCACAACCCATTTATTGTGTCCAAGATGAAAAAATAACAGATACAGAGGGTCATGGAACCCACTGTCCAAAAAAGCTAACTATGATGCTGTCACAAAAAGTTATAAAGTACAGGTTGAGATAAAGAAACGAGCACCACTGAGCAAAATGATAATTGAAGATGGATATGTCCTGTCTTCAGCTATTGTTCTTGGCATCTGTTGTTTAAATGCAGGTTAAAATAGATATGCATTAGGAAACTTTAAAGCGTATCTAAATTCGATCACACTTTATTTGGATAGTCTACCTGTAGATGCTCTACACTCTCATCAAAAATGGTTCCAAAGGGGTTTTTCAGCTGTACCCATAGGATAACCCTTTTTGGTTCCAGGTAGAACTCTTTTGGGTTCCATGTATAATGCTCTGTGGAAGGGGTTCTATATGGAACACACACACACAAGATAATATATGCACTAGACATACACATGGATTTAGTACTATAGATATGTGGTAGTGGTGGAGTAGGGGCCTGAGGGCACACAGTGTGTTGTGAAATCTGTGAATGTATTGTAATGCTTTAAAAATTGCATAAACTGTCTTACTTTTGCTGGACCACAGGAAGAGTAGCTGCTGCTTTGGCTAATGGGGATCCATAATAAATACAAATACAAATACAAAGGGGTTCTATCTGGAACCAAAACATGAATTTCAAATGGTTCTCTTGTGGGGCCCCAGTGTTAAGGATCAGCAGAGTGGAGGTGATGTTTCCTACCTTCACCACCTGGGGGCGGCCAGTCAGGAAGTCCAGGACTCAGTTGCACAGGGTGGGGTTAAGACCCAAGGCCTCAAGCTTAATGATGAGCTTGGAGGGTACTATGGTGTTGAATGCTGAGCTATAGTCAATAAACAGCATTCTTACATAGTTATTCCTCTTGTCCAGATGGGATAGGGCAGTGTGCAGAGTGATGGCGATTGCATCATCTGTGGATCTATTGGGGCGGTAAGCAAATTGAAGTGGGTCTAGGGTGGCAGGTAAGGTAGAGGTGATATGATCCTTGACTAAACTCTCAAAGCACTTCATGATGACGGAGGTGAGTGCTACAGGGCGATAGTCATCAAGTTCAGTTTCCTTTGCCTTCTTGGGTACAGGAACAATGGTGGCCATCTTGGAGCATATGGGGACAGCAGACTGGGATAGGAGAGATTTAATATGCTGTTTTGTGTTCAGTGATCCAAACACATCCTGTTGGGGTAAAAGTATGTTTTTCCCAGAGAGGATTTCCTGCTGAGCCCATCCCTCTGCTCTGTAATCAATCAGGATGAAAGCTAATTTACCACCCCCTTAAACACAACGGACTGACACACTCTACACACTCCAGTAGATTGACATGCATCCAATACACTCATTGAAACTAATGATGTGTTTTTTCTACCATTACGGCTGATTTCTATTCATTTTAAGTTCCTGTATCAATAGAGACCACCCATGGGTCCATATCAGAGCCTTAAACAGATGATGAGATTTGTGGCATTATTGTTGTAGAATCAACGGAAGAATGTGGCTGGCAAAAACTATTTTTGTCATTTGGGTAAGTGACACAATCATAACATCTCACTGCACCATATGGACTCAGATAGTCCTCATCTTTCTTATGTGCCTCAAGAGAAGGAAGACAACAGGATTTTTTATTTAACCTTTATTTAACTAGGCAAGTCAGTTAAGAACAAATTCTTATTTTCAATGACGGCCTAGGAGCAGTGGGTTAACTGCCTGTTCAGGGGCAGAACGACAGATTTGACAGATTTTAATTTACTGTGCAGCATTT
The DNA here is from genome assembly GCF_013265735.2 of Oncorhynchus mykiss. Lineage (NCBI taxonomy): Eukaryota > Metazoa > Chordata > Actinopteri > Salmoniformes > Salmonidae > Oncorhynchus > Oncorhynchus mykiss. The sequence goes on along the minus strand of NC_048586.1, from coordinate 35,129,951 downwards.
GAGCGAGTCATGTATGTCAACCTCTTGAAAAGGGACCAGGTAGGCCTTAACTACATACACATTGATTTCCTCTTGACACAGTGCACGCAGGTCATCAACATCTAAATCAAAGCTGGAAAGTCAATACATGTAGGATGAGATGCCCTGATCTTCTTCCCTCCAAACAAATAAAGAGAAGGTCGTTATTGACCCAACTGTAGATTTAAAACTTGGGCGTGATGAAGTCTAAAAAAAACTCCTAATAGAAATATGTAGGAGTAGCCTCATACAGCCTCAATGTATTTTATTGTATGAAGTACGTAATTGACAATGTGACACAGGTAAGGAAGACAATAGAAAACAAATGTGCCAAATACATACATTAACATTGCATTTTGAAAACCTAAGATTCTTACAGAGGGGTCATAACATGGGTCTTAACATTGAACATGATCTCTATAGCCTCTGGTTACTTTTAATGCATTAAGCCTACTTTTATTTTATTTTATGTTACTTTTTTACTTGAATTTGATATTTGCTCAGTGAGATTACACTGGATAGTCTGTAATAATCTAAGGTAATAGAAAAGGCAGTATAGGTACAGTGGGTGAGTAGTTTTCACTATGTAAGAGAGCGTTTTCTTTGCTTTGGTGAAAACATTATCCCTTAAGTCATTGCTTTTTCCAATTACTCTCCGCAAGGTACATAGCAAATTGTCCAGTGTTACCTATTGTTGATTTTTCAGTTCAACATTACTAGTGTTGATTCAGGTGTTAAATTAACACTTACAGAGTTAAGTGTTGTAAAAATAACTCCAATGATGGTGTTAAACCAAAACTATTATCATATTTCCTAGCATGCTCTATTGGAGGTAGATTAGAATTGTTTGTTTCAATATGTTTTTGCATGTACATAGATTAATTCATATTAACCTACTCAAATATAAATGGCATGCATTTTAATCCAATCTATTACTTGGACATATTGGTCCCGTCACTGAAATAGTTGTTCCAGTTAAGATGGTTAAGGTCACATATGTCAAACTCATTACATGGAGGGCCGAGTGTCTGTGAGTTTTTGCTCCTCCCTTGTATATGATTGCAAACAAATGCAAATGCAAAAAGCACCTACTGTTGTTATTGTGTCTGCACTGTTTGACGTGACTTTAAGTTAGATGTAGTTGGCTAGCTAGCAAGCAAGGGATAAGAATGTTGCATACCAGTATGGCAATAGAAGATTTAGAACGAACTACTGGGTCTCATCCATAGACCCAAACAAAAAGACTGAACGACTGGGTCGCGTCTCTGGCAACCGAACCGGTAGAACCAACGACCAGCCAGCTTGGGTAGCAACCCTAGATTTATGTCGGGACTTTATCTTGTGGAAGGATGAAATAGTATGAATAAATTCATCAAAATAACTTTTTAAATTAAAATATGTCAATCATTATTTGAACACCTTGGGAAACTGTCACGAAAAGATGCTCGACTATGCATGTAATTGACAGCTTTGGAAAGAAAACACTCTGATGTTTCCAAAACTGCAAAGATATTGTCTGTGAGTGCCACAGAACTAATGCTACAGGCGAAACCAAGATGAAATTTCAAACAAGACGTGAGCCAGATTTTGAATGCGCTGTGTTCCAATGTCTCCTTATATGGCTGTGAATGCGCCAGGAATGAGCCTACACTTTCTGTCGTTTCCCCAAGGTGTCTGCAGCATTGTGACGTTTTTGTAGGCATATCATTGGAAAATTGACCATAAGAGATGGCGAGTGCATAGTCTGTGGACCTATTGGGGCGGTAAGCAAATTGAAGTGGGTCTAGGGTGACAGGTAAGGTGGAGGTGATATGATCCTTGACTAGTCTCTCAAAGCACTACATGATGACTGAAGTGAGTGCTACAGGGTGATAGTCATTTACGGACATACTCAATCCCTCCCTATGTTTACACCATAGTCTACATGTCAACAGTATGTTTATGTGTGATAACACTCGGTAGCCGATGTGAGCAAGACCTTTAAAAACTTATCAGGGATAGGGGTCCCGCTAGCGGGACAACTTCAGGTGAAACTGCAGGGCGTGCAATTCAAATAAATAATCATAAATATTATAGATATTAAATATTTAGGTACGTATAAATGTCTTCTATCGGCTGAAAGCTTAAATTTTTGTTAATCTAACTGCACTGTCCAATTACTGTAGCTATTACAGCGAAAACATGCCATGCGATTGTTTGAGGACGGCGCCCGACATCAAAATATTTTCCCACCGACACAGGTTTCAAACATTCACAAATAACGATGAAATATTCACTTACTTTTTGAAAATCTTCCTCTGATTTGTCATCCAAAGGGTCCCAGCTATAACATGTAGTGTTGTTTTGTTAGATATAATCCTTCTTTATATCCCAAAAAGTCTGTTTAGTTGGCGCCAACGATTCAACACGCTGAGAAAGGAATCCAAAAATATACAACATAATGTTGTTTCAACAAGTCAAAATATGTTTCTACTACTCCTCAGATACCCTAAAATGTAATCAAACATGACCTTACTCTTGCATTTCTAAGTCTCTCAAAAGAAATAACATTCCGGTTGGTTTTTCTTTGGATTTCCTCCTACCATATCTATTGTGTTATATTCTGCTAAAATATTTTTACATTTCTACAAACTTCAAAGTGTTTTCTTTCTGCTGGTACCAAGTATATGCATATCCTGGCTTCAGGGCCTGAGCAACAGGCAGTTTACTTTGGGCACGTCATTCAGGCGGAATTTGAGAAAAAGGAGCAAAGGGTTTTTCTATATTTGCGAGGCCACCAGACAAGCTAAATGCTTTTTCTGCTCTCTTCGAGGCAAGCAACACGGAAGCATGCATGAGAGCACCAGCTGTTTCAGACGACTGATAACGCTCTCGGTAGCCGATGTGAGCAAGACCTTTAAACAGGTCAACACTCACAAATCCGCAGGGCCAGACGGATTAGCAGTACATGTACTCAAAGCATGCGTGGACCAACTGGAAAGTGTCTTCACTGACATTTTCAATCTCTCCCTGACCGAGTCTGTAATACCTACATGTTTCAAGCAGACCACCATAGTCCCTGTTCCCAAGGAAACTAAGGTAACCTGCCTATATAATTACCGTCCTGTAGCACTCACGTCGGTAGCCATTAAGCGCTTTGAAAGGCTGGTCATGGCTCACATCAACAGCATCATCCAGGATACCCAAGACCCACTCCAATTTGCATACCGCCCCAACAGATCCACAGATGACGCAATCTCAATCGCACTCCACACTGCCCTTTCCCACCTGGACAAAAGGAACACCTATGTGAGAATGCTGTTCATTGACTACAGCTCAGCATTCAGCACCATAGTGCCCACAAAGCTCATCACTAAGCTAAGGACCCTGGGACTAAACACCTCCCTCTGCAACTGGCTCCTGGACATCCTGACCGACCGCCACCAGGTGGTAGTAGTAGGCAACAACACATCTGCTATGCTGATCCTCAACACTGGGGCCCCTCAGGGGTGTATGCTTAGTCCCCTCCTGTACTTCCTGTTCACCCACGACTGCGTGGCCAAGCATGACTCCAACACCATCATTAAGTTTGCTGATGACACAACAGTGGTAAGTCTGATTACCGAAAACGATGAGACAGCCTATAGGGAGGAGATCAGAGACCTGGCAGTGTGGTGCCAGGACAACAACCTATCCCTCAATGTGAGCAAGACAAAGGAACTGATCGTGGACTACAGGAAAAGGAGGGCCTTACAAGTCCACATCACCAACAAACTATCATGGACCAAACACTCCAAGACAGTCGTGAAGAGGGCACCCCAACACCTTTTTTCCCCCAGGAGACTGACAAAATTGTCATGGGTCCCCAAATCCTCAAAAAGTTCTACATCTGCACCATCGAGAGCATCTTGACCAGTTGAATCACCCCCTGGTATGGCAACTGCTTGGCATTTGACCGTAAGGCGCTACAGAGGGTAGTGCATGCGTCCCAGTACATCACTGGGGCCAATCTTCCTGCCATCCATCCATCTTCCTGCCATCCATATCTAGTATATACTAGATGGTGTCAGAGGAAAGCCCCAAAAATTGTCAAAGACTCCAGTCACTAATGTCATAGACTGTTCTCTGCTACTGTACGGAAGCGGTACTGGAGCGCAAAGTCTAGGACCATTTGGCTCCTTAACAGCTTCTACCCCCAACAAAAAAACTGCTTTACTTTTAATCAAATTGCTACCCGGACTATTTACATTGACACCCCCCCATTTGTTTTTACACTGCTGCTACTCGCTGTTTATTATCCATGCAAAGTCACTTTACCCCTACACACAAATTACCTTGACTAACCTGCACCCCCGCACATTGACTTGGTAGCGGTACCCCCTACATACAGCCTCTTATTGTTATTTTACCTTCTTACTTTTGATATTTTTTTACTTTGGTTTATTTGGTAAATATTTTCTTTACTCTCTCTTGAACTGCATTGTTGGTTAAGGGCTTGTGAGTAAGTATTTCACGGTAAGGTTGTTGTATTCGGCGCATGTGACAAATAAAGTTTGATTTGATTTGACCCGATACTATTTAGAAATATTATATATTATTAAAAAAAATATTATTATTAATCAAATTAAATGAAAAACATTCTAACTTATTAGATATATTCACAGTCTATGGGTTTATGGTGATAATGTAGGCTATATGGCTCGAATGCAATGCAATTTCATCTGCTATTTCTGAGATGTGCAAATATGATCTGTAAGATGGATCCAAGATGTTTATAAAACATAGAACTTGACAGCAGTGAGTGGACATTCCCCCTTTGTCTTTATATTGGATCTTTATCCAGCTCCTGTGAAAATGTTGGATCAATTACATTGCCTGTAACTGTATTTAGCCTATGATTCATTTGTATTTGAATTCGATTGGAATTATGTAATGTCTTTTTAGGCCTTATCAATAACCCTGTGAATTTAATCTTGCTTATTGACTATGTTTGGCATGTCCATGTCCAGACTACAATATACAGTAGATCTAGCCCCTATATCAGTGCAAATGCTATAGCCTATGCTTAACAATGTATTTCCATATTGAAGCAATGCAATTACAACTATGTGGAATGCAAACATTCATTATATTTTGTAAATATGGGGCAGACTATTTAACCAACTAGGCTATAAAATACTTACATCTGAATTGGAGTTGATGACAACGCAATACATAAAACACCATAAATACACAGCTTGTTTGTTCGTCAAATCCCAGCCCTTTCTCCCCAACGCCAGCAACTGCAATGATAATTGTGGTTGTGAAAATAGCAAAAGGCTATATCTAAAAAGGCTTAGATTTACCATTGCGTTTATTATAATATATCCTTAAATCTCAGTAGTGTATAGTACCTTGTGGACAATATAACAAAAGGTTGACAATATAAAACAGATGTTAAAATGTACTTTGAAGCAATAGGTAAGGGATAAAATCATGAATTGCTGTCCTTGGGCATTAAAAATGACTTACAGCAGAATGGTGGGGGAGGGAGTTGGATATCTTTGTATCATTAAGATACCTACAGTGAAAGTAGGGAAGGTAGTCCAGGAACAATTTGGAACTAGTACTAGGAACACTGTTCAAATATATCTTCCCTTTTGCCAGAAAACATATGCTGTATGACATTTTGTGTGTAATATTGGTAGACAATCATTATTGAGACAAAACGAATAAGAGAAAAAAAATAGTATTTCCATGCAGATACCTTAGATTAATTTTACTGTACTAGCATTGGGTGTTTTAAGGTTCTTTACATGCATAGAGAGATGGCACTGAACTTTGCATGCTTTAATAACTTGTAGTAATTTCAAGGTTATATCAGAGTAAGATCCCCCGTCGAAGGCTGGCACCATCAGAAAATATTGAGTGAACACAATCACATGCAGCCCTTGCCTTGATTAAATTATCCCCCAGTCAGCACGTTTAGTACATGGGCCCGGATGGCTTCGTCTAATAAATTAAATTATTAAATAGCAGGGGTCCTATAGATGTGGCCTTTTGAAAATTATGCTGCACATGCTGTTCAGAGAAATGGTTTCCAGCTGCACAACTTTATAAATTCAGCCTATGCTGAATTCTGGAAATTCAGCCGTGGCTTAATTTAGCAGAACCACATCACCTCTTTTATTTCTTTGTGCATGTGGGTTGCAAATATAATTATACAAATGCAGTTTTAGCCACTGCTTCAATTGATTATATCAGCTTGCCGAGGTTTGTCAATCTGAATGAATCAATAAATACACTGAACAAAAATATAAACACAACATGCAACATTTTCAAAGATTTGACTGAGTTACAGTTGATATAAGTCAATCAGACAATTGAAATAAATAAATTAGGCCCTAATCTATGGATTTCACATGACTGAAAATACATATATGCATCTGTTGGACACAGACACCTTAAAAAAAAGGTAGGGGCATGGATCAGAAAACCAGTCTGTGACCACCAGATACTGATCAGGCCGTTGATTGTGGCCTGTGGAATGTTGTCCCACTCCTTCTCAATTGCCATGTGAAGTTGATATTTAACTTTTCATTTAACTAGGCAAGTCAGTAAAGAACAAATTCTCATTTACAATGACAGCCAAGGAACAGTGAGTTCAGGGGCAGAATGATAGATTTTTACCTTGTCAGCTCAGGGATTCAATCTAGCAACGTTTCAGTTACTGGCCCAACGATCTAACCACTAGGCTACCTGCTGCCTCAAATATTATATTGGTGAGAACTAGAACACGCTGTTGTACACATCCATCCAGAGCATCCCAAGCCTGCTCAATGGGTGACATGTCTGGTGAGTATGCAGGCTATGGAAGAACTGGGACATTTTCAGCTTCCAGGAATTGTGTACAGATCCTTGTGACATGGGGCTGTGCATTATCATGCTGAAACATGAGGTGATGGCGGCGGATGAATGGCACTACAATGGGTCTCAGGATCTCGTCACGCAATCTCTGTGCATTCATCCGCCAATAAAATGGTAAAATGCAATTGTGTTCATTGTCCGTAGCTTATCTGTGCCCATACCATAAACCCACCACAAACATGGAGCACTCTGTTCACAACGATGCCACATGACGTCTGCCGTCTGCCCGGTACAGATGAAACCAGGATTAATTTGTGAAGAGCTCACTTCTCCAGCAAACTTCTCAATTACAATGCCGAACTGCAGTCAGGACCCTGGTGAGGACGATGGTGTGTGCAGAAATTCTTTGGTTGTGCAAAACCACAGTCTCATCAGCTGTCTGGGTGGCTGGTCTCAGATGATCCTGTAGATGATGAAGCCGGATGTGAAGGTCCTGGGCTGTTGTGGTTACACATGGTCTGCGGTTGTGAAGCCAGATGGACTTACTGCCAAATTCTCTAAAATGACGTTGGAGGCAGTTTATGGTAGATAAATTAACATGACATTCTCTTGCAACAGCTCTGGTGGACATTCTTTCAGTCAGCATGACAATTGCATGCTCCCTCAAAACTTGATACATCTCAAATCAAATCAAATCAAATGTATTTATATAGCCCTTCGTACATCAGCTGATATCTCAAAGTGCTGTACAGAAACCCAGCCTAAAACTCCAAACAGCAAGCAATGCAGGTGTAGAAGCACGGTGGCTAGGAAAAAGGCCAAAACCTAGGAAGAAACGTAGAGAGGAACTAGGCTATGAGGGGTGGCCAGTCCTCTTCTGGTTGTGCCGGGTGGAGATTATAACAAAACATGGCCAAGATGTTCAAATATTCATAAATGACCAGCATGGTCAAATAATAATAATCACAGGCAGAACAGTTGAAACTGGAGCAGCAGCACGGCCAGGTGGACTGGGGACAGCAAGGAGTCATCATGCCAGGTAGTCCTGAGGCATGGTCCTAGGGCTCAGGTCCTCCGAGAGAGAGAAAGAAAGAGAGAATTAGAGAGAGCATACTTAAATTCACACGACACCGGATAAGACAGGAGAAGTACTCCAGATATAATAAACTGACCCTAGCCCCCCGACACATACACTACTGCAGCATAAATACTGGAGGCTGAGACAGGAGGGGTCAGGAGACACTGTGGCCCCATCCGATGATACCCCTGGACAGGGCCAAACAGCAAGGATATAACCCCACCCTCTTTGCCAAAGCACAGCCCCCACACCACTACAGGGACATCTGTGGCATTGTGTTGTGTGACAAAGCTGCACATTTTAGAGTGGTCTTTTATTGTCCCCAGCACAAAGTGCACCTGTGTAATGAGCATGCTGTTTTGTCAGCTTCATGCCACACCTGACAGGTGGATGGATTATCTTGGCAAATGATAAATGCTCACTAACAATGATGTAAACAAATTTGTGCACAACATTTGAGATAAATAAGCTTTTTGTGGGTATGGAACATTTCTGGGATATTTTTTTTCAACTCATGAAACACGTTGCGTTTATATTTTTGTTCAGTGTAAATTGATAAAATAATTTATATGTTTAAAGATAATTATTAAATAATTATTCCCTGAAACCTAACTATTAGGGATTATAGTTTATGTAGCATGTTTAAGGAATAATTAAAGTATTAAACATAAGTCCAACTAGGCTCAGAAGAGACCTGTAAAGGGAGAGAAATGTGTGTGCCTAAGAAAATACCAAGAACAATTCAACTGTGTTTAACCCGACCTGGCTAGAACTCTGAGAAACTTATGATAGGACAGGGAGTACTTCTCAAGGTTTCCCTAATCTCGGGGAAATGGAACTGTCAGCTGGGTAGTGATACACAGTGGTGAGAACTCACCTACTGTTTGTGTGTATGTAGGATACCTACTGTTTGTGTGGAAATATGTGCGTAAGTAGGGAGCAAGTATAAAATTGATGTCTTTGTATAATGGACTTCAGAGTAATCTCGTGAATAAACATTTTGACTAATGTAAACTGGGACTCTTGTCTGTTTCATTCAACCAGAATCTTACAAACTCTGGGTTGCAAACTGAGTAGATTAAATGAAGTTTATGAACATTGATAATGACATTTTCATAACAAAATACATACTATACATTGTGTACCCTCTGTGTTATTACTCATAACAACTAATCATTATGGAGGCTTTCTTATTTTACACAGTTATTCATATGCACACAGCAAATTCAGTTTTAAATGAACACTGAAAGTGTGGACCCATATAGACACTGAACAGTGTTGAATTAAATACAGCCAGCCAGAGTGTCACGACTTCCGCCGAAGTCGGTCCCTCTCCTTGTTCGGGCGGGGTTCGGCGTTCACCGACTTTCTAGCCACTTTCTAGCCATCACTGATCCATTTTTAATTTTCCATTGGTTTTGTCTTGTCGTCCTTCACACCTGGTTCCAATCCCATCAATTACATGTCCTGTATTTAACCCTCTGTTTCCCCTCATGTCCTTGTCGGAGATTGTATGTGATGTGCAAGTTATGTGTTGGTGTGCGACGGGTTTTTATACCCACTTTTGTTAGTTTAAAAAAAATAATTTGTTAGCACTTATTAAAGACTCCGTTTACACCAAGTTCGTTCTCCTGCGCCTGACTTCCCTGCCACCAAAACGCACCCTTTACACAAAGGCTATGCAACTCTGAGGGATTTAAAGATTAATGTAGATGAGAATACAAGCACAGGGGAGTGCAGATGTCGTATCTTAATTTGAGCCAGTTTGCTACTGCAGGGAAATAATCCTGCAGCAAGAGGAAATGTGAATTATTATGTGGATTATAATTAATGGACATTTTTTGTAGGGGTTGATACATTTTTCTGAAGAGAAAATCAAGTCTGAAGTTTCAAAGTGGAAATTACAAATATCAGAGGAATTTTCAGACCTCAAATACACTATAAGTAAAACATGTCCTGCACTGCAGGAAAGTTCTCCTGCAAAAGGGTGATCAAATTAAGGCCTAGATTCAATCAGATCAACCCGGTAACCGGCAATAGCGACCCCTGTACAGCTGATGTTTTGGCGGGCTTGGAGGTGTAAACTGCTTGGAGCTGTCAAATCGGTGAGCAGCTGCTTTTAAACATTGTCATGAAGCCACACCGGTCCCACTGTCACGACTTCCGCTGAAGTTGGTGCTTCTCCTTGTTCTGGCGGCGTTCTGCGGTTGTCTCACCAGCTTTCTAGCTGCCACCGATCCACTTTTCTTTTTCCATTTGTGATGTCTTGTTTGTACAAACCTGTTTCCCATTACGTTATTATTATTTCCCTATTTAACCCTCTGGTTCTCATTATGTTTTGTGCGTGATTGTTCCTCATTTTGTGTTAGTCTTTTGTGTCAGGGTTTGTTATCCCTGCGTGGATTTATTGGCTGATTATTTTTCAGAGTAAAGTACGTTATTTTACCTAGTTCTGTGTCTTGCGCCTGACTCCGTCCTCACCTCTGCACAACTGACACTTGACACCCACTCACATTAGAAGTTCCGAATGAGAAAGTGTAGACCAGGTATTTAGAAATAATGACGCTCAAATGTAAAATCATTCAACTAAATATTGATGATTTTAATAAACCTAATCGAGGTGTAGATTAGTCTACATCTCCCAATGTCCGCTTTAGGCATAATGCCAGGAGCTGCTTGTGGATTTGACAGCTTTAATGCAGTTCCACCTCCAACACCGCCAAAACAACCACTATGTGGATATCCGCGTAGGCATTCCATGCAGTCAAATGAACAATTCAGCTTTTTTGGGTGGAATGTTATTAATATTAGCAATTGATAAACATTATTTTATTATTTAACACTGAAAATCTGGTGTTTCTATGTCATCAAACGGTTTTGTTATGTGTCAGTCTTTTATGATGTTCACTACATATACAAAAGTATGTGGACATCCCTTCAAATTAGTGGATTCTGCAATTTCAGCCACAACCATTGCTGACAGGTGTATAAAATTGATCACACAGCCATGCAATCTCCATATACAAACATTGGAAGTAGAATGGCCTTACTGAAGTGACTTTCAATGCGGCACTGTCATAGAATGCCACCTTTCCAACAAGTCAGTTCATCAAATCTCTGCCCTGCTAGATCTGCCCTGGTCAACTGTAAGTGCTGTTATTGTGAAGTGGAAACATAGGAGCAACAACAACTCAGCCGCGAAGTGGTAGACCACACAAGGTCACAGAACGGGACCACTGAGTGCTGAATTGAGTAGAGAGTAAAAATTGTCTGTCCTCGGTTGCAACACTCAATACCTACCTCCAAACTGCCTCTGGAAGCAAAGTCAGCACAAGAACGGTTCTGTAGCAGTGGAAACTCACTCTCTGGAGTGATGAATCACACATCACCATCTGGCAGTCTGACGGATGAATCTGGGTTTGGCAGTTGCCAGGACTTAGTGCCAACTGTAAAGTTTGGTGGAGGAGGAATAATGGTCTGGGACTGTTTTTCATGGTTCGGGCTAGACCCCTTAGTTCCAATGAAGGGGAATCTTAACGCTACAGCATGCAATGCAATTCTAAATGATTCTGTGCTTCCAACTTCTGCACAGAGACCTGACCTCAACCCCATCAAACACCCTTGGAATGAATTGGAATGCTGACTGTGAGCCAGGCCTAATTGCCTAACATCAGTGCCCAACCTCACTAATGCTCTTGTTCCAACATCTAGTGGAAAGCCTTCCCAGAAGAGTGGAGGCTGTTATAGCAGCAAAGTCAGAACCAACTCCATATTAATGCCCATGATTTTGGAATGAGATGTTTGACGAGCCGGTGTCCACATACTTTTGTTCATGTAGTGTATGTTAATGAGCTAGGCTTCTAAACTGACAGTAACTGCAGGGCAAAACAGAAAGACATGGCTAGCCACTCAGTCAAAAAAAGTTATTTTATTTGATTATGCATAAGTCATACATAATTCAAATTACCCCAAAAAAGTTTTAAGCAGGGTATTCAATCAATTCAATAAATGTTATGTCAATAAATAATAAGCAATTATGAAAGAAAAAAAAAGAGAAAAAAAAGCATAATGCACAAAAACATTTTTTCTTTCAAAAACCTAAAGTTTCAGCATCCTTAAACTGTTAATTAGTTAGTTTTTGTTTTACAGTGTTGTTGGGTAGTAGATCTTGCCTTTTTAACATTTTAAAAGTATGAGATTAGCTGCCACACTGTTCTAGTCTCAATGTAAATTGAATTGGTAGGGAACCAGTACCACATATCACTTAAATTCGAACAGCTCTCTCACTCACGGGTGCAACAAATATAGCCTCTTACAAGACACACATGAAAATGTGTTAATTTTAGTGATGTTATGTTTCATATTGGAGCTCCAAGGTATGCGTCAAAATCGTTAAGCAGTGTACTTCGAAGCAGTGGCCCGATGCGTGGGATGTCATCTATAATAATGTGGCTGCTCTAAATTATTTTGACCAGCAGCTGCCACTAGTGTACAGTATGTTGATCAAAGCCTTGAGTAATGATCCTATTTACAACACAATTGGCTGGAAAACATCAAAGCTTCAGGAAGCTTTGTTTCCCCATCACTGGTTATTATACCATGTACCCACTTGTGTTCCAAATGTATTTGGCACTTCAAAAATGTGGTATTGTACAGTATTCTGAATTGCAGTTAATTACTGGTGGCAATTGGCCTGTAAGTTACTGTAGAATTTCAGGACAAGGTTTGTAGAATTCCTAAAATACAGTATATTACCATATTCTAGGTGGTTACAGGATTCTCAAAAAATTTAGCCTCTTAAAAGTCTTAAAATATGTTAATGAGCCAGAGACTCCTTCCCGCCCACAACATATCACTACAATGCACCAAAGTGATACTGTAAATACACATTTATGGTACACATTGGGGCGGCAGGGTAGCCTAGTGGTTAGAGCGTTGGACTAGTAACCAAAAGGTTGCAAGTTCAGCTGACAAGGTACAAATCTGTCGTTCTGCCCCTGAACAGGCAGTTAACCCTAGGCCATCATTGAAAATCAGAATTTGTTCTTAACTGACTTGCCTAGTTAAATAAAGGTTAAAAAAAATATATATATGGTATTTTACTGTGCATTCTACAGTGATTTACTGTATTCAGTTTACACAGCATAATACTGTTGATTAATACAGTAAGTAATTACTGTATAGTTATAAAAATGGCAAACAATGTATGTGGTATTCCATTTCTCAAGTGACTCTCCAGGCTTTATAACCTTGTCAGACATTTCCATGAGGACCATGCTATCTGTCATTGAATAAAAAGTAGCGTTGACATAGCATCTGCGTCTTTTGGAACTATGAGCTTACAGTACAAGTAGCATAATGATGACACAAAGCCTAATTAACCATTCTTCCCGTTGTCAAGGCATTGTGATTGACAGAGCCATCTCTCAAAAGTGCACTCGAGTGATCTATGAACCTGTTGAATAACTTTTTTAAATAGACCAATCCCAGCACAGGTTGAAGGAAGCATTCAAACAGTAAAATAATGACTCTCAGCTCCATGAAAGGTATGTGCATCATGATTTGAGATAAAAAATCGTATTTTTCCTTCAACACCTTACTCACTTCCTTTCTCAATAAAAATGTGTCTATTCTTTGAAAGCAGCTGGAAGCCATGAGTCTCATTCTAAATGCAATTATATTTGTGCTTTTCACCCCCGCCACACTGTGGATCTGCTGTGAACCTTAGCGGTAGGGTCATGTATTATTAAGCTAAGTCTTTTGTTATTGATGTATTTAAGGGAAGGAAGCGGGAAGTGTCTGAATCAAGGCCTTTCCTTTTTGATGTGGAAAATTGGACTCTCCACTCTCCCTCGAGGGCCAGATTGATCTGATAAAAAGCATTTCCATCATTCCAGTATCTTTGTGCTGTTTGGTTCTCACATTTTTAGCAATGTTTCTGTATGAATGATGTTCTTGCCTGGTCATTCTGTGCAATCTGAAAGTTATAATTTTTATGAGTAACAATGGAATATTTGATAGCACTTTATTTGAAGGGTTTATTCCTAGGTACCTATAACCATATAATGACTATTACTGCGCATCAAACGGTCATCCAACTCGGAATTCCAACTCGGGAACTCGAGTTCCCAGTTATTTTGAACGTGGCAATAGAATACCACAGTATGAGTCATAATACCGATGAAACCTATAGAGGTCAAACAGGGAAATGGTTCCAATCATTTTCCACTTAAACACTTAAAATAAGGCCTGTTTCGTGTAGGCTTACCCTGGCATGACATTTTGATAACCATGTGTGTCTCTCTAGGACAAGGTGACTTTTATAAATATATTCGATTGTATTTACCCCACAAAATGAAATGCTAATTAGCTTCTAATGTGGCGAGTTCCCAGTTCCCAGTTCCCAGTTGTTTTGGACGCAGCATTGGTAGGAGCGTGACTTTTAGCAAGCTATTTTAGGCCACCCATGAGTGTAAATGTAATTCTGGTTAATCTATTCTGTTGAATTTTTATCGTGTGTTACGGCTGGGTAGGGTGTCGGGCACCTCAAGTTATAGGACCAAGCTTTTGCTCTGTCCTCTCTCTCTTTTCTTGTACTGACAATGCGTGTTGCTGTTTCTTTAGGGGTTCATTTGGTATGATCTATGGCCAGACAGTAGCCTGTGAGAGTTCAGGTTCAGTAAGCCATTTTCATTTGAGGACTCAAGAACTGTTGTGAACATTTGCTCATTTATGAGATATCAAGGTCATTACAATACAGTAAAATACTGATAAAATTACATAAATGGCTAACAATACAGTGTAAACTCATAGAGATGACAGATTATAAAATATGCACTAGTTTGATCAGGGGAATTAGGAAAGTGATGTAGAGGCACTAAACCGTGAGGGGATGTGTATTACATAATACTCTCCATGGATAGGCTAATACGCACATTTAGCAGCATTCTTCCCCTTTTACCTTTTCTCTAGCAGCTAATTTTCCTGCTCTTTCTGCATGCATGGCTGCACTATCCTGATCAAAATGGAAAATAAAAATACTCTTATTGAGCTTAACTGACCATAATACAAAAGTATGTGGGCTAAAGGTTGACCTGCTTAGTGTTAATGGAGAAAAGGGTTTTTATTTTTAACAGTTGATGACGTCAAATCAAAACTATCACTGGAAGGAAGTAATGCTGAAGCCAGATTCTTCATGGCCTTTCAACACTAGAGGTCTGTGTTAATTAGTCTATGGGGAACGATTTAGCTACCTGCAATTGGAAAATCTCCACATACTCTAAAAGGTCCCGAACAGTCATTCTGATTCCCATATAAAATAGCCTTTTGAGTGACAAAAATATCCCCCATAATATATACTTTTGAAAAGACCGGCTGAGTGGGCAGGGAGCTTATATTAAGGAGTTCACCTTGAGAGACAGATCTTTGAGACACCTACAGTATGTCAAGAAATTTGGACGCAGTGACCAGTGTTGCTATAAAATCATCTCAATCAAATTTTATGATACACAAAACAATTCAAATAACATTGTAATTGCATCAAGGATCTCCCATTTGGCATGTATCTGATGGATTTGTTGACATGACAGTGTTTTGAACAACCATTTTCCCCCAACCCCTTTTGTTCCATGCTGGCTAAAGACCCAGCTAGCCAGTAACTAGTTAACACCAGAAACATATGGAAGGGGAGACATAGAAATATCTTTGCCATACTGTAGATTAATAATGTAAATGTTTAATTATATTTGCTGACACCCTACAGTAAAATGTTGGCACCAGGAGAGTATCTGTACAACTATATAAACCACTCCCCTCTGCAAACAGACCTTCTCCGATGTTGGTTACAAGATGGTACTCATTTAAATTAGGTAAGAGAAAATCATGTTACCATTGGTGTATTCAAATGACAGTTAGGGTAATGTCACCCTGTCCCCTCAACAATCCCGCCTCCTGAATCCAAGCGTTTGACATGGGGGAGGGGACCAGTAATTTTATGATCAAACTATATCAATGTAGACGCAACAGTAATTTTTCAAACTTTGGTCATCATACTTTGACCTGGTTTTACTCAATTATCATCAAATGTCACAAATAAAACATTATTATGATTGTTCATGACCTTTAAGACCACAATGAAGACTAGAAAATGGTTTGGTTATAGAGCGAGAACAGATGTTTTAAGTAATCGGAAGATTAGTGGTGAAAATGAACAGCCTTGCCTGGTCTTAAACTCAAATCTGTGGCAGAGATTAAAACTCCCGAATAGAAATTCCCAGAACAGTAAAGTGCACAGGATGGATCTACTCAAATTAAGATTTTTCAAGCAAATCAAAAAGTAATTTGTGTCGAAAGAAATGGACAATCGTAAAAAGGCCCTCTCAGACATACAGTTGAAGTCGGAAGGATACATGCACTTAGGTTGGAGTCATTAAAACTTTTCAACCACTCCACAAATTTCTTGTTAACAAACTGTAGTTTTGGCAAGTCTCTTAGGACATCTACTTTGTGCATTACACAAGTAATTTTTCCAACAATTGTTTACAGACAGATTATTTCACTTGTAATTCACTGTATCACAATTCCAGTGGGTCAGACGTTTACATACACCAAGTTGACTGTGCCATTAAACAGCTTAAAATTATGTAATGGCTTTAGAATATTCTGATAGTCAATTGGAGGTGTACCTGTGGATGTATTTCAAGGCCTACCTTCAAATTCAGTGCCTCTTTGCTTGACATCATGGGAAAATCAAATAAATCAGCCAAGGACTAAGAAAAAAAATTGTAGACCTCCACTCTGATTAATCCTTGGGAGCAATATCCAAACACCTGAGGGTAACACGTTCATCTGTACAAACAATAGTACGCAAGTATAAACATCATGGGACCACGCAGCCGTCATACCGCTCAGGAAGAAGACGCGTACTGTCTCCTAGAGATTAATGTGTGTTGGTGCGAAAAGTGCAAATAAATCCTAGAACAACAGAAAAGGACCTTGTGAAGATGCTGGAGGAAACAGGTACAAAAGTATCTACATCCACAGTAAAACGAGTCCTATATCGACATAACCTGAGCAAGGAAGATGCCACTGCTCCAAAACCATCATAAAAAAGCCAGACTACGGTTTGCAATTGCACATGGGGACAAAGATCATACCTTTTGGAGAAATGTCCTCTGGTCTGATGAAATAAAAATATAACTGTTTGGCCATAATGACCATTGTTATGTTTGGAGGAAAATGGGGGAGGCTTGCAAGCCGAAGAACACAATCCCAACCTTGAAACACGGGGGAGGCAGCATCATGTTGTGGGGGTGCTTTGCTGCAGGAGGGACTCGTGCACTTCACAAAGTAGATGACGTCATGAGGAGGAAACATTACGTGGATATATTGAAGCAACATCTCAAGACATCAGTTAAAGCTTGGTTGCAAGTGGGTCTTCCAAATGAACATTGACCCCAAGCATACTTCCAAAGTTGTGGCAAAATGGCTTAAGTACAACAAAGTCAAGGTATTGGAGTGGCCATCACAAAGCCCTGACCTCAATCCAAAAGAAAATTTGTGGGCAGACGCATGTGCAAGCAAGAAGGCCTACTAACCTGACTCAGTTACAGCAACTCTGTCAGGAAGAATGGGCCAAAATTCACCCAACTTATTGTGGGAAGCATGTGGAAGGCTACCCAAAACCTTTGACCCAAGTTAAACTATTTAAAAGCAATGCTACCAAATACTAATTGAGTGTATGTAAACGTCTGACCCACTGGGAATGTGATGAAAGAAATAAAAGCTGAAATAAATCATTCTCTCTACTATTATTCTGACATTTCACATTCTTAAAATAAAGTGGTGATCTTAACTGACCTAAGACAGGGCATTTTTACTATGATTAAATGTCAGGAATTGTGAAAAACTGAGTTTAAATGTAGTTGGCTAAGGTGTATGTAAACTTCTGACTTCAAATGTATAACACGGTCTTCCTCCCAAATAACCCATAGAACTCATGTAGTCAATACAGTACATTTTTTACAGTTATATTTTAAAATTGAGAATTTCTGAGCCATCACAATCTTCCAAAACCCCTTGATAATAGTCAGTGTATTGGGATACGTCTGAGGCTAATATTTCCGTCACGGAAAGAGCTCAGAAGACGAGAGTTAGCGTGTATGGATTGTGATAATAGGTGATATGGAGCAGTGAAACTTGATGACACTATGCTCAGATTCAATCAGTTGGGTCATAATGTCATGTGCCAATAAGTAAAATACATAAATATCAGCCTATCCAAGCACCATTTTTAGGATCACTAGCTACATATCCCCTCTCATATTAGAAGAGTTGGAAAAAGTTAAATGATGGACATTTACTCAGACTCACCTTTCAAGAGATGAGAGCTCTGCTAATGATGACACCACAGGTAGTCTGTTATTTATTCAATAATGCAGTTGCAGTTTTTTTATCCATAATTTGACATCTGAAAATAGTGGCAAATAAGCAACGGTGTGCCGGAACCAAACTATAACTTAAATAATGGCAATCAAGATTGACTGAGGGCAATGTGACTTTCTGCTGGTTCTACATTATACAAAGTATCCATGGGAAAGCTTGAGAACATACTAAAGTGCTAAAGCGGATCTCAGATAATTTGTACATTTCATTTCTTTGAATAGATTATCTGTTAATTCAGTGGCATCCAGTCATTGACCTCAACTGGTATTCCGATAACGTCATTGGAAATCCATTTTTTTGTGGAATTTGGAAATATATACTTTTCATTTGTATGCAAAATTTCAACATTAAACCAATATATATTTAAATGATTGATTTTTGGTGTTAAACAATGAAGGCAATTTGAGCTTCACTGAGTCATACCATTTATTCCATTCACAAACACAGTGAGGCTGTAGTGCAAATTCAAGGGGAAACTTTATCGCCTTGGCAAATCACTGAATTAATGGTTGAGTGGCTAGCCATGCACTTTCGATCACTTTTGCCCTGTTATCAATGTTAGTTTAGAAGCCTTTGTTTAAACAATAAAATAACTATTTCATATGGCTTTATTTTGAGGGCCTACACTCGAAACATAACAAGTAACTCTGTAAGTGTTAAATTAACACTCATTGGTGTAAATTAATCCCAGGTGTAGGTGTAAATAACCACTGTTAAATATGCCTCCTCTAATTCTGTCTCTCTCCCTCTCCTTCCCCTCCCGGAGGACCTGAGCCCTAGCACCATGCCTCAGGACTACCTGGCCTGATGATGCCTGGCTGTCCCCAGTCCACCTGGTAGTGCTGCTGCTCCAGTTTTAACTGTTCTGCCTGCAGCTATTGAACCCAGACCAGTTCACCGGACGTGCTACCGTGTCCAGATCTGCTGTTCTCTCTCTCTCTCTCTCTCTCTCTCTCTCTCTCTCTCTTCAATTTAAGGGGCTTAATTGGCATGGGAAACATATGTGGAAAAGCAAGTGAAATAGATAATAAACAAAAGTGGAAGAAAAAAAAAAAATGTACAGTAAACATTACACTCACAAAAGTTCCAAAATAATAAAGACATTTCCAATGTCATATTATGTCAATATACAGTGTTGTAATGATGTGCAAAGGGGAAAATACATCAATCTAAATGTAGGTATTTACAATGGTGTTTATTCTTCACTGGTTGCCCTTTTCTTGTGGCAATAGCTCACACATTTTGCTGCTGTGATTGTACACTGTGGTATTTCATCCAATATATATGGGTGTTGTATCTGTTGTATCGTCCGCAAACTTGATGATTGAGTTGGAGGCGTGCGTGGCCACGCAGTCGTGGGTGAACAGGGTGTACAGGAGAGGGCTCAGAATGCACCCTTGTGGGGCCCCAGTGTTGACGATCAGCGGGGTGGAAATGTTGTTGCCTACCCTCACCACCTGGGGGCGTCGAGTCAGGAAGTCCAGTACCCAGTTGCACTGGGTACATTAAACTCAGAGCCCCAGATGTTGTTGCTATGTAAATGTATGACAGTGTCACAGAGAGGGAGTAAGGAATACATCAGACAGACAGCTCCTTTGGGAGTCTCTCTCTATGCTGGGGACACCAGGCAGGTCTTCCTGCAGGTCTGTAGTCTCAGTAATTAGTGCAGCTTTTCCCGAACTCGGTCCTGGCAACCCCAAGGGGTGCACGTTTAAGTTTTTTCCCTATCGATACACAACTGATTCAAAAAATCTGAATTTGATGATTAGTTCATTATTTGAATTAGCTGTGTAGTTATAGGGCAAAAACCTAAATGTGCCTACCTTGGGGTCTTCAGGACTGAGTTTGGGAAACGCTGCATTAGTGGGACATGCTTATAACCATCATAGCATTAGCACTGCTGCCATACAGGGATACATTTTTTATTTATTTATTTTTTATTTCACCTATATTTAACCAGGTAGGCTAGTTGAGAACAAGTTATCATGTACAACTGCGAACTGGCCAAGATAAAGCAAAGCAGTGCGAAACAAACAACAACACAGAGTTACACATGGAATAAACAAACATACAGTCAATAATACAAAAGTCTATATACAGTGTGTGCAAATGAGTTAGGATAAGGGAGGTAAGGCAATAAATAGGCCATAGAGGCAAAATAATTACAATATAGCAAATAAACACTGGAGTGATAGATGTGCAGAAGATAAATGTGCAAGTAGAGATATTGGGGTGCAAAGGAGGAAAATAAATAAATAAATAAATAACAGTATGGGGATGAGGAAGTTGGATGGGCTATGTACGGATGGGCTATGTACAGATGTAAGCTGCTCTGGCAGCTGGTGCTTAAAGTTAGTGAGGGAGATATGAGTCTCCAGCTTCAGTGATTTTTCAGCTTGTTCCAGTCATTGGCAGCAGAGAACTGGAAGGAAAGCTGGCCAAAGGAGGAATTGGCTTTTGGGGTTGACCAGTAAAATATACCTGCTGGAGTGCGTGCTACGGGTGGGTGCTGCTATGGTGACCAGTGAGCTGAGATAAGGTGGGGCTATACCTAGCAAAGACTTATAGATGACCTGGAGCCAGTGGGTTTTGCATCGAAAATGAAGCGAGGACCAACCAGCGAGAGCATACAGGTCACAGTGGTGGGTAGTATATGGGGCTTTGGTGACAAAATGGATGGCACTGTGATAGACCATCCAATTTGTTGAGTAGAGTGTTGGAGGCTTTTTTGTAAATAACATCGCTGAAGTCAAGGATCGGTAGGATAGTCAGTTTTACGAGGGTATGTTCGGCAGAATGAGTGAAGGATGCTTTGTTGCGAAATAGGAAGCCGATTCTAGATGTAATTTTGGATCGGAGATGCTAAATGTGAGTCTGGAAGGAGAGTTTACAGTCCAACCAGACACCTAGGTATGTATAGTTGTCCACATATTCTAAGTCAGAACCGTCCAGAGTAGTGATGCTGGACGGGCGGGCAGGTGTGGGCAGCGATCGGTTGAAGAGCATGCATTAAGTTTTATTTACATTTAAGAGCAGTTGGAGGCCACGGAAGGAGAGTTGTATGGCATTGAAGCTCATCTGGAGGTTTGTTAACACATTGTCCAAAGAAGGGCCAGAAGTATACAGAATGGTGTCGTCTGCGTAGAGGTGGATCAGAGAATCACCAGCAGCAAGAGCGACATCATTGATGTCAGAGTAGAGAGTCGGCCCGAGAATTGAACCTTGTGGCACCCCCATAGAGACTGCAAGAGGTCTGGACAACAGGCCCTCCGATTTGATACACTGAACTCTGTCTGTGAAGTAGTTGGTGAACCAGGCGAGGCAGTCATTTGAGAATCCAAGGCTGTTGAGTCTGCTGATAAGAATGTAGTGATTGACAGAGTCGAAAGCCTTGGCCAGGTCGATGAAAACAGCTGCACAGTATTGTCTCTTATCGATGGCGGTTATGATATTGTTTAGGACCTTAAGCGTGGCTGAGGTGCACCCATGGCCAGCTTTGAAACCAGATTGCATAGCGGAGAAGGTACGAAGAATCACTCACATCCCATTTCCTGGATGGATTTTCCTCTGGTTTTTGCCTGCCATATCAATTATGTTACACTCACAGACATTATTTTAACAGTTTTAGAAACGTCAGAGTGTTTTCTATCCAATTCTTCCAATTATATGCATATCCCAACTTCCGGGCCTGAGTAACAGGCTTTGGGCACGTCAGTCATCCGAAATTCCGAATACTGCCCCCTAGACCAAAATGGTTCATTGGATTTCGAAGACCTTAGAAAGGCAGGGTAGAATATATATAGGTCTGTAGCAGTTTGGGTCTAGAGTGTCTCCCCCGTCGAAGAGGGGGATGACCAATGCAGCTTTCCAATCTTTGGGGATCTCAGACGATAAGAAAGAGAGGTGCTTGGGAAAGTTGCTGTGAGGGGTGCAGGGCTGTTGACCAGGGTAGAGGTAGCCAGGTAGAAGGCATGGCCAGCCGTAGAAAAATGCTTATTGAAATTCTCAATTATTGTGGATTTATCGCTGGTCACAGTGTTTCCTAGCCTCGGTGCGGTGGGCAGCTGGGAAGAGGTGTTCTTATTCTCCATGGACTTTACAGTGTCCCAGAACTTTTTGGAGTTTGTGCT
Organism: Oncorhynchus mykiss; assembly: GCF_013265735.2. Lineage (NCBI taxonomy): Eukaryota > Metazoa > Chordata > Actinopteri > Salmoniformes > Salmonidae > Oncorhynchus > Oncorhynchus mykiss. The sequence continues at coordinate 35,107,457 of NC_048586.1, read as the reverse complement.
ACAGTATGCAAATTTCTGTTTGAAAAAGCTTTGCTTTCCGAACTGTCTGTGCATATTGGTTCCTAACTTCCCTGAAAAGTTGCATATCGCGGGGGTTATTCGATGCTAATGCAGGATGCCACAGCATGTTTTTGTGCTGGTCAAGGGCAGTTAGGTCTGGAGTGAACCAAGGGCTATATCTGTTCATGGTTCATTTTTTTTTTAATGGGCCATGCTTGTTTAAGATTGTGAGGAAAGCACTTTTAAATAATAACCAGGCATCCTCTACTGACGGAATGAGTTCAAAATACTTCCAGGATACCCAGGCCAGGTCGATTAGAGGCCTGCTCAGTGTTTTAGGGAGCGTTTGACAGTGATGAGGGGTGGTCGTTTGACCACAGACCCATTACGGACACAGGCAATGAGGCAGTGATTGCTGAGATCCTGGTTGAAGACAGCAGAGGTGTATTTGGAGGGCAGGTTGGTTAGGATCATATCTATGAGGCTGCCAGTGTCTACGGATTTGGGGTTGACCCTGGTATGTTCATTGATAATTTGTGTAAGATTGAGGGCATCAAGCTTAGATTGAAGGATGGCCGGGGTGTTAAGCATGTCCCAGTTTAGGTCACCTAACAGCACGAGCTCTGAGGATAGATGGGAGGCAATCAATTCACATATGGTGTCCAGGGCACAGCTGGGGGCAGAATGTTGTCTCTAGCAAGCTGCAAAGGTGAGAGACTTGTTTCTGGAAAGGTGGATTTGTTTGGGCACAGACCAAACAGTTCAAATTGTTTGGGCACAGACCTGGATAGTAAGACAGAACTCTGCCCACTTTGGCAGTTCTATCTTGTTGGAAAATGTTATAGTTAGGGATGGATATTTCAGGGTTTTTGGTGGTCTTCCTAAGCCAGGATTCAGACACGGCTAGGCTAGTTCCAGGCTAATTGGTGCTTGCTTCGGCACAGAGACATTAGCCAAGAGTTGCCACTCGTACGGCAGCTAGCTTGCTGCGATGATCCATGTGAAAAGGTTCAGAGCTTGCGGTAGGAATCCGGAGATATGGAGAAAAATAAGTCTGATATGCTATGGTTTGAATCGCGCTGTGCAGACTGGCAAGAGTTGTCCGAGCTAAAGGGTAGCTGTTGACGGCTAGCAGTGGCTAGCTGACTACTAGCTAGTAGCTAGTTAACTGGCTAGCTTCTGTTCGGGGTTCCGGTTCTAAAGTAAAGAAAATAGCAGATCCATACCACATTGGGTGAGGCGGATTGCAGGAGAGTGTGTTGAAGTTGAGGTTAAGAAAAATATTTTTTTAAATATATGCGAAGAAAAAAGATAGAAAAAGATTTATACATGGGACACGACAAGACGAAGACAAAGACGTCTGACTGCTACGCCATCTTGTATTTACGGACAGATGTTGATTAAAAGATCACAGCATGTGCAGCAGGCAACAACTGGAGAGAGAAACAGAAAGATTGGCAGATAGGCTTTTGGATGGAACATTATTTTTTGCATTTTGAAGGCTTAGACAAAACCTTGTTGGTGGCATGCATGTGTACTTAAACTTCAAAATAAATGTTGCCTAACACTTAAATATGGCAGGTACAATGCTTTATAACTCTTGACAAGCGTTATAATCAGGTTTATAATGAGTTACAGTATATCTCTCTAAGTATAGCTGGTCATTTGACAGGACCATTATGTCAGGGATAATCAACTAGGGGCTATGCGTTCTATCGAAAATAATGAATGAAGTGGAAGGTGTGTTCCACAACCCGCTAGCGGAGGGAACCTGACCTTCCACGGTGTTGATTTATTTTCCAGAGAACACATAGAGCCCCGAGTTGATAATCCCTTTTATACAATGGTTATGATTTAACACATTTGCCTCTAGAAATGTGTTAATTTGCCTGTAGAAATGTGTTTAACTGCCGGTAGAAATGTGTTCAACATCCACTGAAGTAGCTAGCAAGTTAAATAGATAGCTACAGTAGTTTCCATGGTAACCAAACAAACAGACTTGCTAGTTTAGCTAACAGAACCTTCAGTCCAAGCTATGAAAATCGAATTCAACAATAACAATAATGTTTTCAATTTGACTTTTACTTTTAAAAGCAGCTCAAACTAAATGTGTGAGAATTAACTATAGCCATTAAATTCTATGGTGCCCATCTACAGTGCGTTATAGGGAAATAATGCATGGTCTAGAATGCCCTTCAAGCCAATAACAAATGAGTATTCAACAATGCCACTGTATAATTAAGTAATAAGGCCAGAGGAGATGTGGTATATGGCCAATATAACACGGCTAAAGGCTGTTCTTTAAGCACGACGCAAAGCGGAGTACCTGCACAGCCCTTAGACGTGGTATATTTGCCATATATCACAAACCCCCGAGATGCCTTATTGCTATTATAAACTGGTTATCAACGTAATTAGAGCAGGACAAATAATTGTTTTGTCATATCTGTGTTATACGATCTGATACACCACGGCTGTCAGCCAATCAGAATTCAAGGCTCGAACGACCCCGTTTATAAGAGGTGATAATCAGACATTATATGGGGGTCATAAGTCTGACAAGGCAATACAACCTGAAGGAAGGTCTCTCTCTGTCCTTTCTCTTATTTTATTTCCACCAGGCCTTTAGAACGCATAGGAGCTAGGCCACTTGAGGACTTAATTGTAGCTCGCTTTTGACACTTTTGGTGAAGGATGAAGCAACGGAGAATAAAGCTCCCTAAATAAGGTTTGACATTGCAGTTGCTTAGAGAGTAAGATGGTAACCCAGGCTAAGGCAGCTGTAGGCATTGATGTGTATCCTCTGAAATAATTTCAATTAGTGCATTTAAAATGCACAATTAATATTTTTCAAAAACAATTGCAAAGAAATTAGGACTTATTAGAAGCACTGAGGAACTGAATCAATCACTGTCATGATAAGCTGTTTGTGTTGTAAAACAGGTGGAATATTGATGGTCATCAGGAAACAGCACAAGCGCTCAGTTCAGAGGTTAAATTGGCTGGTCTAAACCGTTCAAATATGAAATACATTTTTGACATGATATGTTGGTTTCAGTCAGCATGTGCAGTAAATGTGTTTAATAACTGGTAATTTCACAGAAAAATGTGAAGGTAAAAAAATAAATATGATCTATTGACAATATAATGTTGGCAAAGATGTAAGATGATAGGATATGCCTCAACCTGCTGCAGTCATGTACAAACCACAATGTCAACCTTGAACCAAGAGACTTTTAAGTAAACTACATACTGCTTTTTGATTAATGATACTTTTTGTCCAGAGTAATTTGATAGCAAATGCCCATTAGTTAGTCAAGCTAATAGAAGTCTGTTAAGATAAAGGATGTCGATCAATCATCACTGGTTAATTTGTATTTACTCAATGCGTCTGAGGCCCACTTGAAAACGTTCCAAATAACTGCCCTGGGGAACGCTCTCAGGGGTGGGAGGTTTAATTTAGTCCAATCAGATTCTGTTTCATCTTGAACCGGAGGTCAGCACATCTGTGGAATATCAAGTCCTCCTGCTAATCACACTTCTTGTGAGTTGGCTTGACATGCCCTTTACATAATACTGGTAATGAGGAGGACGGTTGAGGACTTCAGTTCATGTTAAATCAAATATGTGTCTGAATCTCTTTTTTAAGTGTTAACATTTTTACTGATAGGGCGCTAGTTGTTCATTTCCCAAATGTTTTACTTAATAAAATAAAAATATGCATTAGTTGAATAGAATTCAATCACCTAGGGCGACAGGTTTTTATTTTTATTTTTTTATTTCACCTTTATTTAACCAGGTAGGCTAGTTGAGAACAAGTTCTCATTTACAACTGCGACCTGGCCAAGATAAAGCATAGCAGTGTGAACAGACAACACAGAGTTACACATGGAGTAAACAATTAACAAGTCAATAACACAGTAGAAAAAAAAGAACAAAAAGAAGAAAAAAAAGAGTCTATATACATTGTGTGCAAAAGGCATGAGGAGGTAGGCGAATAATTACAATTTTGCAGATTAACACTGGAATGATAAATGATCAGATGGTCATGTACAGGTAGAGATACTGGTGTGCAAAATAGCAGAAACGTAAATAAATATAAACAGTATGGGGATGAGGTAGGTAAATTGGGTGGGCATTTTACCGATAGACTATGTACAGCTGCAGCGATCGGTTAGCTGCTCAGATAGCAGATGTTTGAAGTTGGTGAGGGAGATAAAAGTCTCCAACTTCGTTCCAGTCACAGGCAGCAGAGAACTGGAATGAAAGGCGGCCAAATGAGATGTTGGCTTTAGGGAGGAACAGTGAGATACACCTGCTGGAGTGCGTGCTACGGGTGGGTGTTGCCATCGTGACCAGTGAACTGAGATAAGGCAGAGCTTTACCTAGCATGAACTTGTAGATGACCTGGAGCCAGTGGGTCTGGCGACGAATATGTAGCGAGGGCCAGCCGACTAGAGCATACAGGTCGCAGTGGTGGGTGGTATAAGGTGCTTTAGTAACAAAACGGATGGCACTGTGATAAACTGCATCCAGTTTGCTGAGTAGAGTATTGGAAGCTATTGTGTAGAGGACATCGCCGAAGTCGAGGATCGGCAGGATAGTCAGTTTTACTAGGGTAAGTTTGGCGGCGTGACTGAAGGAGGCTTTGTTGCGGAATAGAAAGCCGACTCTAGATTTGATTTTAGATTGGAGATGTTTGATATGAGTCTGGAAGGAGAGTTTACAGTCTAGGTAGCCTAGTGGTTAGAGCATTGGACGAGTAACCAAGAGGTTACAAGACCGAACTGACAAGGTATAATCTGTTGTTCTGCTCCTGAACAAGGCAGTCAACCCACTGTTCCTAGGCCGTCATTGAAAATAAGAATTTGTTCTTAATTGACTTGCCTAGATAAATAAAGGTAAAATTAAAAAAAATGTAAATATTAAGGTGATACACACACAGCTAAAACAAAAAGAAACAGAAACATAACATACTAGTAGTATAGTATGGGTAAATGTGTATAGCCTATTGTAAATACATGTGTACTTCTATAATGATATAAATATCACACTGGAAAAAGGACAGCACTGGACTGTCATGCATTTTTATCAAGAGCTGATGATAGAGTGGAAAAGGATATATTTTAATCTTAAGAGTCTCCTTTTGAATCTTTTAATCTTATGAGTCCCCTTTTGACTGACATATGGGTGCCATTTAGTAGCAAAGAAAATACATGTCGAGTACTGTACATACAGTATGTTTCTTACGTGCCATGTGCAGGGAGCCCACAGCAAATTCTCCAGTGTAAAAAATGAAATTAACACTGAGGGGCGGTTTAGCAAACATAATTTAATTTAAATCAGGACTAGGCTAATACTTAAATGAATCCAGACAGAAAAAGGGCTTTCTGAAATGTTGCTTAAGCTCAGATTAATTAATTCTAGACTAGTGAGTCTCAGACTAAGGTAAATAAAGACTAACCTGTTCATTTTTGTGAAGCCTGATTAGATTAACAATGTGCACTTGGTGCTAGCCTGAGGATGCTTCAAAAACCAGGGATGGGACACTAATACACAAGCATTTTCTGGAGTTGGCGCCAGTCACCTAAACCAAACCATGGACAGAGGTATAAGAAAATATTAAAAGAATTTCAATGTCTTTGAAAAAGCCCTCTTGAAGCGAATTGTGTCAAAACACCCAATTATTGACAACAAACAGCATGATTCATGGGGGACTAAATGTATTTGTGAGACAGAAATTTAACACAAACAATATCACCCATAATTACTTGTATGATTTCGATATTGTCTTGTCTTTCTAAGGTCCTGTGGAAAAACATGAAAATCTACTTAAAGAAGACAAATGCTGTTGCTCGTAGGGAATGTTTCAAGGCTGGTAAGACCAGAGACACTTGTAGGGAGTTGAAAGCCTTGGCACGAGCAAACAAATAATGTAATCTTTATTTTCTTTGTACATACGGAAACAGTCACAGAAATAGATTTTTAAAAATGTTATAATTCAATGGGTTGCTCCTGCTTATAACAGTGCCTTCTGTCTGGACTTGGTGATGCTCTTTGATCATGATTGAAATAGTCCAGGTAATCCATTTTCTTCTATTGCAATTTCAGTTAATCCAGTTTAAAACGTGCAATTTATTCTTGGATTAGGTTTCATCTGTGTCCATGTAAATGCCCCTGAGAGTGTTAAATCAACACTGAAAGTGTTGAGTCTGTGGACCCATATAGATACCGGAACAGTGTATTCCTATAACTCATTCACTGTAACAGAAAACAGTCATTTGTATGGTAATTATAGCTATTATCAACAGTAAAAAAACGTTGAAACTTTTTACTGCAGAATACTGTAAATGATGGTGCATTGTGAAAAAAATGGTGGTACTTCCAATGGTACTGTAATTCCACCCCACGGAATATAGTACCATACCGTATCTTTGGTGCGCCTAACATTTTCAAATCAAATCAAATTTTATATGTCACATACACATGGTTAGCAGATGTTAATGCGAGTGTAGCGAAATTCTTGTGCTTCTAGTTCCGACAATGCAGTAATAACCAATGAGTAATCTAACCTAACAATTCCACAACTACTACCTTATACACACAAGTGTAAAGGGATAAAGAGTCTGTACATAAAGATATATGAATGAGCGATGGTACAGAACGTCATAGGCAAGATGCAGTAGATGGTATAGAGTACAGTATATACATTTGATATGAGTAATGTAGGGTATGTAAACATAAAGTGGCATAGTTTAAAGTGGCTAGTGATACATGTATTACATAAAGATGGCAATATGCAGTAGATGATATAGAGTACAGCATATACATATACATATGAGATGAGTAATGTAGGGTATGTAAACATTATATTAAGTGACATTGTTTAAAGTGGCTTTTGATACATTTTTCCATCAATTTCCATCAATTTCCATTATTAAAGTGGCTGGAGTTGAGTCAGTATGTTGGCAACAGCCACTCAATGTTAGTGGTGGCTGTTTAACAGTCTGATGGCCTTGAGATAGAAGCTGTTTTTCAGTCTCTCGGCCCCTGCTTTGATGCACCTGTACTGACCTCGCCTTCTGGATGATAGCGGGTTGAACAGGCAGTGGCTCGGGTGGTTGTTGTCCTTGATGATCTTTATGGCCTTCCTGTGACATTGGGTGGTGTAGGTGTCCTGGAGGGCAGGTAGTTTTCCCCCGGTGATTCGTTGTGCAGACCTCACTACCCTCTGGGGGGCCTTACGGTTGTGGGCGGAGCAGTTGCCGTACCAGGCGGTGATGAAGCCCGACAGGATGCTCTCGATTGTGCATCTGTAGAAGTTTGTGAGTGCTTTTGGTGACAAGCCACATTTCTTCAGCCTCCTGAGGTTGAAGAGGTGCTGCTGTGCCTTCTTCACAATGGTGTCTGTGTGGGTGGACCAATTCAGTTTGTCTGTGATGTGTACGCCAAGGAACTTAAAACTTACTACCCTCTCCACTACTGTCCCATCGATGTGAATAGGCGGGTGCCCCCTCTGCTGTTTCCTGAAGTCCACAATCATCTCCTTTGTTTTGTTGACGTTGAGTGTGAGGTTATTTTCCTGACACCACACTCCGAGGGCCCTCACCTCCTCCCTGTAGGCCGTCTCGTCGTTGTCGGTAATCAAGCCTACCACTGTAGTGTCGTCCGCAAACTTGATGATTGTGTTCGAGGCGTGCATGGCCACGCAGTCGTGGGTGAACAGGGAGTACAGGACAAGGCTCAGAACGCACCCTTGTGGGGACCCAGTGTTGGGGTTCAGCGGGGTGGAGATGTTGTTACCTACCCTCACCACCTGGGGGCGGCCCGTCAGGAAGTCCAGTACCCAGTTGCACAGGGCGGGGTCGAGACCCAGGGTCTCGAGCTTGATGACGAGTTTGGAGGGTACTATGGTGTTAAGTGCTGAGCTGTAGTCGATGAACAGCATTCTCACATAGGTATTCCTCTTGTCCGGATGGGTTAGGGCAGTGTGCAGTGTGGTTGTGATTGCGTCGTCTGTGGACCTATTGGGGCGGTAAGCAAATTGGAGTGGGTGTAGGGTGTCAGGTAGGGTGGAGGTCATATGGTCCTTGACTAGTCTCTCAAAGCACTTCATGATGACGGAAGTGAGTGCTATGGGGCGGTAGTCGTTTAGCTCAGTCAATTTAGCTTTCTTGGGAACAGGAACATTGGTGGCCCTCTTGAAGCATGTGGGAACAGCAGACTAGGATAAGGATTGATTGAATATGTCCGTAAACACACCTGCCAGCTGGTCTGCGCATGCTCTGAGGACACGCCTGGGGTGCCAACTAGGCCTGCAGCCTTGCGAGGGTTAACACGTTTAAATGTTTTACTCACTTCGGCTGCAGTGAAGGAGAGCCCGTAGGTTTTGGTAGCGGGCCGTGTCAGTGGCACTGTATTGTCCTCAAAGTGAGCAAAAAATGTATTTAGTCTGTCTGGGAGCAAGACATCCTGGTCCGCAATGGGGCTGTAATCCGTGATTGACTGTAGACCCTGCCACATACCGCTTGTGTCTGAGCTGTTGTCAGTACATTGCCTCTGTACTGACACTTAGCTTGTTTGATTGCCTTGTGGAGGGAATAGCTACACTGTTTGTATTCGGTCATGTTTCCGGTCACCTTGCCCAGGTTAAAAGCATGGTTCGTGCTTTCAGGTTCGCTCGAATGCTGCAATCAATCCACGGTTTCTGGTTTGGGAATGTTTAAATCGTTCCTGTGGGTATAACGTCGCCGATGCACTTTCTAATAAACTCGCTCACCGAATCAGCGTATTCGTCAATGTTGTTGTTGGACGCAATGCGGAACATATCCCAGTCCACGAGAACGCAGCAGTCTTGAAGCTGTAATCAGATTGGTCGGACCAGCGTTGAACAGACCTGAGCGCGGGAGCTTCTTGTTTTAGTTTCTGTCTGTAGGCTGGAAGCAACAAAATGAACCACTAGTGAGTGCATGGTATTGTTTTTATTTTTAGTAGCATGAAATGAATGAATTAATCAACCAATCAATTTAAATGCACAAACTTAGATATTGAAACAAATGAGAAATATAATAATGATGAGCGTGGTTTTGGTTCAGTGATGTGTATGCTTCAAGCCTCTGTATTAGAGTAAAACTAGGCCCTCAAATTAAGGCTTTATAAAATACTATACGTATGGTATTGTGGTAAACATCCCGAACAGTCATTCTAATTCCCATGTAAAATATCCTTTTGAGTGACTAAAATATCACCCATAATATTTGCTTTAGATAGACTACCAGGTTAAATACCAGTAATTTTCAATAGACAACCTGAGTGGGCAGAGAGTTTATATTCATGACCTCACCTTGACTGACAGCTCTCTGAAACAACTACTGTATTTTAAGCAACTTGGATGCAGTGAGCAGTAAAATAATCTCAAGCTATTTTAATGATACACAAAAATATTTCAACATTAAAATTGCATCAATGAATGTCAAAAATGTTTAATATGTCTCACATTTGGCATTTCTTTTGTGAGGTGATTCACATCAGCACTGACGGATGTGTTGACTTGACAACTGCGCCAGAGTTTTGAACAACCCAACTGGTATCATAACTGGTATCATAAAATGTATTGCAGCTTTTGACCATTTTGGTTGTCATAACTTATTTATACTTATCTGTACAAAATATCATTGGTTAATTGGTTTGACTTGAGTATGTACACCTGGTCACCTCCAAAGAAACAATTTGTTCCCCTGGGAAAAAAGTTACTTTCCACAAAGCATGGTTAAAACTATAGTTCTCCAAGGTCTGAGTCAAAGCAAACCTGTTATTACCAAACAATCCTTGTCATACTCTCCTCATCTTGAGTAGGCCTACACGCATCTTATCTCTAAGTGCAGCCCAGAAAACTCCTACACATGGAAAGCATATTGATGGGTTTGACAAGAGAAAGGGGGTTTAATATTCTCCCCTCTCCAGAAGACATGTTGCCTCAGATCTGTTACTTACACAAAACAACTCTGAGATGCGCCAATATGCACATTTTGCACTAACAAGCTTGTGCCTCGTTTCAAAAGATATTTGTGTTGATTTAATGTTTTTCTCCTTTTTTCAAAGACCTGAGAGCCCCTCCATTGTTGTTGTTTATTGAAAGGATCTGAGCCACGACTTGTAAAAGGGGAATAAGGCACTGTATTATATAAAGTATGTTCTCTCTCTCAGACTCAGTAAGGCACAGGCTTATGCACCAATTGATATGGAACTAAAAGGGTTGCTTGTGTTATTTCTCATCAGGACTAGAAAAAATAAGAATATATTGACGTGCACATGTTTTATAAATTATACCGTATGTCTGTGAATTATGATATATAGCAACTCATTGAAATACAGTAGTGTTCCTCCGTGCTTTGAGTTTGTGTTTATTCACCACTTGTTAGTGTGTGAATTCACACTATGTTAACAGTTATCTCACATGTGACAGGATCCAGCTGGAAGGCTTTCATCTGCTTTATGCTCTGCTTGTCTCACTCATAACAACATGGAAATGATAGGCTTGCTGCTGCTGCTTGAGTAATCAGTGGCCCAGGTTGCCTCTACTCACCTATTGTCAAGAGGAGAGAACAGCAGCACTGGGAAAATTATGGAAGGAAGGGGGGGATGACGCTTAGAGGAGAGAGGGGGGGAGTGAGGGAGAGAGGTAGGGACAGAGGGACTTAGAGGAGGTCTGTCAATTAACCACTCACTTTTATAAGGAGATTTATGCTATGCTCAGTCAGTACATAGGTTTAGAGGTGTTGATTAACAAGAAGGTGTCTGTATTTCTCACCTGTCTCAGATGCAGACATGTTAATGTTATCATAGAGCTTCTCCAGCTAGATGATTTAGTTCCTTAGAAAATGTGGGAATATAGGTTTTTGGTTTAACTTTGGTTGTGGAAACGAAGCCATAAGTTTCCTGACCGGTCAAACAGAAAGTTTTTTATACATTCTGAGAACAGAAGTTAACATTTTTCCTGTTCTGGGAATGTTTATCTTTAGGTTGCAGGGAGGTTCTGAAAATGGTTTATTCTGATTCCTTTCAAGTTTTCCTGAAATGTTGTATTAAAGCTCTGAGAACAGAATATAGGTTATTTGGAGTTTTTTTAATAACTTCCTTTAAACTTCCACTGAATATTTCAATAAGAGTTTAAATAACGTTGCTAGTTTATTTTGGGTTAACTTTTTTTAAACTCCAAGCACAGATAGGACACATGGAAATGTATTTCCTTAATCATTAATCATGCAAACACATTTCTTTGTTATTGTGACAAGGCATCAGTGATATTCGAACCTATGATATTTCATTCTCAAGGCAGTATTTCTGGTAGATGTATTCAAAATGTGTATTTAATTACTTCTGAGTATTTTGTCATTTGAATTACACTGGGCTGAACTACACTCCAATGTATTTTGTATTGTCAATTGTAATAGTATAATTTTTTTATACGTTTTTTCACATTTTGTGGCCCCCCTTTCACACTACCAAATAATTTTGGTATGTTTATTTTCACATAATGTATACATTTACATTTTGGTCATGTAGCAGACACGCTTATCCATAGTGACTTGCTCAGCGAAGGTAGTTAAACAATAGCATATCACAATCATAGTAATCATCTTATCGGCTCTTAAAGTCCCAGCCACTAGGAGCGCCACCTCTGGACGAGCGTTTTCCTGTTTGCTTATGGCTGAATACAACTCACTGAGTGTGGTTTTAGTGCCTGCCTCGGTCTGTGGTGGTATGTAGATGGCTACAAAAAATACAAATGAAAACTCTCTAGGAATATAGTGTGGTCTACAGCTTATTATGAGATACTCTACCTCAGGCAAGCAAAACCCTGAGACTTCCTTAGGGTTTTGCACCAACTATTGTTTACAAATATGCATATGCCCCCGCCCCGTGTCTTACCAGAGGCTGTTGTTCTGTCCTGACGATAGTGTATAACCCACCAGCTGTATGTTCTTAATTAAACCTCTTACAGCTACCCCCTACTTTTTTCAATTTCTGCCTGAAGACATACCCAAATCTAACTGCCTGTAGCTCAGGCCCAGGACCAAGGATATGCATATTCTTGATTTAATTTGAAAGAAAACACTCTGAAGTTTGTGTAAATGTGAATTGAATGTAGGAGAATATAACACAATAAATCTGGTTTAGATGATACAATGAAAAAAAACATGTTTTTTTCATTTTTATTGTTGTACCATCATTTTTAAAATGAACAAGACAAAACAAACATTCAGATAGGATGATGGCGACAATTTCAGTGAAAAATATAAAAGGGCAACAGTACTTGTACAAAGTTTCAGAATGATAACTACCAAAATGAGTGTGCTACATTACATTTATTGTGAGGTCAAAATACCAAAATGGTATTCTAACCCCCCCCCCCCCAAAAAAATGGAGAAAAAACATGAAAAAAATATATACATTTACAAAATAACACTTTCAATATTTGGAAGACCCTCAGTCCTCTACACAATATTGTGCTGCTGATGCCAGGTGCCATAGCAGTCTCTTTCTCCTGTAAAGCAGAGGGTCACCAAGCATGTGGTGCAGGTGATGGGGGACTTCATTTTTCAAAGAACACAGCAACGCCTCTATGCTGTGCCCTTTTGGCTCTGAGGCACATCCATGCCTGCAGAAATAAATTTGGGCAGATGAACACCACTTGTGGCAGGAGCTGGATGAACCAGCTTCAGTGGGGGATGGACACCTTGGCACTGGGGGCTCCCATTCAGAGTCAGTGTCACTGTGAAAGAAAATGTTCAGTTAGAATAGTTTCACATATGAGCCCTGTATCAACAGGTATAATAAACAGATATATATAGAGTACAGGGAACATAAGGTTGATCTACTGTCTATTTTATATTATGACATTTCAGCTAGATCTACTGTCTCTATTACATTATGACAGACCAGCTAGATCTACTGTCTTTATTATATTACAACAGACCAGCTGTATCTACTGTCTCCATTTCACTTTGGCCATTGTTGAGGGCCTGCCCTCCCCTCAACAGCCTCAAATAGGCTATTTCATTTCACAAATAATATTTTATATTATCAATTTCAAACAACGGCATTGGCATGAGAAAAACTTACCAGTCCAAAACGGTGTCCTCTCCATTCAAAAAATATTCCTCCATTTGCGAATCGCTAAATTAATCGTCCTCCAACAATCTCTGTCTCTCTTTCCCGATCAATTTCTTCTAAAAGTGTGTGTACATCTGTATATCTAGACTTACATTTAGCTTTCCCTGACTTAGTCGCCATACTGATTGATATATAAACAGCTGAAGATGCGCTTTACCAAAACAACGCTGTTTGTAACATGCGTGGCTCCTTCAGGTATGAATCTTCAATGGCGAATGAACCTCTTTACGCCGGAGTTTACTACATGGGTTGGTCTTCCAACACATAAACATTACATATTGTCGTTTACCTCAGCTCATTGGCTAGATTTCAAGACGATCAGTGGTCATTGGGTTAAAATACAGTCAATCAATGAAATAGCGGTCATATCATTGGTGCACAATGATGTCATTACTTGTTGTCTTCAAATCGATTTCTTTCAGTCAATACGTCCCGCGAAATGACCCATCAGGTTTGGTTGTGTTACAAACAAACCAGTTGATTGCAATGAACCCAAACATGACTGGAAAAGTCACGTTTAGTGTGTGTATTTACATCGAATGTGTCGTCGAAAATGGAATGAGACGGAATTCACGACACAAGTGGTTCACAAAATGTTTTGTGTTAGGCTATAAAAATGGATTTTATCAAACAAAAGACCATTCATTGTGTAACAATGAGCATTGGGATTGCAAACAGAGGAAGATCGTCAACGGTAACGGGTTCGGTGCGCAGAGAGGTTAATGTCGTCGTTCAGCCACGACTTGGTGAAACATAAGATATTACAGTTTTTAATGTCCCGTTGGTAGGGTATACGTGCTTCCAGTTCATCCCATTTATTTTCCAACGATTGAACGTTAGCTAACAGAACGGAAGGCAAGGGCAGATTAGCCTCTCGTCGCCTGATCTTCACAAGGCATCCTGATCTCTTTCCGCAAAACCTATGTTTCCTTTTCCAGCGAATCACGGGGATCTGGGCCTGGTCGGGTGTCCATAGTATAACCCTCGCGTCCGACTTATTGAAGAAGAACTCCTCATCCAATTTGAGGTGAGAAATTCCAGTTCTGATGTCCAGAATCTCTTTTTGGTCATAAGGCAGCAACATTATGTACAAAACAAGCTACGACCAATGCAAAATAAAATGTTGGTACATAAACTCAGCAAAAAAAGAAACATCGCTTTTTCAGGACCCTGTCTTTCAAAGATAATTCGTAAAAATCCAAATAACTTCACAGATCTTCAGTATAAAGAGTTTAAACACTATTTCCCATGCTTGTTCAATGAACCATAAACAATTAATGAACATGCGCCTGTGGAACGGTCGTTAAGACACTAACAGCTTACAGACACTAGGCAATTAAGGTCACAGTTATGAAAACTTAGGACACTAAAGAGGCCTTTCTATTGACTCTGAAAAACACCAAAAGAAAGATGCCCAGGGTCCTGCCCATCTGCGTGAACGCGCCTTAGGCATGCTGCAAGGAGGTATGAGGACTGCAGATGTGGCCAGGGCAATAACTTGCAATGTCCGTACTGTGAGATGCTTAAGACAGCGCTACAGGGAGATGGGACGGACAGCTGACTGTCCTCGCAGTGGCCTACCAAGTGTAACAACACCTGCACAGGATTAGTACATTAGAACATCACAGCTGCGGGACAGGTACAGGATGGCAACCACAACTGCCCGAGTTACACCAGGAATGCACAATCTCTGTAATTTCCTGCAATACAGGAATGTCAGTGTTCTCCCATGGCCAGCGAAGAGCCCGGCTCTCAATCCCATTGAGCACGTCTGGGACCTGTTGGATCGGAGGGTGAGGGCTAGGGCATTCCCCCCAGAAATGTCCGGGAACTTGCAGGTGCCTTGGTGGATGAGTGGGATAACATCTCACAGCAAGAACTGGCAAATCTGATGCAGTCCATGAGGAGGAGATGCATTGCAGTACTTAATGCAACTGGTGGCCACACCAGATAATGACTGTTACTTTAGATTTTGACCCCCCCTTTGTTCAGGGACACATTATTCCATTTCTGTTAGTCATATGTCTGTGGAACTTGTTCAGTTTATGTCTGTTGTTGAATCTAATGTTCATACAAATATTTACACGTTAAGTTTGCTGAAAATAAACGCAGTTGACTGTGAGAGGACGTTTCTTTTTTTTGCTGAGTTTATAAGTGTCCTATATGGGCAGAAATATTACATTCTTGTTAAGCTAACTGCATTGTCCAATTTACAGTATCTATTACAGCAAAAAAAAAATGCCATGCTATTGCTTGAGGAGAGTGCAGAACAACAAAACACTTTTTTCACTGCGACAGGTTTGATACATTCATGTCTGAATGTGAAATATTACATTCTGAAATCATGCTCTGATCTGTCATCCTAAGGGTCCAAGAACTAACACATTGTGCCATTTTGTTAGATAAACCCTTTTTCATGTCCTAAAAAGGTCCATGTAGTATGCGCGATCGATTTTGTATTTCCACTCGTTCAACATGCAAAGAAAGAAATCTGAAAATCGAACGCTAAACATTGCTTCAACAAGTCAAATTATGTTAGTATAATTCCTGACACGCAAAAAAGTAACGAAACTTTGCTAGATCCGTCTGCATTCAGTCAATCCATTGGAAAACTCATTTTAGCTAGGAAGGCATCATGGCTATTCGGCATCATTGCACTCCGATGACACGGCAGTGTTCACTTGATTGACTGTGTCTTTGTCAAATGAGCACCTATCGTAATCAAATTAAGCTAGCTAGATAGCCAATGTGCTTTAATGGAGTATGTGGAAACCCTTCATCCATCGCACAATCTTTCAGCTAACCTAGCGCAAGGAGGCTTGTTCTGTTTGGACATTTATGAAAGAATATGTTGAAGAGCCTTACGCATAGCTGTGAGTTATGAACACTAAGTGTTTTGCAAATTTTTTACTTACAATATGGCTACTAATACTGGAAAAGCTAAATTAATGTCCAGGTATACCGATTTTGGACGATATTATAGCAGAAATCTACCGGGAAAATGTCATTGATTGTAGCTAAAGGAGACGACACTAACATTACCTTAGACTGTGAAGTGAAATACGAGTCTTTTATATTTATATTATTCTACATTGTAAATCCGAAAGCTGCAACATGTCAAAGTCAACATACAATAGACATTGGGCTCCCGACTGGCGCAGTGGTCTAACACACTGCAGTACATGGTTCGAATCCAGGCTGCGTCACATCCGACTTTGATTGGGAGTCCTATAGAGCGGCGCACAATTGGCCCAGCGTCGTCCGGGGTAGCCGTCACTGTAAATAAGAATTTATACTGACTTGCCGTGTTAATAGTATAATTTTTTTTTTCACAGATGTGTTGTTTATTTGATGTGTTGCTAAAATAAAGGTTCAATAAAATCGGGTAATAAACTTCAGTTCTTACTGATTTTTTTTGTGGTAAAGACTGACTTCAAAGAGACTACGTTCAAGTCCTCCATCCCCCACTTCAACAAACCCCCGCCCGGCCATCTAGAGGTGTGAATACCCAGACAGGATGGTAGTGCTTCACACCAGAAAGAGACTTGGGACCATCAGCACAATGTTGTGTAGAGGGTGTTCTAAATTCTGTAATTGTAAATAGTGTTTTTTATTTATAATTATTATAATATATAAATATTTTAAAATTTTGTGTGGTTTGTGGTGTGTTCATTTATGACTTTTATGACGTGATCACGCTCTCCGTAGCTGATGTGAGTAAGACCTTTAAACAGGTCAACATACACAGGGCTGCAGGGCCAGACGGATTACCGGGATGTGTGCTCCTGGCATGTGCTGACCAACTGGCAGGTGGCTTTACTGACATTTTCAACATGTTCTTGATTGAGTCTGTAATACCAACATGTTTCAAGCAGACCACCATAGTCTCTGTGCCCAAGAACACAAAGGCAACCTGCCTAAATGACTACAGACCATTAGCACTCATGTCCGTAGCCATGAAGTGCTTTGAAAGGTTGGTAATGGCAAACATCAACACCATTATCCCAGAAACCCTAGACGAATTTGCATACCGCCCAAACCGATCCACAGATGATGCAATCTCTATTGCACTCCACACTGCCCTTTCCCACTTGGACAAAAGGAACACTTGTGTGAGAATGCTATTCATTGACTATAGCTCAGCGTTCAACACCATAGTACCCTCAAAGCTTATCACTAAGCTAAGGAACTTGGGACTAAACACCTCCCTCTGCAACTGGATCTTGGACTTCCTGAGGGGCCGCCCCCAGGTGGTGAGGGTAGGTAGCAACACATCTGCCAAGCTGATCCTCAACACTGGAGCTCCCCAGGGGTGCGTGCCCAGTCCCCTCCTGTAGTCCCTGTTCACACATGACTGCACGGCCAGGCGCAACTACAACACCATCATTAAGTATGCTGATGACACAACAGTCGTAGGCCTGATCACCGACAACGATGAGACAGCCTATTGGAAGGAGGTCGGAGATCTAACCGTGTGGTGCAAGGACAACAACCTCTCCCTCAACATGATCAAGTTAAAGGAGACGATTGTGGACTACAGGAAAAGGAGGACTGAGCATGCCCCCATTCTCATCAATGGGGCATCCTGATGGGTTATGTCATGGGTCCCCAGATCCTCAAACAGTTCTACAGCTGCACCATCGAGAGCATCCTGACAGGTTGAATCACCACCTACTATGACAACTGCTCAGCCTCGGACAGCAAGGCACTACAGAGGGTAGTGCGTACGGCCCAGTACATCACTAGGGCCAAGCTTCCTGCCATCCAGGACCTCAATACAAGGCGGTGTCAGAGGAAGGCCCTAAAAATTGTCAAAGACTCCAGCCACACTACTCATAGACTGTTCTCTCTAATACCGCACAGCAAGCTGTACTGGAGTGCCAAGTCTAGGTCCAAAAGGCTTCTAAACAGCTTCTACCCCAAAGCCGTAAGACTCCTGAACAGCTATTTAATTTGCTACTCAGACTATTTTAGTCTGTTGTTATCTATGCATACCCACTTTAATAACCCTACATACATGTACATAATTACCTCAATTACCTCGACACCGGTGCCACCCGCACACTGACACATTGACTCGGTACCGGTACCCCCTCTGCATACAGCCCCGCTATTGTTATTTACTGCTGCTCTATCATTATTTGTTATTCTTATCTCTTACTTTTTTAGGGGTTTTCTTAAAACGGCATTGTTGTTTAAGGGCTTGTAAGTAAGCATTTCACTCTAAGGTATCTACACCTGTTGTATTCGGTGCATGTGACAAATACAATTTGATTTGATTTAGATTGGAATAACAAGTATTTTGTAGTTTATTTTGATATATTGATCGTTATGGTATTTTGGATTTGTATTTTGTCATTTTTGCCCATCTCTGGTCACACCAAACAAACTGAACATGGTTGCCATGTTCTCTGAATAATAAGACATACATTCTAAGATGTTGTTTGGATGGGGGGGTTGCTAAACTGACACATGGAATTTTTTTAAAGATGGTCAAACTGTCGATCATTTAGCTATTTGATTTTCCATTTTTGACCCATTTTAGGTATTGTTTAATAAAATATTGATTTTGGTCTTTATTACCAAAGCCTATAGATGAGCATTGAATTAACACATTCATAAAAGGACAGTCTTCAAATAAATCATAAGAAACAAGGTTGTGTCTGTTCTAAATCTAGGAAAGATCTTGGAAATATACTGTATATACGTATATACGTATATGTATATACAGTTGAAGTCGGAAGTTTACATACACCTTAGCCAAATACATTTAAACTCAGTTTTCACAATTCCTGACATTTAATCCTGATAAAAATACCCTGTTTTAGGTCAGTTAGGATCACCACTTTATTTTAAGAATGTAAAATGTCAGTATAGTGAATGATTTATTAAATAAGTAAATTGAAATTTGCTATCAGAAATGTCAGAAACACCCACGCCTTTGCGGCATATATGGGGGATATGGTCACTAGTGTAACAAGGAGGTGAGAATTCATTTTACACAGTAAATTCATCAGGATTAAGCCATGTTACAGTCAGGCCAATCACATCAAGATTATGATCAGTGATTAGTTTATTGACCATAACTGCCTTCGAAGTGAGGGATCTAACATTAAGTAGCCCTATTTTGAGATGTGAGGTATTACAATCTCTTTCAATAATGGCAGGAACGGAGGAGGTCTTTATTCCAGTGAGATTGCTAAGGCGAACACCACCATGTTTAGTTTTGCTCAACCTAAGTCGAGGCACAGACACGGTCTCAATGGGGATAGCTGAGCTGACTACACTGAATGTGCTAATGGCAGACTCCACTAAGCTGGCAAGCTGGCTAACAGCCTAAGCTGGCAGTGCCTGGCCTGCACCCTATTTCATTGTGGAGCTAGGGGAGTTAAAGCCCTGTCTATGTTCGTAGATAAGTTGAGAGCACCCCTCCAGCTAGGATGGAGTCCGTCACTCCTCAACAGGCCAGGCTTGGTTCTGTTTGTGGGTGAGTCCCAGAAAGATGGCCAATTATCTACAAATTCTATTTTTTGAGAGGGGCAGAAAACAGTTTTCAACCAGCGATTGAGTTGTGAGACTCATCACTCCCATTAACTGGGAGGAGGCCAGAGACAATTACTCGTTGCCGACACATATTTCTAGCTGATTTAAACGCTGAAGCTATGTTGCGCTTGGTGACCTCTGACTGTTTCATCCTAACATTGTTGGTGCCGACGTGGATAACAATATCCCTATACTCTCTACAGTCACCAGTTTTAGCTTTAGCCAGCACCATCTTCAGATTAACCTTAACGTTGGTAGCCCTGCCCCCTGGTAAACAGTGTATGATTGCTGGATGATTCGTTTTATGTCTAATACTACGGGTAATGGAGTCGCCAATGACTAGGGTTTTCAATTAGTCAGAGCTAATGGTGGGAGGCTTTGGCGTCTCAGACCCCGTAACGGGAGGAGTAGAGACCAGAGAAGGCTCGGCCTCTGACTCCGACTCACTGCTTAACACTTCTTATGGCTGTGGGGCAGTATTGAGTAACTTGGATGAATAAGGTACCCAAAGTAAACGGCCTCAGTCTCAGTTGCTAATATATGCATATTATTTTTAGTATTGGATAGAAAACACTCTGAAGTTTCTGAACCTGTTTGAAGGATGTCTGTTAATATAACAGAACTCATATGGCAGGCAAAAACCTGAGGAGAAATCAAAACAGGAAGTGAGAAATCTGAGGTTGGTATGTATTCAACGCCGTTCCCATTGAAATCCCCTTGAGCTATTAACCTGAAGTTGCACTTCCTAGGGCTTCCACTAGATGTCAACAGTCTATAGAAATTTGAATGAGGCTTCTACTGTGTTGTGGGACTGAATGACAGCATAATGAATCAGGTGTCTGGCAGCCAGCCATTTCCTGGTCATGTGCATTTCACATGGTAGCGATCTGCGTTCCATGGTTCCTCTTGACACAAAGGAATACTCAGGTTGGAACTTTATTGAAGATTAATGATAAAAACATCATAATGATTGATTCTGTACTTAGTTTGAAATGTTTCTTCGACCTGTAATATAACCTTTTGAACTCTGACCAGAACGAGCGTTTGGATATGTATAACAAACGCGCTAACAAAAATAACGGACATTATCGAATAAATCAATCAACAAATCATTTATTGTGGACCTGGGATTGCCGGGAGTGCATGCTGAAGAAGATCATTAAAGGTAAGGGAATATTTTGCATGTAATTTATGGTTTATGTTGACTACAACATGGTGGCTAATTTGACTTGATTGTTCTGAGCGCCGTCTGAAATTATTTCATGGTTTGCTTTTTCCGTAAAGTTTTTTTTTAAATCTGACACAGCGGTTGCATTAAGGACAGGTATATCTATAATTCCATGTGTATAACTTGTATTATCATCCACATTTATCATTAGTATTTCTGTTGAATCGATGTGGCTATGCAAAATCACTGGATGTTTTTGGAACTAGTGAATGTAACGCGCCAATGTAAACTCAGATTTTTTTATATAAATATGAACTTTATCAAACAAAACATACATGTATTGTGTAACATGAAGTCCTATGAGTGTCATCTGATGAATATCATCAAAGGTTAGTGATGAATTTTATCTCTATTTGTGGTTTTGTGACTCCTCTCTTTGGCTGGGAAAATGGCTGTGTTTTCTGTGGCTTGGTGGTGACCTAACATAATCGTTTGTAGTGCTTTCGCAGTAAAGCCTATTATATCATTACCTGTATTAACTGCACCTGTTTGAACTCGTTACCTGTATAAAAGACACCTGTCCACACACTCAATCAAACAGACTCCAACCTCTCCACAATGGCCAAGACCAGAGAGCTGTATAAGGACATCGGGAATAAAATTGTAGACCTGCGCAAGGCTGGGATGAGCTACAGGACAATAGGCAAGCAGCTTGGTGAGAAGGCAACAACTGTTGGCGTAATTATTAGAAAATGGAAGAAGTTCAAGATGACGGTCAATCACCCTCGGTTTGGGGCTCCATGCAAGATCTCACCTCGTGGGGCATCAATGATCATGAGGAAGGTAAGGGATCAGCCCAGAACTACACGGCAGGACCTGGTCATTGACCTGAAGAGAGCTGGGACCACAGTCTCAAAGAAAATCATTAGTAACACACTACGCTGTCAAGGATTAAAATCCTGCAACGCACGCAAGGTCCCCCTGCTCAAGCCAGCGCTTGTCCAGGACCTCCTTCCCTCAGTAAGAGCATTGAAGATGGGTCGTGGCTGGGTCTTCCAGCATGACAACAACCCAAAACACACAGCCAGGGCAACTAAGGAGTGGCTGTGTAAGAAGCATCTCAAGGTCCTGGAGTGGCCTAGCCAGTCTCCAGACCTGAACCCAATAGAAAATCTTTGGAAGGAGCTGAAAGTACATATTGCCCAGCAACAACCCCGAAACCTGAAGGATCTGGAGAAGGTCTGTATGGAAGAGTGGGCCAAAATCCCTGCTGCAGTGTGTGCAAACCTGGTCCAGAACCACAGGAAACGTATGGTCTCTGTAATTGCAAACAAAGGTTTCTGTACCAAATATTGAGTTCTGCTTTTCTGATGTATCAAATACTTATGTCATGCAATAAAATGCAAATTAATTACTTAAAAATCATACAATGTGATTTTCTGGATTTTTGTTTTAGATTCCGTCGCTCACAGTTGAAGTGTACCTATGATAAAAATTACAAACCTCTACATGCTTTGTAAGTAGAAAACCTGCAAAATCGGCAGTGTATCAAATACTTGTTCTCCCCACTGTACCTCTCCTTAATGCAGCCGCTGTGTCAGATTTCAAAAAAACTTTACGGAAAAAGAAACCCATGCAATAATCTGAGACGGCGCTTAGAAGTAAAAACACCACAGTCGCAAAGATGGCGTCAACATAAACAAGAAATGACATGATAAATATTCCCTTGCCTTTGATGATCTACATCAGAAAGCATCCCAGGTCCACAATAAATGTTTGTTTTGTTCGAAAATGTCCGTTATTTATGTCCAAATACCTTATTTTGTTAGCGTGTTTGGTATACATTTACAAACACTAATTCTGGTCAGCATTATCGGACAAAAACTTCAAAACGTTATATTATCGGGTCGAAGAAACATTTCAAACTAAGTACAGAATCAATCATTAGGATGTTTTTAACATATAGCTTCAATAAAGTTCCAACCGGGGTACTCCTTCTTGTCTTCGTGAGCAATGGAACGCAAGTGACTACCACGAGGAATACGTAAGCATGATCAGAAAATGGCTGACTGCCAGACACCTAACTGATTCTGCTATCATTCACTCCCACAGCATCATAGAAGTCTCATTGTAATTTCAATTGATGGTTGACCTCTCGTGGAACCCCTAGGCAGTGCAACATCATTAATATCTCAAGGGGATTTCATTGGAGACTCTGGTGAATACATACAAAGCTCAGATTTCTGACTTCCTGTTTTGATTTCAACTCAGGATTTTGCCTGCCATATGAGTTCTGTTATACTCACAGACATCATTCAAACAGTTTTAGAAACGTTAGTGTTTTCTATCCAAAACTAATAATAATATGCATATATTAGCAACTGAGACTGAGGAGCAGGCCGTTTACTTTAGGCACCTTATTCATCCAAGCTACTCAATACTGCCCCCCAGCCATAAGAAGTTAATGTTATACTTTGCTTCAGCTGGTGGAGGTCCTGATGAACCATGTCCAGATTAAGCGTCTGGAGTGAAAAAGTTTAATGAAAAAAAGTTGAGCGAGGGAAAAACAAAAAATATAAACGATAATTAAAAAGTAAAAACTGTCAAGTTGTCAGATAGCAAAGTAAGGTTAGCAACAAAATGCACAGCAGCACCTAAACAAGTCTGTAAATTGTAACGATTGTCATTATGGCCAAACAGTTTTTTTTTCATCAGACCAGAGGACATTTCTCCAAAAAGCACCATCTTTGTCCCGGTTTTGTAGCAGTGGGCTTCTTTCTTGCTGAGCGGCCTTTCAGATTATGTCGATATAGGACTTGTTTTACCGTGGATATAGATACTTTTGTATCTGTTTCCTCCAGCATCGTCGCAAGGTCCTTTGCTGTTGTTCTGGGATTGATTTGCACTTTTTGCACCAAAATACGTTAATCTCTAGGAGACAGAATGCGTCTCCTTCCTGAGTGGTATGACGGCTGCGTGGTCCCATGGTGTTTATACTTGCATACTGTTGTTTGTACAGATGAACGTGGTACTTCAAGCGTTTGGAAATTGCTCCCAAGGAGGAACCAGACTTGTTAAGGTCTACAATTTTTTTTCTGAGTTCTTGGCTGATTTCGTTTGATTTTCCCATGATGTCAAGCAAAGAGGCACTGAGTTTGAAGGTAGGCTTTGAAATACATCCACAGGTACACCTCCAATTGACTAAAATTATGTCAATTAGAATATCAGAAGCTTCTATAGCCACATCATGTTCTGGTATTTTCCAAGCTATTTAATTAAAGGCACAGTCAACTTAGTGTATGAAAACATCTGACCCATTGGAATTGTGGTAAAGTGAATTATAAGTGAAATAATCTGTCTGTAAACAATTGTGTGATATATTACTTGTGTCATGCACAAAGTAGATGTCCTAACTGACTTGCCAAAACTACAGTTTGTAGTTAAAAACAAGTTTTAATGATTCCAACCTAAGTGTATGTAAACTTCTGACTTCAACTGTATATATATATATATATATATATATATATATATATATATTTTACACAGATTTTTGTCTAGGTCCCAGTTTCTTCCTGGGACGTCCCTAAAGACGTCCTTAATGTTAGTCCTTTTTCACTAAGATCAACATAGACTTGTTGGCTTATCAGGAAGATCAAACTGCTATGAACGAAGTGGTTGTGAGTTCAAGTCCCAGATGACGACATGTTGAATAAGTATTGTAAAAATGAATGTGCAGAAGGTAATTGTGTGTCCAATATATAAGTTGAAAGCACTATTTGGGTATTCCTTGCCAACAGACATAGAGCAGTGAATGGATTAGTGTGTCACCAAGCATTACCTTGATGGGCTCTGCAAAAGTCACTGTGTAAAGAAACATAAACTATTTTTTTTAACGTTTCTTTGGGACCATCAGACAATGTCCTGAAAATTACTTTAAGGATGTCCCCGGAGCAAGCCGGAACTATACAAAAAACTCCAGGGAACCATGATGGAATGTTCCATGTTTTAAACGTCCGTGGACATGGGAATGTTCTTGCAACATTCCTATGAAATGTGTCTAGAACATTAATATCTTATATTCTGAGAACATGGTAGGTTCTATATTCTATGTTTGGTGTGACATTGATGAAATATTTTCCGTAACTGGGGCAGCAACTAGCTTCGAGATTAGAACTTTGTTCCAGTAACCAAAACTTTTCTGTTTCAAATCCCGGAGCTGACAAGGTGAACAAATCTGTCACTGTGCCTTTGAGCAAGGCACTTAAACCTAATCGCCCCAGGAAAGCTGTAAAATTGTCACACTGGCCGTGACCCCACTCCTAGCAAACATATTTCCATTACACATGTGTAAAAGGACAAATATAAGCACATCCCAAATTACTATAACCATCAGAAAACTGGACACAAATGTTTTTGAACCGGTAATATCTTATATGTAGAACATTAATCTCTTATATTCTTAGAAAATGGCAACCATGTTCTTTATATGTTTGGTGGGATGTTGATGGAGTATTCTCCTAACCCTCAGAAAACTGGACACAAAAACGTTGTGTCCAGTTTTTGAAATGTCCCATGAAACATGTCTAGAACATTAATATTGGACATTCTGAGAACACGGTAACCACATTCTAGATAAGTTCTGTTTGGCATTAAGGGAATGTTTTCCTAACTCTAACACCAAAAAAATGCTAAATATGTTCTCAGGAGGATCTTACTAACACATATAGAATGTTCCTCTAACTAATGGAAAACTGGCCATTCAAACAACACCAGAACATTACAGGTAACATTACAAAAATGTTCTCTCTCCATAGAATTGTTAGCTGGGATGCCACCATTAACTTAAGTAATTTCTCCTGGTGTGAACAATTACAACAGAGGAAAGGAAAGGATAGAAAATTAATTATCTGTGAGCTATCTTCCTCCCAGGTTAAACACTTGAAGTTATTCATGGAAGTTTCAAGAATCATTTTTAATCAGGGCCCATTCAGTTTGATGTGTCTCTGTGGGGAGGATGGTGCTGAGGATTCTATAGCCCAGCTGGAGAACAGAACAGGGGACCTATGGGAGACTAATCACACACTGAGTACAATAATATGATAAAAACACATTCAGCTAAAGCACACACACTCATTAAAATAATCACAGTGGAAACCCTCATCAGTATTTTCTAACAGTATCCATCACTTAGGTGTGTACTCTGCTAATAAATAGGAAAAGGCAGATGATTCAACTCAAACAAACGGGACCATTGTACGTAAAATCAGTGGAAGATCAAACTCACAACTGCACAGTCCTCCCATGTTATCTTGTGCATACATTATGGTTTCCCATCAGTCTCAAGCATGCTAATAAATTGTCATACACAAAAAGCTTTTCCTCTGCATGCTTATGTCACAGTAGGCACAGTACAGTTTTCCCCAGCCCAGAGTGTGTAATCCTAATCTCTGTAATAAGATAAAACCCTTGAATTTGAAAGTTGAAACCCATGTCAACATTGAAATATAACTTGAAACTACATCTAGTCATTACCACAAAAGACAGCAAAGAACCTATTTTGACAAAATTATTGCATTATGGGTTTAAAATAAATATTTTTCGGGATTGGTGTCCCTTCCAAGGGACAGTTAAGCTAACATAGGCTAATGCAATTGCATAAGGTTGTAAGTAACAATAAAATTTCCCAGGATATAGGCATATCAGCTATTGGCAGAAAGCTTAAATTCTTATAAATCCAACTGCATTGTCCAATTTACAGTAGCTATCACAGTGAAAGAATACCATTCTATTGTTTGAGGAGAGTAAACAATGTTTAACATAAAAAGTTATTAATAAACTAATTAGGCACATTTGGGCAGTCTTGATACAACATTTTGAACAGATATGCAATGGTTCATTGCATCAGTCTAAAACTTAGCACATACACTGATGCCATCTAGTCACCAAATTCTAAATTGCACCTGGGCTGAAATAATGCATTATGCCCTTTCTCTTGCATTTCAAAGATGAGGGTACAAAAACAATACAAAATAATGGTTGTTTCTGTCTTTGTATTATCTTTTACCAGACCTATTGTGTTATATTCTACTACATTCCTTTCACAATTCCATAAACTTTGAAGTATTTCCTTTCAAATGGTACCAAGAAAATGCATATCCTTGCTTCAGGACCTGAGCTACAGGCAGTTAGATTTGGGTATGTCATTTTAGGCAAAAATTGAAAAAAAAGGGGGCTAATCCTTAAGAGGCAGCATTGAATTGGGTACAGTCATATCTAACTAACAGGAAAAATTCCACCTATATTAATTGTTAGTTTTCTTCCCCTCATGCTTTAAATTGTGGAATACCGCAGGGCAGCTGCCTTGGGCCACTTATTTACTTAATATATACAAATGACCTTCCTTTTGCTTTATCTGAATCTCAAGCTACTACATTTGCAGATGATACTACAATTTATACAGCAAGACAATTGGTTCAACAGGTACAGCAAGCTCTACAAGTAGATCTGGGTAATATCAGGGAGTAGGTTTCATGGAAAACACCAAGGCTATGTTAGTCTGTTCCACCAGGAAAAGGCCAACACAACATGTTATGCAATTAAGTATGGGGGAGTACAAATTGAGGAAGGTGGCAGAAGCCAAACTATTAGGGGTGCAGCTAGACACCTGCTTATCGTGGTTGTCTCAAATAACTTTGTCTCAAATAACTAATATATGTAAAAAATATATTTAAAAAATGCATGCATGATCAGAAGGATAGCAACATATTTACTATTCTGTATTCTGGGAAAATACATCAGCAAGTGAAATTAGGAGGCTGCAGATTGCACAGAACAAAGCAGCAAGGATTGTTTTAAGGTGGAGATATGATTCTTCATGTAGTCATGCACAATACTCTTGGGTGGTCATCAATCAACAAGATAATTGGAAAAAAACATGCTAATTTTATTTCACAATGTGCACCATTTAAAAGGCCAAACTCCATTCACAACAGTATTAAGTATTCAGACAGACATTCAGTTAGTACTAGGAATAGATTGTCCACTGTCTATATTTTATCCTGGCAGAAAAGAGAACTTGGCAAAACATTTAGATTCAGAGCAATAAGTAAATTTAATAATTTATCTGAGCAAACCAGGAACCTTTCAATATATAAATTCAAACAATACTTTAGAACCATTTAAATGTAATACATATAAATGTTGTGCAGGACTATGGTAGATGAAGGAATCAATCTATCTTTTCAGACTGTTAGATTATTTATCTGGTCAATATGTCAGTGTATTATATCTGTTGTTTGTATCAGTGTGTTCGATGTGAAGATGTGGTTGTGTTATAAATAGTATTTTAATGGTTAAGGACTCTTGGGAGATTAGTCCAAATGAAGACTAAAAGAGATTGTAATAAAATAAAATAAAATCAAGCACAGATGGCAGATGGAGCTTTTTCTCCCTTGTCTTACACATGTTAAATGCTGTTAAGGTTATGGTGTAACGATGGTGGTTCAACAGACAGTATGGTTCTCAGGAGGATGCTAACTCATGAAGAGAGACCAGTACAATTGACACACAAAGTAAGACAAAAGGTAACAGTGGAATATAAAGTATGGTTGAGATGGAAAGTGATTTCCCTCGGCACTGTGTTCTTCCTGGTCATACCGGGGAAGTGGCGGGTCAGTCCTTGTTACCTTCGCTTCTGGGATCTTGTGAGACGAGACCAAACAAAGTTTAACTCCTTCGCACATTGTTCACTATTTTGGTGTGTATCAGTAACTTACAGTATTAATCAACAATATGATACTGTATAGACTGAATAAAGTAGATTACCGTAGAATTCACAGTAAAAAACTGTACATTTGTTTTACAGCACACTGTAAGACCTTTCTGTAATTTCCACAGAAAAGCGCTGCCTTTCTGGTCCAGCGGAAAAGGTGGGGAAAGCCGGAAGGACTGGGGAAGAACGAATGGTAACAGTGACTTGACTCCCCAGACTGCAGTTCATGGTTACCTCCCCACTAGGGAATCCAACTATAAACGGCACATGGTACATACAGAGAGCTTCCTACATGGAGGCACTTGCACTGAACACACCTTCCAACTGTTTGTGAGTGTTCTGTGGCCAGGTGGGTCTGGGCTCAGGTTTCTCCCTCTTTCTTCCAGCGTCCAGGCTTTCCACCACGTTGCTCCTGCGCCAATACCATCCCAGGCCTATGAACATAACCGCTACCACCCCTGCTCCCTCTCCATCTCTTTCCCCCTTCCTCGCTCTACACTCATCCCTCTCACAGAACCAGACCAGAACCTGGAACATTTCATCACCAAACCAAAAGAGGCAAAAAGGAAGGACCAAAGCTGTAGACTTAAACCTGGAGCGAGCAGGCCACAGGGGAGTACCATCACTGACCTCCGGGTCTTGTGCTTACAGGTGTGTCTGCTCATTCCGCACATTGTCCTTTCTCCCCTCTGCAGATCCAACACCAGTCCTGGATCCAGCACCAGGCCCAGTTTCAGTACCAGTCACAGCATCAGAACACTGTAAGAACCGCAGAGGAGAGACCAAAAACCAGACCTTCACCTGGAGTGAGCTGACCACAGGGGAGTGCAACATTTGACCTCCGGTTCTAGGGCTCCATTGTGTGTCTGCTTGCTCCCCAGGTTGTCCTTCCTCCCCTCTGAGGATACATGACCAGGACCAGTCCCAGCACCAATCCAGATCCCATTGGCCAGCACCAGATGAGGGTCCAAAGATGACACTTTCAACCAATGTGAGCAGACTATATGGAAGTACCACCATTGACCTCTGGGTCTAGGGCTCCCTTGTGTGTCTGCTCGCTCCTCAAGTTGTTGTTCCCCTCCTCTACAGACCCAGATCCTGAACCAGCACCTGCAGCATCCCCAGTTCCTGGTTCCTCCTTCCCGGTTCCTATTTTATTTTCCCCGGGCCCCAGAACCAAACCTTGGCCTCCAGTCCCGGCTTCAACACCAGTACCAACCCAGGTTTTCCCGGTTTAAGCCACAACACAAGCACCACCCCTTGACACAGTACTGAACAACCACAATTATCAATTTGTTTCAGCAACTGCCAGCCCAGACCCCAACCCGTTCCCCTCCCCCAACACAAAGACACAGACACATTGCTGATGGACTGACTGACTGAATTAATGGACTGACACATTTTTTCTGTTTCTTTTTTGATTTATCGATTGATTTCGTTTTGTTTTATCTTGATTGGATGACCATTTGTTTTTGCCTAATTTGAATTGATTTCTATTGTTTTGAGTTGTTTATAATTTTGAATGAATAATGGATTGAAATTTTTGTATTTTAACATTTTAACTGTAATGAATTATACTGTAATAATATTATTATTATCTCCTAGACAGCATGGGGCCTAATGGGGCAAAGATAACATGTCCTCTGGCCTACTCTCAATTGATCCCTTCATCAATGTTCCCCATCAGGTTGTCTGGTTCGGGGGTGGTGGGGATCCATGTCAAAGACATTTTAGATCTCAATTTATGACAGGATGACGCCTTGGTACGATACAATCTACAACCTAGAACCCCCTGGCCCCGAGACATGGGTGGCTCATTAACTTAGGGCTAGTGTCCCGCTAAGGGACCCTAGCCCTAACAAGATCGACCAAAGGAGAGATTTAGCATTATAATGGTTAGCCTACCTTTTCATCAGAGCTCATCAACTGGAATATTAAGGGTCTGCTAAAAATAATAACTTAAGATGCCAAGTGAACTTATACAGTGCAATGACTAACGACCCGTAGCACTCACATCTGTAGCCATGAAGTGCTTTGAAAGGCTGTTCATGGCTCACATCAACACAATTATTCCAGGAACCCTAGACCCACTCCAATTTGCATACCACCCAAACATCATGAATGCTTTGAGAGACTAGTCAAGGATCATATCACCTCCACCCTACCTGACACCCTAGACCCACTCCAATTTGCTTACCACCCCAATAGGTCCACTGACAACGTAATCGCAACCACACTGCCCTAACCCATCTGGACAAGAGGAATACCTATGTAAGAATGCTGTTCATCGATTACAGCTCAGCATTTAACACCATAGTACCCTCCAAACTCTTAACTAAGCTTGAGACCCTGGGTCTCGACCCCGCCCTGTGCAACTGGGTCCTGGACTTTCTGACGGGCCACCCCCAGGTGGTGAGGGTAGGAAACAACTTTCAGTTTTGCGGCAATGCTGCCATCAATCCATGGTTTCTGGTTGGGGAAGGATTTAATGGTCACCATGGGTACCGCATCACCAATGCACTTGCAAAAGAACTCGCTCACTGAATCAGCGTATACATCAATGTTATTGTCCGATGCTATTCAGAACATATCACAGTCCACGTGATCGAAGCAATCTTGAAACGTGGAATCAGATTGGTCAGACCAGTGTTGAACAGACATGAGCACGGGCGTTTCCTGTTTTAGTTTCTGTAGGCTGGGAGCAACAAAATGGAGTCGTGGTCAGATTTGCCGAAAGGAGGGCGAGGGAGGGCTTTATATGTGTCGCAGAAATTAGAGTAGCAATGATCCAGGGTGTTGCCAGCCCGGGTCGTGCATTCGATATGCTGATAAAATTGAGGGAGTCTTGTTTTCAGATTAGCCTTGATAAAATCCCCGTCTACAGTAAATGCAGCCTCAGGATATGTGGTTTCCAGTTTACATAGAGTCCAATGAAGTTCTTTCAGGGCCATCGTCGTGTCTGCTTGGGAGGGGGAGGGGGGATATACACGGCTGTGATTATAATCAAAGAGAATTCTCTTGGTAGATAAGGATGTCGGCATTTGATCGACCTAAAATTCCTTACTATCAGTACTCATTCAAACAGTTTTAGAAACTTTAGAAACTTCTGAGTGTTTTCTATCCAAATTAATATCCTAGCTTCTGAACTTGAGTAGCAGGCAGTTTACTTTGGGCACACTTTTCATCCGGATGTGAAAATACCGCCCCCTAGCCTAGAGAGGATAAACTATAATATTTCATACAGAAATAAGTATGTTCAATAGAAAAGCAAAATAGCAGGTGCGCGTCCACTTCGTTGCGCATGCACAGACTGATTTCCAACTCTGACTCTCAGTACCAAACCTCAAAATTCTTCCTCTTTTGGAAAGGAACAAACCTGAAACCTTGAACAAAAACTGTTGACATCTAGTGGAAGGCATAGGAATTGCAATATGGTAGCTGAAATTGCATATAACTCATAGCTTTCCATTGTAAGTGCATGGGTTCTTAAAAAAACTCTGGTTGTTGTTTCTTTGGATTTTCTCCTACCATATCAATTGTGTTATAAATCAACCTGCAATTAGAGTATGCGGGGAAAAAAAAACGTTTGTTATCATATCTTAAAAAAAATGTTGGTGTGACTTCTCATTTAGTTTTGCGTCAGTACCACATAAACGTTTTATATTATAATGACTGTTCATTGACTTTGAGTACAACTTACTAGAAGTATTTGAGTTAAAAATGCCTTGGGGTTTGCAGTGTGTCGATGCCATAGAGACAGTATTGTTCACATTGGAATTAATGTAGCCACTCGACCAACTACCAGGATACAATTATTTTATTTTGCTCCTGCCCAATCCTATTAATTTAGCCAGTCTCTAGTGTTTGTACCCAGAACATGCACCTTTTCTCAGTTTATCAATCAGCCCCTGTGCTTGGGGAGAGGCATTCCTGTGGAGAGATTGAACCAGGAAATCAGCCTACAATGGTAATTAGTTTTCCCATTTGCCTGCTGACAATTGAACAGCTTTCATCAAAATACCACAGGCTGAGGCAGGCGTAGCACTGCACCAACCACCAACACAGCGCAGCCGCCCTATAGTGCAATGTGCACCGCATCCCCTCTCAAACAAGCCTTCAGCCCCGTATCAGCCTAACTCTTTATGTCATCCATTTAGCAGTGTTGAAATCTCATCTCCCATGCACATTTTCTTTCCAAAGAAAACAACCTCCCAGTGACAGAGATGTCAAATCCACTGATTAGCTGCGTAACTGGGCTTTGTCTGGAAGCCAAGGCCATTATTGTGAGTCGTAAAAAAGCCTTTGAACAATGTCAGCCTTTTTCTGCAGGTGTCCACATTTTTCAGAAAGGCTCATTAAATTTATGCAAATGACATTGTCACCCCTTGATTCATGCAAATTCAGTCCTAGTGTTGTGCCTCAGTGTTACGGAATAGTTAGAAAATAAAAATGCTTTCCAGAAACAGAAATACTCAGTACCCACTTGATAGTCTTATTCATATGTATATTATGATTATCTTTTTTATTTTGATAGTTGTCAGAATGTAGAAACATTTGCTTTAATGTGATTAACACTTTGATTAACATTTCCCTCATTATTTTTGAAAGTTTTCTTCTCCCCTCATAAGGACCTAATATCTATGCATGGCTGACTGTGTATATGGTTTAAAATGCACGATGAAGTCACCTGCCATTGTCTGCTGGGCCAATCAAAGCAGCATTCTCTTATCTCCCAATGTGAATGCCTCTATCTTTCCATCCACTATTTTTCGCGATGTTCTTCATTGGGCAGGGCATTTTAGCAGGCATAAGAAAATATGGAAAATCTAAATAATTTTCCTCCAAAATCAAGACCTCTTAGAGACTGTCAGTAGGATTACAATCTACAATTATAACTGAATATGTCTCCACTTTACAGCAAGGTAAGAGAGGGCATTTTGTTTTATTATTTGTGTCAGGTAAAGTAAGACAATGTAGGTTAAAGGCCCAGTGCAGTCAAAATGTGATTTTCCTATGTTTTATATCATATTGTACAACAGCTGATGAAATGAACACTGTAAAAGTGTGATTTGTTTTAATTTGTGTTATTTCCTGATAGCTGCTGATTGGAAATACAACCTATACAGGACCTTATAATCAGCAGGTTTGCATGGGTGAGAGTTTCGGCTTTCCATGGTGACACCCAAATGCGGTAAATCGCAGTGTACCGGTTTATGACCTGTGTTGTGAATGGGCAAACACGGTGAGGGAGGAGTGCCCTTATCAAATTTAACAGCAATTTATCATGCGTCTCAAATAGAACTGACTTCTATTTTAGCCCTTGACAATGCAGACGCTCGTTGGCGCACACAAGCAGTGTGGGTACAATCATTTAATAATATAGATTTCTACATTTATTTTGTAGTCAGGGTATAAGCCTCCCCCAGCTAGAGGGGTGGAATACGGCAGAAACCAAATAATACTGTTCCACCCTCTATTAGGAAGAACAGAAGAAGATCCAGCACAAGTCAAAACTCCAGGGCTTGGAGGGGGAAGGTCGGTCAAAGAAAAAACCCATCTTGTCCCTATACAACAACCAAGGGGACTCTGTGAACCAACCCTGAGGACATCCTGGGGGTGGCCCATGAGCCTTACGGTAGACTGTATGACATCAAGCCTGCCAACAAAGCTCTCACGGCCACCTTCCTAGATGGGCTAGATGGGGTCACCAAGGATGGCGAGAGCGAGAACTCCAACCTAAGCGCCGAGGAGCTCAACCAGGCTGTGCACTCCCTGAACAAACAAAGCACAAGGACTGGAATGAATCCCAGGAGAGTTCTGTCAGACCTCCTGGGATCTCCTCAATGATGATGTGGTGGAGGTTTTCAGAGCAGATTACAGGGAAAAGAGACTGGGTGAGTCCATGTGACAGAGTACGGTCTCATTCATCCCCAAGAAAGGGGATCTCAAGGATCTCCAGAACCTGCGCCTCATTAACCTTCAGGAAACAAATTTGATGACTGAACGCAGTCATGAGTGAACAGGGAGTACAGGAGAGGGCTGAGAACGCACCCTTGTGGGGCCCCAGTGTTGAGGAACAGCGGGTTGGAAATGTTGTTTCCTACCCGCACCACCTGAGGGTGGCCCGTCAGAAAGTCCAAGACACAGTTGCACAGGGCAGGGTTGAGACACAGGGTCTCGAGCTTAGTGACAAGTTTGGAGGGTACTATGGTGTTAAATGCTGAGCTTTAATCGATAAACAGCATTCTTACATAGGTATTCCTCTTGTCCAGATGGGTTAGGGCAGTGTGCAGTGTGGTTGCGATTGCGTTGTCAGTGGACCTATTTGGGCAGTAAGCAAATTGGAGTGGGTCTAGGGTGTCAGGTAGGGTGGAGGTGATATGATCCTTGACTAGTCTCTCAAAACATTCATGATGATGGAAGTGAGTGCTATGGGACGAATAAGGCTTTACACTAAGCAGTGTGCTTTTATTTGCACTGGAGAAATTCCTGTGTACATACAGTTGAATTCTGAAGTTTACATACACTTAGGTTGGAGTCATTAAAACTCATTTTCAACCACTCCACACATTTCTTGTTAACAAACTATAGTTTTGGCAAGTCGGTTAGGAAATACACTTTGTGCATGACACAAGTAATTTTTCCAACAATTGTTTACAGACAGATTATTTCACTTATGATTCACTGTATCACAATTCCAGTGGGTCAGTAGTTTACATACACTAACTTGACTTTGCCTTTAAACAGCTTGGAAATATCCAGATGTCATGGCTTTAGAAGCTTCTGATATTCTAATTGACATCATTTGAGTCAATTGGAGGTGTACCTGTAGATGTATTTCAAACTCAGTGCCTTTTTGCTTGACATCATGGGAAAATCTAAAGATATCAGCCAAGAGCTCAGAAAAAAAATTGTAGACCTCCACAAGTCGGATTAATCCTTGGGAGCAATTTCCAAACGCCTGAAGGTACCACGTTCATCTATAAAAACAATAGTACGCAAGTTTAAACGCC
Organism: Oncorhynchus mykiss; assembly: GCF_013265735.2. NCBI lineage: Eukaryota > Metazoa > Chordata > Actinopteri > Salmoniformes > Salmonidae > Oncorhynchus > Oncorhynchus mykiss. The sequence continues at coordinate 35,071,786 of NC_048586.1, read as the reverse complement.
ATGGGACCACGCAGCCGTCATACCGCTTAGGAAGGAGATGCGTTCTTTGGTGCGAAAAGTGCAAACCAATCCCAGAACAATAGCAAAGGACCTTGTGAAGATGCTAGAGGAAGCAGGTACAAAAGTATCTATATCCACAGTAAAACGAGTCCAATATCGACATAAACTCAGAGGCCGCTCAGATGCCACTGCTTCAAAACCGCCGTAAAAAAGCCAGACTACTGTGTTCAACTGCACATGGGGGACAAAGATCATACTTTTTGGAGAAATGTCCTCTGGTCTGATGAAACAAAAATAGAACTGTTTGGCCATAATGACCATCGTTATGTTTGGAAGAAAAAGGGGGAGGCTTGCAAGCTGAAGAACACCATCCCAACCATGAAGCACGGGGGTGGCAACATCATGTTGTGGGGGTGCTTTTCTGCAGGAGGAACTGGTGCACTTCACCAAATAGATGTCATCATGAGGAGGTAAATGTACGTGGATATATTGAAGCAACACCTCAAGACATCAGTCAGGAAGTTAAAGCTTGGTTGCAAATGGGTCTTCCAAATGGACAATGACCCCAAGCATATTGGTATTGGAGTGGCCATCACAAAGCCCTGACCTCAATCCTATAGAACATTTGCGGGCAGAACTGAAAAAGCATGTGAGAGCAAGGAGGCCTACAAACCTGACTCTGTTGCAACAACTCTGTCAGGAGGATTGGGCCAAAATGCACTCAATTTATTGTGGGAATCTTGTGGAAAGCTACCTGAAACGTTTGACCCAAGTTAAACAATTCAAAGGCAATGCTACCAAATACTAATTGAGTGTATGTAATCTTCTGACCCACTGGGAATGTGATGAGAGAAATAAAAGCGGAAATAAATCTTTCTCTCTACTATGATTCTGACATTTCACATTCTTAAAATAAAGTGGTGATCCTAACTGACCTAAGACAGGGAATTTTTATAGGATCAAATGTCAGGAATTGTGAAAACTGAGTTTAAATGTATTTGGCTAAGGTGTATGTACACTTCTGACTTCAACTGTAATACAAAAACAGCAGTGTGTAACTACATAAGAAAAAAATCTGTAGTTGAACCCCTGTCCTCTGTATGACCTCCCATCTGGCCTCGTTTCTACATCTCTCTTGTCGAGGCGGATCTTGGTCATATGTTGAAGATGATGCATCTCATCCAGAGGCCTGATCATCAATAATCGGCTATAAAAGAGAGCCTCTTATCAGAGCTCTTCCTCTGCGAGCTGGGGAATTTCAGCAGGCTTCTGGCACTTAATCAACATTTATTAGCTTTAGTTACAAAGTCTCCATTATGGTTATTGTCTGGCTCTGATGGCAAGGGTTGACATTTCAATTTGAAGTACGCTGTTATCGCGCTCCTGCCCCGCAGATCATGGTTGACACCTAGAGCCAAGCAGTGGCCTCAGGCAGGGATAACATTACTTACTGAATATCTGCTGCTTCCCAGTGATAGCAGGGGGAGACATTTCCAGACCAGACACCTCTGTCTCAGGGAATCGCTTGTTCAATTTCCCGTTATCTTTCTTACAGCTAGCAATTCAAAAACCTTCATGCCTGATAGAGAACTAAAAGTAAGATCTATCATCTCCCGTAATACACTACATGACCAAAAGTATGTGGACACTTGCTCGTCAAAAATCTATTTCCAAGATCACGGAGTTGGTTCCCCCCTTTGTTGCTATAACGGCCTCCACTCTTCTGGGAAGGCTTTCCACTAGATGCTGTAACATTGCTGCGGGGAATTGCTTCCATTCAGCCACAAGAGCATTATTGAGGTCGGCACGTATGTTGGGCAATTCATCCCAAAGGTGTTTGATGAGGTTGAAGTCAGGGCTTTGTGCAGGCCAGTTAAGTTCCCCAAACTGTTGCCACAAAGTTGGAAGCACAGAATCGTCTAGAATGTCATTGTATGCTGTAGCATTAAGATTTCCCTTCACTGGATCTAAGGGGCTCAGCCCGAGCCATGAAAAACATCCCCAGACCATTTTTCCTCTCCCACCAAACTTTACAGTTGGCACTTTGGGCAGGTAGCGGTCTCCTGGCTTCCGCCAAACCCAAGTTTGTCCGTGGGACTGCCAGATGCTGAAGCGTGATTAATAATTTCAGAGAACACATTTCCACTGCTCCAAAGTCCAGTGGTGGCGAGGTTTACACCACTCCAGCCGAAGCTTGGCATTGCATATGGTGATCTTAGACTTGTGTGTGGCTGCTCGGCCATGGAAACCCATTTCACGAAACTCCTGATGAACAGTTATTGTGCTGACCTTGCTTCTAGAGACAGTTTGGAACTCGGTAGTGAGTGTTGCAACCGAGGACAGAAAATGTTTACATGCTTCAGCACTTGGTCGTCCCTTTCTGTGAGATTGTGTGGCCTACCATTTCGCTCCTGAGCCATTGTTGCCTGAGACGTTTACACCCTCACAATAACAGCACTTACAGTGGAAGCTCTAGCAGGGCAGAAATTTGACGGACTGGCTTGTTGGAAAGGTGGCATCCTATGACGTGCCACGTTGAAAGTCACTGAGCTCTTCAGTAAGGCCATTCTACTGACAATGTTTTGCTATGGAGATTGCATGGCTGTGTGCTCAATTTTACACCTGTCAGTGGTGTGGCTGAAATATCCAAATCTATTAATTTGAAGGGTGTCCACATACTTTTGTGAGATCTTTTAATACACAATATATACAATCTGGCGTTGTGGTGTTGTGGTTTGTGGGGATATTCCAGTCAGCAGCTTGGAGGTTTTGGCCAGGCTGAGAGTTTTGCTAGAATGTGATTCAGGGAGAATTCCAGAATGGCGACAGTGGGCACAGACAGTCATGTTGGACTTACTCTTGACATGAGAATCTGCATGAGAAAGCTTTTGATTTATTGCTTCCTCATCTGCCTGACAAGATGGTACGCTGAGAGGAACTCAATAGCATGCTCTGCTATCTGTTGTAATTACTACAGATTACAACTCAAATCCAGAGGGGGAACAGTCATCATAGCAAGAGATTAGATTAGATATGTCAAGTCAAGCGATAAAGAGATGGGCAATCTGTCATTTCAAACTCAGGACTTTTGTAAAACTGTCAAACATTTTAAGTTGGCTTGTCATGATCAGGCTTGGAGGGAGCTTTCAGCAGTCATTATTATTTCAACTCTAATTCAGATCTTTCTTTTATGGATTTCTCAATGCATAAACCGTTAAAGGCCCAATGCACCTGTTTTTATATCAATATCAAATTATTTATTGGTAACAATTGAGTACCTTACTGTAATAGCATCCATTAAAATTGACCATTTTTAAATGTATTATATTTTTATATTTAAAAAAAATGCTGTTATTGGCAGAGAGGTTTGGAACGGAGAGGTTTGGATCTCCCCAAAACTCCCGCCCATGCAAACCTGCTTATCAACCAGCAACTATAATGGAATAACACTGATAAAATATTTATTATTTTATAGTTTGTTTCATCTGCTGTAGTAAAATATAAGACAAAATACATTTAACTGCTCTGGGCCTTTAATGCTTCTAACATTTATAAGAAGATATTTAAACTTTAAAAAATACATATTTCAAGCAGGGTTGCTTGAAACTATTTTTGTATTCTGCACATACACTACATGACCAGAAGTATGTGGGCACCTGCCCGTAGAACATCTCATTCCAATATCATCAAATCAAATCAAAGTTTTTTTGTCACGTGTGCTGAATACAACAGGTGTAGGTAGACCTTACAGTGAAATGCTTACGTACAGGCTCTAACCAATAGTGCAAAAAAGGTATTAGGTGAACAATAGATAGGTAAAGAAATAAAACAGCAGTAAAAAGACAGGCAATATACAGTAGCGAGGCTACATACAGACACCGGTTAGTCCGGCTGATTGAGGAAGTATGTCCTTGAATGTATAGTTAAATTGACTATGCATATATAATAAACAAAGAGTAGCAGCAGCATAAGAAGACGGGTTGGGGTTGGCACACAATGCAAATAGTCCGGGTAGCCATTAAATTACCTGACAATTTTTAGGGCCTTCCTCTGACACCGCCTGGTGTAGAAGTCCTGGATGGCAGGCAGCTCAGCTCATGTACTGGGCCGTACGCACTACCCTCTGTAGTGCCTTGCGGTCAGAGGCAGAGCAATTGCCGTACCAGGCAGTGATACAACCAGTCAGGTTGCTCTCGATGTTGCAGCTGAAGAACCTTTTGAGGATCTCAGGACCCATGCCAAATCTTTTTAGTTTCCTGAGAGGGAATAGGCTTTGTCGTGTCCTCTTCACGACTGTCTTGGTGTGTTTGGACCATGATAGTTTGTTGTTGATGTGGACACCAAGGAACATGAAGCTCTCAACCTGCTCCACTACAGCCCCATCAATGAGAATATCACAATATACTCTACTTCAGGTGAGCAAAATCTAGATTTCGTGCACCAGTTGTTGTTTACAAATATGCACAGACCGCCCTCCCTCGTCTTACCGGAGTGTACTGTTCTATCTTGCCGGTTCAGCGTGTATCCCGCTAGCTGAGTATCCATGTCGTCATTCAGCCATGATTCCGTGAAACATCAGATATTACAGTTTTTGATGTCCCGTTAGTAGGATACTCGTGATCGTACCTTGTCTAGTTTATTGTCCAATGATTGCATGTTAGTGAGTAGTATTGACGGTAGCGGCAGCTTTCCCACTCGCCTTTTCTGGGTCCTGACCAGGCATCCGGCTCTTTGTCCTCTGTACCTGCATTGCTTCCTCTTGCCAATAACGGGGATGCCGGCCCTGCCGGGTGTTTGGAGAATATCTTGTGCGTCTTGTTTGTTGAAGAAAAAAATCTTTGTCTAATCCGAGGTGAGTGCTCTCTGTCCTGATATCCAGAAGCTCTTTTTGCCGTAAAATAAGGTTGCAGAAACATTATGTACGAAATAAGTTAAATATATAGCGAAAAAACCCCAGATAATATCACAATTGGTTGGGCCATTTCCAGGGCCATTTTGATGTCGTTTTGATAACGGGCACTAATCATGGGCGATTAGGCCTGGTTCGCACTCTGCGTTCCAGTTCATCCCAAAGGTGTTTGTTGGGGTTGAGGTCAGGGCTCTGTGCAGGCCCGTCAAGTTTTTCCACACCGATCTCGACAAACCATATGTATGGACCTTGCTTTGTGCACGGGGGCATTGTCATGATGAAATTGGGCCCCCAAACTGTTGCCACAAAGTTGGAAGCACAAAATCGTCTAAAATGTCATTGTATGCTGTAGCGTTAAGATTTCCCTTCACTGGAACTAAGAGGCCTAGCCCGAACTATGAAAAAAATCCCCAGACCATTATTTCTTCTTCACCAAAGTTTACAGTTGGCACTATACAATCGGGCAGGTAGCTTTCTCTTGGCATCCTCCAAACCCAGATTTGTCCGAACGGTGACGCGTGATTCATCACTCCAGAGAACGCGTTTCCACTGTTCCATAGTCCAATGGCGACGAGCTTTACTCCAGCCAACGTTTGGCATTGCTCATGGTGATCTTAGGTTTGTACGCGGCTGATCAGCCATGGAAACCCATTTCATTAAGCTCCTGCCTAACAGTTCTTGTGCTGATGTTGCTTCCAGAGGCAGTTTGGAACTCGGTAGTGAGTGTTGCAACCGAGGACAGACGATTTTCACGTGCTTCAGCACTCGTCGGTCCGGCTCTGTGAGCTTGTGTGGCCTACTATTTGCGGCTGAGCCGTTGCTGCTCCTAGACATTTCCACTTCACAACAGCACTTACAGTTGACCTGGGCAGCACTAGCAGGGCAGGAATTTGATGAACTGACTTGTTGGAAAAGTGGCATCCTATGACAGTGCCACATTGAAAGTCCTTGAGCTCTTCAGTGAAGCCATTCTACTGACAATGTTTGTCTATTGGGATTGCAAGGATGTATGCTCGATTTTATACACCTGTCAGCAATTGGTTTGGCTGAAATAGCCAAATCCACAAATTTTAAGTGGTGTCCACATACTTTTGTATATATACTGTACTTCTCTAGAAGTAAGAGAATGTGTGGGATTTTGAATCAAACAATTAAAATATGTTATGAGAAAATTTGAACAGTCTTCAAACACATCTGAGGCAGTTGGCTCAAATTTACCAACATCAAATCAAATCAAATTTATTTGTCACATACACATGGTTAGCAGATGTTAATGCGAGCGTAGCAAAATGCTTGTGCTTCTAGTTCCGACAATGCAGTTATAACCAATGAGTAATCTAACCTAACAATTCCAAAACTACTACATAATACACACAAGTGTAAAGGGATAAAGAATATGTACATAAAGATATATGAATGAGTGATGGTACAGAACGGCATAGGCAAGATGCAGTAGATGGTATGGAGTACAGTATATACATATGAGATGAGTAATGTAGGGTATGTAAACAAGTGGCATAGTTTAAACTGGCTAGTGATACATGTATTACATAAAGATGCAGTAGATGATAGAGTACAGTGTATACATATACATATAAGATGAATAATGTAGGGTATGTAAACATTATATTAAGTAGAATTGTTTAAAGTGGCTAGTGATATATTTTACATCAATTTCCATCAATTCCCATTATTAAAGTGGCTGGAGTTGAGTCAATGTGTTGGCAGCAGCCACTCAATGTTAGTGGTGACTGTTTAACAGTCTGATGGCCTTGAGATAGAAGCTGTTTTTCAGTCTCTCGGTCCCAGCTTTGATGCACCTGTACTGACCTCGCCTTCTGGATGATAGCGGGGTGAACAGGCAGTGGATCGGGTGGTTGTTGTCCTTGATGATCTTTATGGCCTTCCTGTGACATCGGGTGGTGTAGGTGTCCTGGAGGGCAGGTAGTTTGCCCCCGGTGATGCGTTGTGCAGACCTCACTACCCTCTGGAGAGCCTTATGGTTGTGGGCGGAGCAGTTGCCGTACCAGGCGGTGATACAGCCCGACAGGATGCTCTCGATTGTGCATCTGTAGAAGTTTGTGAGTGTTTTTGGTGACAAGCCAAATTTCTTCAGCCTCCTGAGGTTGAAGAGGCGCTGCTGCACCTTCTTCACGATGCTGTCTGTGTGGGTGGACCAATTCAGTTTGTCTGTGATGTTTACGCCGAGGAACTTAAAACTTACTACCCTCTCCACTACTGACCCATCGATGTGGATAGGGGGGTGCTCCCTCTGCTGTTTCCTGAAGTCCACAATCATCTCCTTAGTTTTGTTGGTTGACTGTGAGGTTATTTTTTCCTGACACCACACTCCGAGGGCCCTCACCTCCTCCCTGTAGGCCGTCTCGTCGTTGTTGGTAATCAAGCCTACCACTGTAGTGTCGTCCGCAAACTTGATGATTGAGTTGGAGGCGTGCGTGGCCACGCAGTCGTGGGTGAACAGGGAGTACAGGAGAAGGCTCAGAACGCACCCTTGTGGGGCCCCAGTGTTGAGGATCAGCGGGGTGGAGATGTTGTTACCTACCCTCACCACCTGGGGGCGGCCCGTCAGGAAGTCCAGAACCCAGTTGCACAGGGCGGGGTCGAGACCCAGGGTCTGGAGCTTGATGACGAGTTTGGAGGGTACTATGGTCTTAAATGCTGAGCTGTAGTCGATGAACAGCATTCTCACATAAGTATTCCTCTTGTCCAGATGGGTTAGGGCAGTGTGCAGTGTGGTTGAGATTGCATCGTCTGTGGACCTATTTGGGCAGTAAGCAAATTGGAGTGGGTCTAGGGTGTCAGGTAGGGTGGCGGTGATATGGTCCTTGACTAGCCTCTCAAAGCACTTCATGATTACGGAAGTGACTTTAGCTTTCTTGGGAACGGGAACAATGGTGGCCCTCTTGAAGCATGTGGGAACAGCAGACTGGGATAAGGATTGATTGAATATGTCCGTAAACACACCAGCCAGCTGGTCTGCGCATGCACTGAGTGCACAGCTGGGGATGCCGTCTGGGCCTGCAGCCTTGCGAGGGTTAACACGTTTAAATGTTTTACTCACGTCGGCTTTAATGCTCACTGTGTACGTTAGTTAAAGAGGCAAAATATGTTGATGTGGTAAACAAAGGGAAAATACTAAAATCATTGTGGTGTGCAAACACCTGCCAAATGTCACAACAGATGTGAAATACTACAGCACATGTTCATTGAAATAGTACAGCACCTGTTTGTTAGATGTGACATGTGCTTCCCTGGGAGTCCGGGGTGGTTACAACGTTTTAGGTCTACACACATTGATACGATTTGATTCCACGATGCCAGTTATTTTAAATTGACACCTGGTCGAATTGATAGTCAGATTAAGGCTTTCAGATATATCAGAAATCTATCAGAGGGGAGTAGAGCCTATTCATCTCTTCGGTGACGAGCTTCGGAGGAATGGCCTGGTTAACTTCTGGTGGCATGCTGAGAAGGTTGGATCGAAATTCAGCTGCTTTTTTCTCTCATCTCATGCTCACAAACCATGACGTTCCCTGCTGCCAGAGAATATCTTTGAGATGTGTTGTCTGTTTCTTAGTTTTATTTTACACAGTATAATTGAAATATTTATATGAGTTTTATTCTAATTTAATTGATTGTCAAAACACGGATAACACCCAGGTAGAAGGATTTCAGCAGCTGAAAATACTGAGTGATTTTTTTGGAAGGATTTCCTTAAACTTGATGCATAACATATCTGTAATGACATACCAATTGTTACAGCAACGTGTATTCTGCCTCAAAGCATGAACGCTGGTGAGACAGTTTCACTTCCAGGGCTGGGTTGTGGATAGTGATGTTCTGTTCTCTTTGCTCTTTGTTTTTACTCCTGCTTAGTAAAGGCCTTCCCTTGAGGAGCTTTGACTGGTGTTTCTGAGAGTGGATGATAGTAATCATCTCTCTCCCTGATCCACACAGAGCTAGGGTTGAAAAGGGAAAACTACAGACTCTCCGTGCTGTGAGGTACAACAGGTTACACTCTGACAATTTAGACTAGATTGGGATTAAATCATAACACATTGTCCATTCTCACATTGTGGAAACATACCAACAATTCAGTTGTTATTGAATTCTAGCCTTTAAAAAGGAAATGTAATGCCAGATTAATCAACAGTCCAACAAGCCGGTCTCGCCTCCCACAGGTGATGTTCTAAACAACTCTGTCTACATTCTGGATGACTGTATTGAACATATGGTAATACTCACTCTTCCATTCATGTCTTTTCCCTTGCAGCTGCACTGGGATGCTTCGATACTAAATCATTGAGGTTTGTGGTATAGACATGCCAGACAGCCACAGCGTGGTATAATTTCCTAGCAGAATCCTAATACTTCAATGCAATTCCAATTGATCAATTTAACTGCTTGTAGACAACACACTGAAAACATAGCTGACATTTATATTAAGGCTAAAAATGTTAGCTTTATTTCACTTGTCTAGCAGCCCATGTTATGCATTATGTATTAACTTAGAATACAGGTTATATTGTATCTTCACTGCTTAATCTAGATATATTGACATCCAAGTACTTGCATTGTCATACTGCATATTTAAACCTTAAGTGGTAAATCAAAAAGGGTAAAACATTTATGGAGACACTTACAGTAATACAGTGGACACCATTGGGCCCTAAATTCTGTGTCCATGCACTAATGATGCTTTTCGACTAACACCCACCAGTGTTACACTAGGGTATACACCCTTATGTTATACTAGGGAAATTATGTTTCCATATTTGTAGGGCTGACAGTGGGGACTTGTGGAGAGCAGAATCAACAACCTCTGCATAATCAAAACAGATGTTTTGTGAGAAGGTGTTAAAGGTCACAGTTAGCCATTCTTATGTAAATGAAAGCGGAAAAGTACCAGTGGCCTGGCATTGGCACAGAGTCAGAGCAAGTGCCGACCCACAAGGATGGAAACAGAAAACTCTGAGCCTTTAGGGTAAACACTGTATGGAAATGTGTCATAAGTGACTACAGTCAGTAGCTCTAATTGAATATTTGATTTGGGAGAGAAAAAAGTCTGCCAACCCAGAGGAACTATCCCAATCAGAAAGGGGAATCTGCTTTTGAACAAGATCAAATCAAATCAAATTGTATTGGTCACATACACATATTTAGCAGATGTTATTGTGGGTGTAGCGAAATGCTTGTGGCGAAATGCTCCTAATGCCAACAGTGGAGTAATATCTAACAATCCACAACAAAACACACAAATCCAAAAGTAAAATAATGGAATTAATAAATATATAAATATTAGGACGAGCAACGTCGGAGTGCTATTGAGTAAAATACAGTAGAATAGAATACAGTATATACATATGAACTGAGTAAAGCAGTATGTAAATATTATTAGTGACTAGTGTTCCATTATTAAAGTGACCAGTGATTCCATGTCGATGTATATAGGGCAGCAGCCTCTAAGGTGCACGATTGTGTAACCAGATGGTAGCCAGCTAGTGATGGCTATATAACAGTGATGACCTTGAGATGGAAGCTGTTTTTCAGTCTCTCAATCCCAGCTTTGATGCACCTGCACTAATCTCGCCTTCGGGATGATAGCTAGGTGAACAGGCCGTGGCTCGGGTGGTTGATGTCCTTGATGATCTTTTTTGGCCTTCCTCTGACATCGGGTGCTGTAGGTGTCCTGGAGGGCGGGTAGTTTCCACCCTCTGGAGAGCCTTGCGGTTGCAGGCGGTGCAGTTGCCGTACCAGACGGTGATACAGCCAAACAGAATGCTTTCAATTGTGCATCTGTAAAAGTTTGTGAGAGTCTTAGGTAACTCACATTTCTTCAGCCTCCTGAGGTTGAACAGGTGGTGTTGCGCCTTCTTCACCACACTGTCTGTGTGGGTGGACTATTTCAGATCATCAGTGATGTGTACGCCGAGGAACTTGAAGCTTTCCACCAACTCCATTGTGGTCCCGTCAATATGGATAGGGGCATGTTCCCTCCTCCGTGTAGGCTGTCTCGTCATTGTTGGTAATCGGCCTGCTATGGTAGTGTTGTCAGTAAACTTGATGATTGAGTTGGAGGCGTGTATGGCCACGCAGTCATTGGTGTACAGGGAGTACAGGAGGGGGCTGAGTACGTACCCTTGTGGGGTCCCAGTGTTGAGGATCAATGAAGTGGAGGTGTTGTTTCCCACCTTCACAATCTGGTGGCGGCCCGTCATGAAGTCCAGGACCCAGTTGCACAGGGCGGGGTTCAGACCCAGGTCCCCAAACTTAATGATGAGCTTGGATGGTGCTATGGTGTTGAATGATGAGCTATAGTCAAGGAACAGCATTCTTACATAGTTATTCCTGTTGTCCAGGTGGGATAGGCTGGTGCGCAATGCAATGGCGATTGCATCGTCTGTGGATCTATTGGGGCGGTAAGCAAATTGAAGTGGGTCTAGTTGAGTTGCGACTTTGTCTCTGTACTGACGTTTTGCCTGTTTGATTGCCTTACAGAGTGAAAAACTACTTTGTTTGTATTCAACCATATTCCCAGTCACCTTGCCATGGTTAAATGCGGTGATTTGTGCTTTCAGTTTCTCGTTTGGGTAGGTTTTAATAGTCACAGTGGGAACATCCCCTATACACTTCCTGATGAACTCAGTCACTGTGTCCATGTATACATCAATGTTATTAATCCAGGCTACCTAGAACATGCAATCTTATCCCAGAGGCTGACCGAAAGCGTCACGGTCGCCGCAGGAGAGGCAGGCTAAGCGGCCTACTGGTCAGACTCAGAAGGTGAGCACACCATCCACCGCTTCCGAGCATATTACTCACCAATGTCTAATCTCTAGATAACAAGGTGGATGAAATTAGGGCACGAGTTGCCTTCCAGTGAGACATCAGAGATGGTAACATTCTCTGTTTCACGGAAACATGGCTCACTCGGGATATGTTGTCAGAGTCGGTACAGCCACACAGTTTCTTCACGCATCGTGCCGACAGAAACAAACATCTCTCTGGTAAGAAGAAGGGCAGGGGTGTATGCCTTATGATTAACGACTCATGGTGTAATCACAACAACACACAGGAACTCAAGTCCTTTTGTTCACCTGACCTAGAATTCCTTACAATCAAATGCCGACCGCATTATCTTCCAAGAGAATTCTCTTCGATTATAGTCACAGTATATCCCCCCAAGCAGATACCTCGCCAGCCCTGAAAGAATTTCACTGGACTCTATATAAACTGTAAACCATACATCCTAAGGCTGCATTTATTGTAGCTTATCGAAGCATATCGAATGCATGACAAGAGCTCGTAGCATTCTGAATCATTGCTACTCAAACTTCCGTGATGCCTACAAATCCCTCCCCCGCCCTGCCTTCGGCAAGTCTGACCATGACTCCATTTTGTTGCTCCCAGCCTACAGACAGAAATTAAAACAGGAAACACCTGTGCTCAGATCAAAACAACCCTGGTCTAACCATTCGGATTCCACGCTTCAAGATTGCTTTGATTACGTGGACTTTGATATGTTCCGGATAGCCTCAGCCAACAACATTGATGTAAACACTGGCTCGGTGAGCGAGTTTATTAGCAGGTGCATCAGATATATCTCGTACTCTCTGTGACTATTAAAACCTTCCCTAACCAGAAACAGTGGATTCATGGCAGCATTCGCCTAAAACTGAAAGTGCGAACCAGCATAGGATATGCATATAGTTAGTAGATTTGGATAGAAAACACTCTGAAGTTTCAAAAACTGTTAAAATAATGTCTGATTTGGCAGACAAAATCCTGAGAAAAATCCATTCAGGAAGTAGGATTTTCTTTTTTTGTAGTTTTCTATTCAATGCCATTACAGTATCCATTGACTTAGGACTCAAATTGCAGTTCCTATGCCTTCCACAAGATGTCAACAGTCTTTGGAAATTGTTTCAGGTTTGTATTCTGAAAAATGGGGGAGTAAGAGCAGTCTGAATGAGTGGACCCTGCCGTGTCACAGCCTTTCTTGTTTACCTTTTATATTGACAACGTTATTGTCCGGTTGAAATGTTATCGATTATTTAGGCTAAAAACAACCTGAGGATTGAATATAAACATTCACATGTTTCTATGAAATTTACGGATACAATTTGGATTTTTTTGTCTGCCTGTTGTGACTGCGTTTGAGCCTGTGGATTACTGAAGAAAAAGTGCGAACAAAACGGAGATTTTCGGATATAAAGAGAGACTTTATCGAACAATCTCACTGGATGTTGGCCAGGTGGGACGCTAGCCCTTCTTCCCATAGACTTCTTCATTCCTGTCTGCACGATGTACTGAGAACCGAGCTGGCTGTATGGATGGGGACAGTATATCTGGAGAGAGCCATAATTCCTTGAAACAGATTATGTTACAGTGCCTGATGTCTCTTTGGAAGGAGATCCTCGCCCTAAGCGCATCTAATTTATTGTCCAGAGTCTGAACATTAGCAAGTAATATACTCGGAAGCGGAGGATGGTGTCCCCGCCTCCTGAGTCGGCCTAGAAGTCCACTCCCAATAACTCTTCTCCGTGGGCGGCATCTTGAAGCAGCCTCTGGGATAAGTTTGATTGCCCTGGGGGTGCAAACAAAGGATCCAATTCAGGAAAGTCGTAATCCTGGTCGTAGTGCTGGTGAGTTACCGCCGCTCTGATATACAAAAGTTATTTCTGGCTGTAAGTAATAACACAAAAAAATGTTCTGGGTTAATAGTGTAAGAAACAACACACACAAAAAAAAATACTGCAAAGTTACTTAGGAGATAGAAGCGGATTTGCCATGTCTGTCGGCGCCATCTTGCTCTCGATAAGCGACACCATATACAGACACAGACCACTAATCTCCATGTAAGGGAAGACCTCCCTGAAATGGACAAAAATGAATGGGAACATGTTGGCACAGTATGAAACATATACACGATGTCCAATACTACTCAAATGGATGGCATTTCATTCAAAGCTTATGGCAAATGTCATATGGCAAATGCCAAGTGTCACACAGAAAAAATCCACAGTAAATGTTCATTTTGAAAATGTACATCAAGTCAAGACCCAAGGGTCAAATGTAGAAAATTTGAAGAAAACAAATGTATCACCCTCTAAAAAAATGCTTTCTGGCCCGTTTTTCGAAATTCTTTAGATTTTTTTTTGTCAATTATACATGTACAAGAAATGTATGAACATACCTTTGTCATATTTTATTGTCACATTTATTTTACTTGTCCATAAGGCATATGTTTTGTCTAATTGCAATATGATTTCATAGGAAGTCAAAAGTCGAAGTCAAAAGTCTGTGAACCAATGCCAAATGCCATAGGAAATGTCCAAATTCAATATGAAAGTATTGAAAGTGCCAAATCAGGATGTCCATTTACCATGTACGATCATAGGAAGTCGATTTCCAAACCCAAAAGTCAGTGAACCATGTCCAAATTGGTGCTGAAAATCTACTTTTTCTGGGCGTTGCTACGGGGTCCTTGAATGAGCTAAAGGACAGAATCTTTGGGGTTCATCTCTATGGGCCAAGGGGGTTTCAACGCACCTAATCGTGTGACTCTGGGACTTTTCTAAATGTCGTCATTTTTGTGATGGTCAAAATGAATTGAAGTTATTGCAAATGTACGAGGCTGTATCTTGGTCTGAGAACCATCTAGAGCCACATAACTCACCACGCACTATCGACTTGAGCTCTAGAACAGGTTTCTAAAGTTTCAGAGCTCTAGGTCTGACGGTTCTTTGATAGATTGAACGAAGGTAACTATTGCAGGCTCTGTGTGTCTGTAAGCCAAACACTATGTCACTTCGTCCTTGCTGTGTGTGTGTGAGAGTTTTTCTTGGAAATCTGATGGGAGACATGACTGATTTACAGTTCATTAGGTTTTCCTAATCACACATATTAAGTTTTGTAAAGATATGACTTTTTTAACCCTTCGAGACAGCCCCTATGACCCCAATTTAAGGCACTTCCGGTTGGCACAGGAAGCAAAAAGTAAACATATCCTCATTGGGGTAGGCTTTTACAGAATCCTGAGTTTAAAGTCTTTACATTAAGAACTGACTGATTTACACAGGGTTGAATGCAGTGATTTTCACAAACTGCAGGTTTGGTACATCAAAAGACCTTTAGGGTGAATTTAACCACTTCCGGTTGCTCCAGGAAGCTGAGAATCAACACAGGTAGACCTCATAGTGTTCTGATGAATTGTCATCGAAGACAGGTTCATAAGGCATTCATAACCCACATAGGTTTCAGGTTGAATTTAGGGGAGCAGGCAATGTATTCCTATGGGGCGAGAAGTCATTGCAAACTGTTTGATGTAAACACCATCTTTTCTCTGTTAAGGGTTAATGCCACACGGTCAAGGTTAGGCTTCCACAGATTGGGAGGACCTCAGAAATGTTCCTGAGGTCGAATTGTGCTTCTAACCCTAACGGTTCTCCTGCTGTCACCCAAAAGCACATGAAATTTAGGGCAAGGCTTCATTATGGGCCTACATTTTTTCACGGTCGCTGAGCTCAGACCGAGCGAGCTACGGTCAAGCGGGGCATCTCGCTGAACTAGGCACAGCCTAGAGATTATGGTAATGCCATTGCAAGCTCTGTGTGTCTTTAAGCCCCACACTGTGTCATTCCATCCTTGCTTTGTGTGTGTGTGTGTGTGTGTGTGTGTGTGTGTGTGTGTGTGTGTGAGAGAGAGAGAGAGCTTTTTCTTTGACATCTGTTGGGAGAAATGACTGATTTGCAGTTCATGAGGGCTGCTTAATCGCACATATTAAGTTTTTGACCTTTTTAACCCTTCGAAACAGCCCCAATGATCCCAATTTAAGGCACTTCCGGTTCACACAGTAAGCTGAAAGTGAACACATATCTTCTTTGGGGTAGGCTCTTATAGAAATTTGAGTTTTAAGTTTACGTTAAGAACTGACTGATTTTCAGAGGGTTCAATGTGAGTGTGTGATTTCAGAAAATCACAGAAATCTCGCAGAGCTCCGAAACCTGCCTTAACGGATTTGTCTGAACACGCCGCAACTGAATCAGTTTGTTATATCTGGAGTACTTCTCCTGTCCTATTTGGTGTCCTGTGTGAATTTAAGTGTGCTCTCTCTAATTCTCTCTTTCTCTCTTTCTTTCTCTCTCTCGGAGGACCTGAGCCCTAGGACCATGCCTCAGGACTACCTGACATGATGACTCCTTGCTGTCCCCAGTCCACCTGGCCGTGCTGCTGCTCCAGTTTCAACTGTTCTGCCTTATTATTATTGGACCATGCTGGTCATTTATGAACATTTGAACATCTAGGCCATGTTCTGTTATAATCTCCACCTGGCACAGCCAGAAGAGGACTGGCCACCCCACATAGCCTGGTTCTGCACAGTACTGTCTTTTCAAGGTATTTGAAAGACTTCCTGTTGAGTGTAGTGCTATTTCCGTTTACATTTTCTGGAAGCTTGCCTCAGTGCTCGGGTATTTTCTGTATAGCAGGGAGCTAGTTTCTTATGACAAATGTTTTTTTGTTTTTAGGGGTGCGACTGCATCTAGGGTATTGCGCAAGGTTAAATTGTGTTCCTCAGTTAGGTGGTTAACTGATTTTTGTGCTCTGACGTCCTTGGGTAGGCGGAGGGAGTCTGGAAGGGCATCTAGGAATTTTTAGTCACTAGTGTAACCAGGAGGCGAGGCCTCATTTAACACAGTAAATTCATCAGGCTTAAGCCATGTTTCAGTCAGGCCAATCACATCAAGATTTTGATCAGTGATTAGTTCATTGACTATAATTGACTTGGAAGTGAGGGATCTAACATTAAGTAGCCCTATTTTGAGATGTGAGGTATCACAATCTCTTTCAATAATGGCAGGAATGGAGAAGGTCTTTAATCCAGTGAGATTGCTAAGGCGAACACCGCCATGTTTAGTTTTGCCCAAACAAGGTTGAGGCACAGACACGGTCTCAATGGGGATAGCTGAGCTGGCTACACTGACTGTGCTAGTGGCAGACTCCACTAAGCTGGCAGGCTGGCTAACAGCCTGCTGCCTGGCCTGCATCCTATCTCATTGTGGAGCTATGGGAGTTAGAGCTCTGTCTTTGTTCGTAGATAAGATGAGAGCACCCCTCCAGCTAGGATGGAGTGTGTCACTCCTCAACAGGCCAGGCTTGGTCCTGTTTGTGGGTGAGTCCCAGAAAGAGGGACAATTATCGACAAATTCTATTTTTGGGGAGGGGCAGAAAACAGTTTTCAACCAGCAATTGAGTTGTGAGACTCTGCTGTAGAGCTCATCACTCCCCCTAACTGGGACGGGGCCAGAGACAATTACTCGATGGCGACACATATTTCTAGCTGATTTACACGCTGAAGCTATGTTGCGCTTGGTGACCTCTGACTGTTTCATTCTAACATTTTTGGTGCCGACATGGATAACAATATACCTATACTCTCTACACTTGCCAGTTTTAGCTTTAGCCAGCACCATCTTCAGATTAGCATAACTCAACAGACATAAATCTTCCAATAAAATATTCCTATTCATGAAAAATCACAAGTGAAATATATTGGAACACAGCTTAGCCTTTTGTTAATAACCCTGTCATCTCAGATTGTCAAAATATGCTTTACAGTCAAAGCTGGACAAGTATTTGTGTAAGTTTATCGATAGCCTAGCATAGCATTATGCCCTGCTAGCAGCAGGCAACCTGGTAACGAAAATCAGAAAAGCATTCAAATTAAATAGTTTACCTTTGATGAACTTTGGATGTTTTCACTCACGAGACTCCCAGGTAGATCATTTTTTCCCAGAAGATTATTTTTGTAGGCGAAATTTTTCGGGAACGTTTTTTTTTCCTAAAATTAAAATGCTGCCCCTAGAGTCGCATCAGGTAGCCCTGCCCCCTGGAAAACAGTGTATGATTGCTGGATGATTCGTTTTAAGTCTAATACTGCGGGTAATGGAGTCGCCAATGACTAGGGTTTTCAATTTGTCAGAGCTAATGGTGGGAGGCTTCGGCGTCTCAGACCCCGCAACAGGAGGAATAGAGACCAGAGAAGGCTCGGCCTCTGACTCCGACTCGCTGCTTAATGCGGAGAACCGGTTGAAAGTTTCTGGCGGCTGAAAGACACCGTTTGAGCATTCCTACAGCATTTCCTTCCAGAAGCCATGAGAAAATTGTCCGGCTGTGAGGACTGTGCCAAGGGATACTACTATCTGTACTTACTGGTGGCACAGATGTTTCATGCTTTCCTACACTTAAGTTACCTTTGCCTAACGATTGCGTCTGAAGCTGGGCTTGGAGCACAGCTATCCTCACTGTAAGGTGATAGTTCTCCTGTATATTATGAGTACAGCGACTGCAATTGGAAGGCATCATGTTAATGATACTACTTAGCTTCGGCTGTTGGAGGTCCTGACGAACCACGTCCAGATAAAGCGTCCGGAGTGAAAAGGTTGAATGAAAAAAGTAGAGCAAGGGAAAAATTACAAATTTAAACGGTAATTAAAAAGTAAAAAACGTAAAGTTGTCAGGTAGCAAACTAAGGTTAGCAACAAAATGCACAGCAGCACGTAAACAAGTCTACAAGTTGTGAATGATGGAGTCCATCCAAATTTTTGTGGCTCCTGGACTCTATCCACGCATTCCAAGGCTGCACTGAAACAATTACTTATCTATGACCCAAGCTCTGCTCAGATGATCCCTATCATTGTGTCGCTGAGTTGTCGTAGTGCTGCAGCAAATCTATATTGTCCCAGGAGTGTTGGAAGTCATAATGTAAGTAACCTAATTTATGTCCCCTGAATGCCTCTGTCAATCATATATCTATTGTATGCAGTAATCATGTGTCTATAATCCGGAGTTATACTGTAAGCACTGAGGTGGTGTGCCCTAGTAGGACTTTCACTGTGGGCAGCTCACCTAGGAACTATCAGCTCAAACATAAATATCACTGTCATGTCTACTTCTGATAAGCCGCTCAGTAAAGCAATCAAAACCATCAAGCATCTCAGAAAAGTGCTAACAATAGCCCACATTAACACATTAACACATAAGAGCCACATTACAGTAAATAAATACAAAAATAAAAAATGTAAATGTAAACTTTATTTAACTATTAATATGGTTACAAATTCAACAGCCTCACCTAAAGTCCATTCTTGTGGGAAGCTGATATAGAACACCAAGTGCTAACAGTCAGTATCTGGATAATATGTGTGAAATGCTTGATAATGTATGTGATATCAACAGAGAGGTATATTTTCTGGGTGACCTAAATATTGACTGGCTTTCATCAAGCTGCCAGGTCAAGAAAAAGCTCCAAACTGTAACCAGTGCCTGCAACCTGGTTCAGGTTATCAGTCAACCTACCAGGGTATTTACAAAAAGCACAGGAATGAAATCAACCACATGTAACGATCACATCTTTACTAAAGCAGTATCAAAATCCATTGTATGTAGGGATCACAATACTGTAGCCATATCTAGGAAAACCAAAGTACCAAAGGCTGTTCCTAATTTTGTGTGTAAGAGGTCCTACAAGAGGTTTTGTAGAGATTCCTATGTTGATGATGTAAATAATATTTGCTGGTCCGTGGTGTGTAATGAGGCGCAACCAGACGCTGCACTTGACACATTTATGGAATTTCTTACTCCAGTTAGTAATAAGCAGGCAACCATTAAGAAAATTACTTAAAAACTGTTAAATTCACATGGATTGATGAGGAATTTAACATTTTTATGGTTGAGAGGGATGAGACCAAATGAATGGCAAATAAGTCTGGCTGCATAACTGATTGGCAAACCTACAGCAAATTGAGAAATCACATGACTAAACAAAACAAAAAATACTATGAAACAAAGATAAATGATATAAAGAATGATCGTAAAAAGCTTTGGAGCACCTTATCCCTTGTGTGGTGTTCATGTTTTTGTTATTCACCCAATGACCCACAACATTATAGAGTTTTTAAAACAATATGGCCATGACAATTTACGTATAAATATTTAATATTTAGCTTAGATGTTGACTATTATCAATTACAAGCAATATAGACAGCATACATGGTTGATATTTGCCAATTACCTCTGCTAGATCACATTTATCAATAAAAGCACTATCAAGCACTTAATAAAGTGATTTTTATGAAGAAAAATATATTAAAATCAAGACATGGGTGGAATAAATCATGTTAATCTTAAACAAATATAAATTAAACAAGGTTTTCATCACTATTGATGTTAATTGCTTGGAAGGACAAATTGTACATTCAGTATTTTATGGAAATGATAAATGAACACAAATTAAGGCAGGTGGTACAGAGTTTTACTGTGTGTGTGTTGCAAATGTATTCATTCCACTTGATGCATGTGTACTGTGTCTTCCTGTCCTTCTTGGGTCCACACACATCGCAGCACTTCTTCTGGTTGCTACCGGCTGCAAATTAGAATTATGAAAACACTTAGTTCAGGAATTTTACTAACATCTCACTCACTCACTCACTCACTCACTCACTCACTCACTCACTCACTCACTCACTCACTCACTCACTCACTCACTCAATCACATATATAAACAATGTTTATTTTCAGCAAACTTAACATCTGTAAATATTTGTATGAACATAACAAGATTCAATAAATGAGACATAAACTGAACAAGTTCCACAGATGTGTGATTAACAGAAATGGAATAAGTAACACTCAGTATCTTGTGTGGCCACCAGCTGCATTAAGAACTGCAGTGCATCTCCTCCTCATTGAATGCACCAGATTTGCCAGTTCTTGCAGTGAGATGTTACCCCACTCTTCCACCAAGGCACTTGCAAGTAACCAGACATTTCTGGGGGGAATGGCCCTAGCCCTCACCCTCCGATCCAACAGGTCCCAGACGTGCTTAATGGGATTGAGACCCGGGCTCTTCGCTGGCCATGGCAGAACACTGACATACCTGTCTTGCAGGAAATCACACACAGAATGAGCAGTATGGCTGGTGGCATTGTCATGCTTGCAGGGTCACGTCAGGATGAGCCTGCAGGAAGGGTACCACTTGAGGGAGGAGGATGTCTTCCCTGTAATGCACAGCATTGAGATTGCCTGCAATGACATCAAGCTCAGTCCGATGATTCTGTGACACACCGCCCCAGACCATGACGGACGCTCCACCTCAAAGCCGATTCTGCTCTAGAGTACAGGCCTCGGTGTAACGCTCATTCTTTCAACGATAAACGCAAATCCGACCATCACCCCTGGTGAGACAAAACCGCAACTCATCAGTGAAGAGCACTTTTTACCAGTCCTGTCTGGTCCAGAGACTGTGGGTTTGTACCCATAGGCGACGTTGTTGCCGGTGATGTCTGGTGAGAACCTGCATTACAACAGGCCTACAAGCCCTCAGTCCAGCCTCTCTCAGCCTATTGCGGACAGTCTGAGCACTGATGGAGGGATTGTGCGTTCCTGATGTAACTCAGGCTGTTGTTGTTGCCATTCTGTACCTGTTCCGCAGGTTTGATGTTCGGATGTACCGATTCTGTGCAGGTGTTATTACACGTGGTCTGCCACTGCCAGGACAACCAGCTGTCTATCCTGTCTCCCTGTAGCACTGTCTTAGGCATCTCACAGTACTGACATTGCAATTCATTGCCATGGCCAAATCTGCTGTCCTCATGCCTCCTTGCAGCATGCCTAAGGCACGTTCACACAGATGAACAGGGACCCTGGGCATGTTTCTTTTGGTATTTTTCAGAGTCAGTCTCTTTAGTGTCCTAAGTTTTCATAACTGTGACCTTAATAACCTCTCTGGGATATGTGGTACGCTAGCCAGTGAAAATGCAGAGCGCCAAATTCAAATAAATTACTATAAAAATCTAACTTTCATGAAATCACACATGGAAGATACCAAATTAAAGCTACACGTGTTGTGAATCCAGCCAACATGTCAGATAAAAAAAAAAAATCACTGAGCAGAGATTTTTTTTCCCACACTGATTGATTGTGGTAAGGAGCCACACATGCAAAGCTATTTATTTGTTGTGTCTCTCCCCCAATTTACTCCTGGCTGGTTATGGGAAAATACAGAATTTTTTACAATGTATCGAAATAATATATTGAAATAATCTATTGTAATAACATTGTGCAGGTTTTCACACATCACAGATGGTAAAGAGTGTGAGAAAAGCGGGAGACAGGTAGACAGGCAGGGAGACAGACAGGTTATTGGTGCTATGCTGAAACAGCAGGCCCATGGAGGAGGAAAACCGAGTGAAGGCAAACAGAAAAACTTTTTGTAAAAAATGTACTTGTTTTCACCTACACACACACTTTTCCACACTTTTATTACCCTGAAAATGTGTTTTTTTTACATGTTCATCACAGAAAATGAGCCAAGGCCAATGAGTCTCAGGTTGAAAAAATAATTTATTGTATCATTGAATATGGGTCCCACAAACCCGAACATCACACATTTTGGGCAAAAAGGCAAACTCGGCCTCATCATTAATTGAATCAGATGGCTCATTCATTACAAAACCCACTGATATTGCCAACTACTTTAATGATTTTTTCATTGGCAAGATTAGCAACCTACACATCCAAGTATAACTGACCAAATTATGAAAAGGGAAGGTAGGTTGGGAAAGGAAGGAAAGGGCGGGTCAGATGGGATTGGAGAAATGACTTCATTAGGGAGCAGTCTCTGCAGGGCAGCCCTGGCCAGTCAGTTGGAGAGTGGTGACATGGTGGCGAAGCAGTGGCGTGATGACCAGGCTGAGTAGTAGAAATGGAAAAGGTCTTAGAGTGGCACCTATCCAGGATACGCTGCAATTTGCTTACTCCGGATGTCCAGCTGAGACATACTGTATATTACTCAATAAACTGACAGTTTCCACATTAGAAATTTGTCTGGTCAAAATTATCCTGGAACTATGCAAAGTAGTTGGAGCTCCTACATGGGAGGAAACAATCATTGTAGTTTCTGAAGGTGGTAGCCGGCAATCTGGTAAATGTCAGTTTCCAGTATTTGACCCCCTCTAAATCAGAAAGATTTCTGGCTCCCAGGTGTCTTTTATACAGGTAATGAACTGAGATTAGGAGCACGCTCTTAAAGGGAGTGCTCCTAATCTCAGTTCGTTAACTGCATAAAAGACACCTACCATTAAAATTATAGACTGATCATTTCTTTGTCAGTGGGCAAACGTTGTCACGCTCTGACCTTAGATATCTCTGTTTTCTTTATAGTTTGGTTAGGTCAGGGTGTGACAAGGGTGGGTATGCTAGTTTTTGTATTGTCTAGGGTTCTTGTATGTCTAGGGGTTTTGTAGGTCTAGGTAATTTGTATGTCTATGGTGGCCTAATATGTTTCCCAATCAGAGGCAGCTGTTTATCGTTGTCTCTGAGTGGGGATCATATTTAGGTAGCCATTTTCCCTTTTCTGTTTGTGGGTTCTTGTCTATGTGTAGTTGCCTGTCAGCACTCATTTGTATAGCTTCACGTTTTGTTATTTTGTTAGTTTGTTCAGTGTGCATTCTTTTAATAAATAAGAATGTACGCATACGACGCTGCACCTTGGTCCGATCCTTATAACGAATTTGACAAACGTACAAAATCAGCAGGGGATCAAATACTTTTTTTCCCTCACTGTAGCTGGTTATATTGAATCACACAGTTTGTAGGATCACCACAGTTATAGGCAGCAAGTCATAACCCAACCACAGACTAAACACCAGCTATCACTAGGTCCCACAACAAACACAACCAAAGCACAAAACTTGCCAGCATAACAACAGAAATGAGAGATTGGTGACTTACTCAATGTTATTAAATGCTGGGGCCCATCAAAACAGCAACGCAACAGAGGAAGTGTTACCAGTATCATAGCAAGGAGAGAAGCACCTCGGAGGTGATGTATACTGAAAAAAAAATAAACACATGTAAAGTGTTGGTCCCATGTTTCATGAGCTGAAACAAAACATCCCAGAAATGTTCTGTACCCACAAAAAGCTTATTGCTCTCAAATTTTGTACACACATTTATTTACATCCCTGTAAGCAAGCATTTCTCCTTTGCCGAGATAATACATTCACCTAACAGGCAGGGAGACAGACATGACCTCCACCTCCGGCTTCTTCACCTACGGGATCGTTTGAGACCAGCCACCCGGACAGCTGATGAAACAGTAGTATTTCTAGCTGTAATGAAGCCCTTTTGTTGGGAAAACTCATTCTGATTGGCTGGGCCTTGCACCTCAGTGTGTGGGCCAGTCTCCCAAGTGGGTAGACCTATGCCCTCCCAGTCTGCACCCCT
Source organism: Oncorhynchus mykiss (assembly GCF_013265735.2). Classification (NCBI taxonomy): domain Eukaryota; kingdom Metazoa; phylum Chordata; class Actinopteri; order Salmoniformes; family Salmonidae; genus Oncorhynchus; species Oncorhynchus mykiss. Next base: position 35,047,569 of record NC_048586.1, on the reverse strand, counting down.
GCCCAGTCATGAGAAATCCATAGACTATTAGGAAGGAATATTATGTATTACATTTCCTTATATGAACTGTAACTCAGTATAATTGTTGAAATTGTTGCATGCTGCTTTTATATTTTTGTTCAGTATAGATTCCTGTACAGACCAGTGGAAGCCGGGAGGGAGGAAAGCGCGGAAGAGTCAAAGAGTAAATCCAAGTAAACTAAACCAAGTCAGGTTTGGCAGTAATCCAAAAACATCCAAGGCACAATGTCAAGTGGAAGCGTGGAAAGCAGGTGTCTGCTCAGATAATTCCCCAGTGCAGGCCCCAGTGTACAGTAGGGTGCCCAGGTATATCCATCAAAAGTTTCAGCAGAGCTGTTTTGCATGTCTCCTTAAAAAACTCCCCATGCAATATTTCCCTATTGTTCAATGTGTTCAAAGCCAGATGAAACAAAGCTAAATGGGGACAAAAATCCACTAAAAGATTTTTAGCTACAAACACTGATCAGAGAAATAGATATGCTTGCCGCCATCTTGAAAAGCTGTTTATTCAATTGCTTTCACCAACTACAGTAGTTATGTTGGTCTATTGTACTTCAAACAATGTGTAGGCAGGTTGCTTAGATTTCAACCTTATCAAACAGCCTAATTCATACTATTAGAGCAGGTGCTCCCACAATAATGTAATTTGTACCACATAGAAGTTAAAGTATTGGATTCTTCACACACCACACTAATCCCATTCCACTACCATTTCAATATTTTTTTATTATGTGAAAGAAAGCTTTGCTTTTACACTTACAAGACCATCATGCTTGATTGAGCGAGCTGTTTTGCCTTGTAGTAATGTGGTACCTGCCTGTATTTCCTTAAACCTTTATTTTAGCAATACATATAATTGAGAAAAATATATATTTCATAACATATTTGTTGGGTCAGTAACAGCCAACAGGTGTGGACAGAGTTGGACAGAGTCACTCATATATAGACTATAGAGCCTGTCTCCATTCCTGATTTATGTAACCATTAGTTTACCTGTGTAATATTGACATAAGCTCAGAAACACTTGTTTTGCCAACATAGTCCTGTTTTATCAATTGCTGGTCTGTTCAATGGGCAGTTCATTACCTCAGTCAAAGGATTTTGTAGCTTAAAGTTAAGTGTGTATTTGTATTCATTTTGCAATAAAGATGGTGACGCTAAAAAAATATACATATACAATAGGCCTACATCTGAAAATACATACAGCCTAATGATATATGAGTGCCCAAAACACACCTGCTCTCTTTCCATGACAAAGTCTGACCAGGTGAATTCAGGTGAAAGCTATACTTATTGATGTAACTTGTTAAATCCACTTCAATCAGTGTAGATGAAGGGGAGGAGACAGGTTAAAGAAGGAATTTTAGGCCTTGAGACAAATGAGACATGGATTGTGTATGTGCGCCATTCAAAGGGTTAATGGGCAAGACAAAATATTTAAGTGCCTTTGAACTGGTATGGCAGTAAGTGCCTGGCACATTGGTTTGTGTCTCGAACTGCAACACTGCTGGGTTTTTCACACTCAACAGTGTTCCTAATGTTTGGTATACTCAATGTATATATAAATGATGTGTTTTGTCTCACATAATTGATTGTCCAGGGCCCGGTTTCCCGAAAGCATCTTAAGGCTAAGTTCATCGTTAGAACCTCCGTAGGCACAAAAGGCAAGGGCTGTATACCGTGTATACCGGGTATTTGGAAATAGCCATGGGATGGTTTTTCAATACCATCAAAACTATTTATTTAGTTATTACCTCAACTTGTGCAATACGTTAGGCGATAAAGCAGATTGCATTCTTCATTTCACCGGTTACGTTATTTACAATTCTGAAGCTTACCATAGTTCCCCAGAACAGTTCGTCCAGTCACGTGTTCGTTTGTAAATAGCACCACGGAAGAAAGCGAGCTGGTGAGTCCATAGCGTTCTATATCTATCAGCGAATCTCTGTTGTAGGGTTCTTATGAGGTGATGAAGTTACACTCGTATGCAATTCATTACTAAATGTTTGCCATCCAATAACTTATAATGGCTTTCTGCCAGAAGTCAAAGAGCTGTGGATGAGTTTTCTGTACAAATGCCATTTTTTCTCTGTGGTTCTAGTGTTTTATTTCTTCTCTGTTCTTTTCCCATCTGCTCAGTATACGCACGCTGCTCTTCCTTCAGAAGAGCATGCATTACAACTTTGTTCATTTGCATTATTTCTCTCGTAACGTTCACCTTTAATGTCCACACTCACAGAAAATTACATTTGATAGCTACTAGCTATGCTTTTAGAACTTTATGAGCTGGATTTGCCTGTATTTGCAATTAGTTTATATTTGCTTTCGCTCGTTAGCATTTAGCTAACTGCGCTATTAGTTTGTCCAAATTTTGTTAGCAATCTGGTAATAGAGGCCCAATGGGCTTTTCTTGCATTCCTAGCACCCCGTTGTGTGCTCTGCCAGAAGTACCATAAATTCCTGGATGAGAGAAGAACAGTATGACGATGTGAAAATCCGTATTTGACTCAAGCCAAACATCCCCAGAAATCTCCACCACACAGAGCTGTACATAACAAAGATAAACCGAGTTGGTACGTAATTCCTTCAGTACCAACACAGTGAAAAAGCTAATTTATTGCTTGTAAGTGGTATAAATATGCCTCAAGTATGAACTGCTTCAACTGGTACCAAAACTTCTACTCCAATAAACTTCTACTCCAACATGAACTAACTGAAAGCCACACCCCCACTAAGCCATGCCTCCAATATAAATTCCCAGTGTGCATTGCCTTTTTGAATGAATTGTAGAGTTACCATCCATGACTGCATTTTATTTTCAATCCTGTGGTGTTCATCAAGTGAGTTGTTAGACAGACATTATAATACAAGTATAAAGTGTGTCATAAATTTGCATAGATTAGAACGCATTATTTGTATGCTTGGTGAAATCCTAATCCCATTGGCTGACAAACTTTGTTAATCAGTTTCCAGATTTCCTCATAACTCCCTCCTATTTTAAGAAATCTTCCATCCAGGATTACTGCAAGAACTGGGAATTTTACCAGAATTTTGCAACCCTATCTGCTTGTCACATTATGCTGTCTGATTTTAATTATTTTCGAAAAAGGTATGTTCTTCATCTTCATGTAGCATAAGATTAATCAATCAATGATTGTGCACACAAAAACAAAAATGAAAAAATTAATAAATACCAAACTGCAGTAGAGAATGCTGGGAAATATGACAATGATGGGTGTGGTTTGGGTTCAGAGTGATGCGTATGATTTTCATGCCCCTGTATTATGTTAAAACTAGGCCCCTCAAAATGATGCCTTATGACATAAGGTAGAAGGATGTTGTCTGTCACTTGTCGTTCGTTATTGGGTCCAAATCCAGCAAGTATTGTGAGGAATGATTTATAGGTTCTTCCCTGTTTCATTTTTCATGACATGTCTTTTTGGTTAGCCTGCTGACACATTAAGATGAAGTGGCATGTTTGATAAATGTCAGATGCAATATAAAAGCTATCCGGGTGGTTGTAGGAATCTAATACTGACTCTAATAATGCCCCCAACATCCCTTAGCAGCGCATGATTTTTATGTATTGTGTTATTTCATGTCAGAACCAGCTGGTGGTCTTGTTTAGGATAATTTAAAAAGAGGGATTCAATCAGGACTGGGAGAGGGGAAAAATGCACATTGTCACGGCTGTTGAAGGAAGTGGACCAAGGTGCAGCGTGGTGACCGTACATTTTCTTTTATTATAAAAAAGGACACCAACAAAACAACAAAACAACCGTAAAGCTACAGGCTATGTGCCATAAACAAAAGTAAACTTCCCACAAAGACAGGTGGAAAAAAGGGCTACCTAAGTATGGTTCTCAATCAGAGACAACGATAGACAGCTGTCCCTGATTGAGGGACAAAACATAGAAATACAAATAATAGAATATAGTGGGGTGAACAAATATTTGATACACTGCCGATTTTGCAGGGTTTCCTACTTACAAAGCATGTAGTGGACTGTACTTTTTTTTATCATAGGTACACTTCAACTGTGAGAGACGGAATCAAAAACAAAAATCCAAAAAATCACATTGTATGATTTTTAAGTAATTGTTTAGCATTTTATTGCATGACATAAGTATTTGATCACCTACCAACCAGTAAGAATTCCGGCTCTCATAGACCTGTTCGTTTTTCTTTAAGAAGCCATCCTGTTCTCCACTCATTACCTGTATTAACTGCACCTGTTTGAACTCGTTACCTGTATAAAAGACACCTGTCCACACACTCAATCAAACAGACTCCAACCTCTCCACAATGGCCAAGACCAGAGAGCTGTGTAAGGACATCAGGGATATTGTAGACCTGCACAAGGCTGGGATGGGCGACAGGAAAATAAGTAAGCAGCTTGGTGAGAAGGCAACAAATGTTGGCGCAATTATTAGAAAATCGAAGAATTTCAAGATGACGGTCTATAACCCTCGGTCTGGGTCTCCATAAAATATCTCACCCCGTGGAGCATCAATGATCATGAGGAAGGTGAGGGATCAGCCCAGAACTACACGGCAGGACCTAGTCAATGACCTGAAGAGAGCTGGGACCACAGTTTCAAAGAAAACCATTAGTAACACACTACGCCGTCATGGATTAAAATCCTGCAGCGCACACAAGGTCCCCCTGCTCAAGCCAGCGCATGTCCAGGCCCATCTGAAGTTTGCCAATGACCATCTGGATGATCCAGAGGAGGAATGGGAGAAGGCCATGTGGTCTGATGAGACAAAAATATAGCTTTTTGGTCTAAACTCCACTCGCCGTGTTTGGAGGAAGATGAAGGATGAGTACAACCCCAAGAACACCATCCCAACCATGAAGCATGGAGGTGGAAACATCATTCTTTGGGGATGCTTTTCTGCAAAGGGGACAGGGCGACTGCACCGTATTGAGGGGAGGAGGATGGGGCCATGTATCACGGGATCTTGGCCAACAACCTCCTTCCCTCATTAAGAGCATTGAAGATGAGTCGTGGCTGGGTCTTCCAGCATGACAACGACCCGAAACACACAGCCAGGGCAACTAAGGAGTGGCTCCGCAAGAAGCATCTCAAGGTCCTGGAGTGGCCTAGCCAGTCTCCAGACCTGAACCCAATAGAAAATCTTTGGAGGGAGCTGAAAGTCCGTATTTCCCAGCGACAGCCCCGAAACCTGAAGGATCTGGAGAAGGTCTGTATGGAGGAGTCGGCCAAAATCCCTGCTGCAGTGTGTGCAAACCTGGTCAAGAACTACAGGAAATGTATAATCTTTGTAATTGCAAACCTGGTCAAGAACTACAGGAAATGTATAATCTTTGTAATTGCAAACAAAGGTTTCTGTACGAAATATTAAGTTCTGCTTTTCTAATGTATCAAATACAAATTCATTACTTAAAAATCGTACAATGTGATTTTCTGGATTTTTGATTCGGTCTCTCACAGTTGAAGTGTACCTATGATAAAAATGACAGACCTCTACATGCTTTGTAAGTTGGAAAACCTGCAAAATCGGCAGTGTATCAAATACTTGTTCTCCCCACTGTATAATACCCACCCCAACTCACACCCTGACCAAACCAAAATAGAGACATAAACAGGATCTCTAAGGTCCACGTGACACACATAGAGGAGTGATAGAGATGATGACGTCAGACCATGATCCATTTTCACAAAAATATATTTGCATCCACAAACTCTAAATTATACTGAATTGTGTGTAGTAAGTTTTGTAAAGCTAAAAGTTGTTTTCTGGGATATCTGTGGTCTGACAGAGACATGTTGGGACTTGTCTCTCTGCATGCCTGTGATTCATAATTTTCCCTTTAGTTCTCTCTCTGACTGAAGTATCAGCCTGTGTAATCGAATAACCTTTTAGATACAAACCTAGACCACAGGTGAGCTATCAACTCCAAAGGGCCAAGTGTTGAGAGATCTGTACACTCCTGCCCTTCAAATCTACTCTTTCAACAGACCCTCAAAGATGTTTATAAGCATGCTATATATTTATAATGGGATCAATTACATTTATAAAGTACATAATTTTATGTCCATTAACTGCCTCAGCAGCCCTTCAAGGGGGTTCTCTGTGAGTCAGTGTGTGCTCTTGCAATTTATTAGGATTGGTGGGTCCCCTGCACGATGGTTGAGCTAACGTAGGCTAATGCGATTACCATGAGGTTGTAAGTAACAAGAACATTTCCCAGGACATAGATATATCTGATATTGACAGAAAGATTAACAATAATTTAATCTATCTGCACTGTCCAATTTACAGTAGCTCTTACAGTGAAATAATACCATGCTATTGCTTGAGGAGAGTGCACAGTTTTGAACATGAACAGTTATAAATAAACAAATTAGGCACATTTGGGCAGTCTTGATACAACATTTCGAACAGAAATGCAATGGTTCTTTGGATCAGCCTAAAACTTTGCACATACACTGCTGCCTATACACTAGTGGCCAATATCTATGTTGTACCTGGGCTGGAATAATACATTATGGCCTTTCTCCTGCATTTAAAAAAAAAAAACGTTTTTGTTTTTGTATTATCTTTTACCATATCTAATGTGTTATATTCTCCTACATTCTTTTCACATTTCCACAAACTTCAAAGAGTTTCCTTTCAATGTCACGTTCGTTATAAGGCTCGGACCAAGGCGCAGCGTGGTATGCGTACCATCTTATTTATTTAAAGAATGAAGACTGAACAAACTAACAAAATGAAACGTGAAGCTATACAAACAATTGGTGACAGGCAACTACACATAGACAAGATCCCAACGAAACACAAAGGGGAAATGGCTGCCTAAATATGATCCTCAATCAGAGACAACAACAAACAGCTGTCTCTGATTGGGAAACATAGAAATACAAAACCCTTGGACCTACAACAACCCTAGACATACAACACTAGAGTACCCACCCTAGTCACACCCTGACCTAACCAAAAATATATAGAAAACAGAGCTATCTAAGGTCAGGGCGTGACATTTAAATGGTACCAAGAAAATGCATAACCTTGCTTCAGGGCCTGAGGTACATTTGGGTAGGGCATTTTAGGTGAAAATGTGAAAAAAAGGGTCCGATCATTAAACTCCTTCACAAGCATTTGGAATCAAGCTGTCAAATCATTTGGGTTGAAAACACCCTGCTTACTCACATTAAAATGAATCTACCCGAAAAATGTAAAGAGTGAAAGCCAAGGTTTTCCCATTGGTTTGGCAATCCTCTCTCCTGCTAGCAATGGATGGATGATGGATGAGGTTGGTGTGGTCGGACGTTTAAAAATATCTCTGATAACAGTATCTTCACTGCATCAGAGGCTTTTACCTTTAACTTCTTATGGCTGGGGGGCAGTATTGAGTAGCTTTGATGAATAAGTTGCCTAAACTAAACGGCCTGCTCCTCAGTCTCAGTTGCTAATATATGCATATTATTATTAGTATTGGATAGAAAACACTCTAAAGTTTCTAAAACTGTTTGAATGATGTCTGAGTATAACAGAACTCATATGGCAGGCAAAATCCTGAGGAGAAATCAAAACAGGAAGTTAGAAATCTGAGCTTGGTATGTATTCACCACAGTTCCCAATGAAATCCCCTTGAGATATTAATGATGTTGCACTTCCTAGGGGTTCCACTAGATGTCAACCATCTATTGAAATTTGAATGAGACTTCTACTGTGTTGTGGGACTGAATGAGAGCAGAATCTATCAGGTGACTGGCAGTCAGCCATTTTCTGATCAAGCGCATTTCCACTTGCGTTCCATTGCTCATCAAGACACAAAGGAATACTGCGATTGTAACTTTATTGAAGCTATATGATAAAAACATCCTAATGATTGACTCTCCAAAACTTGTAAAAGTTTTTGTCCGACGTAACGCTGACCAGAATGAGCGTTTGGTATACATATGTATACCAAACGCCATAACAAATGGAGGTATTTGGACATAAATAATGGACATTATCAAACAAAAGAAAGATTTATTGTGGACCTGGGATTCCTGGAGTTTTGATGAAGATCATCAAAGTTAAGGGAATATTTATCATGTAATTTCTAGTTTATGTTGACGCCAACATGGCGGATATTGTGACTATTTCTTCTGAGCGCCGTCTCAGATTATTGCATGGTTTGCTTAAAGTTTTTTGGAAATCAGACACAGCGGTTGCATTAAGGAGACGTATATCTATAATTCCATGTGAATAACTTGTATTATCATCTACATTTATGATGAGTATTTCTGTTGAATGATGTGGCTATGCAACATCACTGGATGTTTTTAGAACTACTGAATGTAATGTAATGCCAATGTAAACTCATATTTTGATAAATATTAACTTTATCAAACAAAACGTACATGTATTGTGTAACATGAAGTCCTATGAGTGTCATATGATGAAGATCATCACAGGTTAGTGATTAATTTTATCTCTATTTGTGCTTTTTGTGACTGCTGACATTGGCTGAAAAAAATGGCTGTGTTTGTTGTCGTTTGGTGGTGACCTAACATAATCGATTGTTGTGCTTTTGCTGTAAAGCATATTTCAAATCAGACACTGTGGTGGGATTAACAACAAGATAACTTTTAAAATTGTATAAAATACATGTCGGTTTGAGGATTTTTAATTATGAGATTTTTGATGTTTTGAATTTGGCGCCCTGCACTTTCACTGGCTGTTGTCATATCGATCCCGTTATGGGATTGCAGCCATAAGAAGTTTTTAACTATCCACATCATGTGTTCATCTTTTTACAAGCTTTAGCAGTCCACAGGTACTTGGATCACTTGGATCACGAAAACATTATCTTCCACGTTCAACTTTTCCCATCACATTAGATATGTTCTGATGTGCTAATATGGGATATCTTACCGCTAATGTTGGATAGTTCATTTTAAACCCCCTTTGAGGGTCAGCAAAGAGAAATATAAAAGATTTTAAACATTGCTAAGACATTGTCTTTTTAAAAATCCCAATGCAGCATAACCAAACCTCCCTGTGTTAGCCATTTAAGTGATGCAGCATGCACCTTCTGAAATACATTAACATTCGATTCTTTGAAAACACCAAGCAGAAACAAAACAACGTTTTTTCCACAGGTGGGACTTGTTGGATTTATGACTGGGTTTAGAATGCAGCCCCCTGAGTTAAACCATGGTAGGAGAGAATAATAAATCTACCACGGATCCTGGTCAACCCCTAGCCTGAAATATTACAGGCCATTTGGCCCCCAAAGTCAGCTCTGTTAGCCTTGATCAACTTCTAGTAGTAAATATTTAGCTCTCTGCCCAAAGGGGAGGTAAGGTGTAGGCGTAATTAGCTGACTGTGTGTACAGTACTGTACACTCACCTGATCTGCTTGGACACTGTGTGGGAATCTTAAAAGTGAAAAAAATAATGCAGTTGACCTCCCACATACAAGTTCCTTATGTATCAAAATCCATAAGAATATCCTGCAATTGTTTGCTTTGCTCCTTTTGGGCCCAATGGGGAACTTGCATCAGTGAAGTTGCACTTAAGATTCAGACCTCTGTGAGAATTGTGCCCTCTGAGACCTTTGGAGTTTTATTATACGTTACATAATAAGTGTGCAGTATGTTTTCATTGCTGTAGCTATGGACTTGCTTTGAAATGATCCAGTCTGATTAGTCTGCTTAGGATTCTCACAGCATGGACCGTCGTCAATTACCACCCAATGCAATGTCAAGTTGCTTTGTGTCAATGTGATTAATCGTGATTAATCATGCAGCTTTTGTTTATCAAATCATTTTCCCACTGTGAGATGGACCAAGGTCCAAATACAGCAGAGTTTGACATTCCCCTTTGATCTCCAACGATCAAAGATAGTGTATAATGTACTCATGTTTGCATGATGCTTCACCATAGTGATGGAACTGTCACCATGAAACAGCCGATCATTTATCATATTAACAGAGATATCATCATGACTTTGAACTAATTTTGTAATTGGCATTTCCTTTTGAAGTGGATGTTACAAATGTGGCTTTGCTATAATAAAGGAAATGCTCAGCTTAGATTTTGCAGCAGTCGTTTCATCTATTAGACCAAAATCTGTGTTTATCTTCTCACCTCACTCTACCTGAAAGGCCAGTACCGTTGTTTTGATATGGATTTTTCCTGGTGTTATTGGGAGTGTTTGTCTGACCACAGGTCAGTTGGGAGTGTTTTGTCTGACCCTTGCGTGACCCTTGTGGGGATGAGGGACTTGGAGAGTGATTTAGAGAGTGATTAAGGTGGGAAGAGTGTGTGATCTAAATCACATTTAATTGCATGATGAGTTATCTCCAAGCTTGTTTACAACAGAAAGATAAGCATATCTTTCTCCCAGCAAGATCCTGTCAATGACAAAATACTACAGTATCTACATTGTGGAAACATACAATTTCATAACAGCCATTACTCCAATTGCATAAGAAGATCATTAATGCAACATAAACTCATTGGATCATAATCTAAAATGTAGAAATGTGTGTTTAGAAAATACATAGTTATAGCTGCAATAAGGACTTTTTAAAATTACTAATTTAATGTATTTATATATAATTCATTTTATTTTATTGTACTTTTATAATTGATGCCAATGAATGACAAAATTCAACTTGAATTTTCTTCCATCTGGTTGGTTGTGTTTGAATCACTATGGATGTATTTGGTCCTGGTTGTTTAACCTTAGAGGAACCCTTGCTGTTTAGGATGCTAAAGGGATCTTCCTTTGCATGCAGATACTACTTTTAGACATAGTCTCTGCGTATACCACAGTATGATCAGTCCCCATAGAAATTGTATGTTTTTTAAAGCCCCCTTTTAGTACCCGTGTTGCTGATCAGGGTTGTGGTTTAAACATGTATTTATTCAGTAAATTACCATCCCGTTCAGCACGTACATAAAAATGACCAACATCCTGAAAGAGTCCTCCAAGGAGGGCATGGAGGTCTGATTATTCCAGTTATCAGCAGCTAAAAGGATTTATTTTCTGTTGTAAGATTCTCAGGGAGAAGGAACCCAGGAGAGAGAGAGAGCGAGAGAGAGAGCGAGTGAGAGAGAGAGAGAGAGAGAGAGACCCCCATTATATTCATGAGGGTACAGACAGTGGCCATGGATTCAGAGCAGATTTTTAATGAGAAGCCTTTTTCTAAGATATGCTGTATCTTAGCACCAGGGCTCTTAGCAGAGAGAAGACCATTCACAGTGCAAACAACACCAGATTTTGACAAGGAAATTGTGTTTTGATGCCACCTAATGCAATTATTTTGCAGTGTAATACCCTTTAAATGACCTCTGTGGCTTCCATAACTTGAGTTATCAATAAATATCTACTCAGTTTTAATAAGTTGAGAAATAGAGAGTTTAGATGTTATACTGTAGGCCTCAATTTAAATATATGGTAACAATTTACTTGACACCTAGCATCATCCAAGCAAATGCACTCTCTCCCGAGGACACATGTACTGTTGGGGTGAGTGACTCTGAACTTACAATGGCTAGCCCCATAACGTTATATATATTTTAAAAAATCTTATGCATTTTGTTATTTGCTTCATGACTCCTACATGCTTTGTTTACTACAAACTTTCTTTACCCAACCGTGGGAAAGACTATGTTTGTTCCCACACTCGGGACTCTGACTCTCTACTGGTTACACAAACTTTTGGCCTCCCATCCCATTCTAAACACCTCTCGCCGGCATTGTATTCATGTTACCTGATGAAATTATTGTACAATATGATCTTGTTGCCATCTGATGCACATTCCGATGTCAGCACTGTAGAGCTCTCCCTGTGCTATGCCGTGCCTTGATTGTATTACTGTTGATGATATCTGGAAATGTGCATGTACACCCTGGCCCATCTGACTTGTGCTCTGATATTTGCTTCACTGATTTCTGCTCCCATAAAAGCCATGGTTTTCTGCACATTAACTTATCTAGGGAAGGGGGCAGCATTTGGAATTTTGGATGAAAAGCATGCCCAAATTGAACGGCCTGCTACTCGGGCCCAGAAGATATGATATGCATATAACTGGTAGATTTGGATAGAAAAGACTCTAAAGTTTCCAAAACTGTTAAAATAGTGTCTGTGAGTATAACAGAACTGATTTAGCAGGCGGAAACCTGAGAAAAATCCATTCAGGAAGTAGTTTTTTTTTGGTTTTGTAGTTTTCTATTCAATGCCATTACAGTATCCATTGACTCAGGACTCCATTTGCAGTTCCTATGCCTTCCACTAGATGTCAACAGTCTTCTTATAAATGAGGGAGTAAAACCAGTCTGAACGAGTGGAGCCTAACGTGACGCAGAGTTTTTTCAGGCGCATGTGCATTTCTTGTTTACCTTTTATATTGACGACGTTATTGTCCGGTTGAAATATTATAGATGATTGAGGATTGAATATAAACATCGTTTGACATGTTTCTATGAACTTTACAGATTATTTTTTTATTTTTTTGTCTGATTGAGTTTGAGCCTAAAACGCGCTAACAAAACGGAGGTTTTTGGATATAAAGAGACTTCATCAAACAAAAGGAACATTTATTGAGTAAATGAATGTCTTCTGATTGCCACCATATGAAGATCATCAAAGGTAAGGGATTAATTGTATCTCCATTTCTGAGTTTTGTAATGCTTCTGCTTGGCTGGTTACTGTTTGTAATAATTTGTCAACTGGGCTATGTTCTGGGCTAGGTATGTTCTGGGATAGGTATGCTTTCGCCGAAAACCATTTTATAAATATGACACTGTGGTTGGTTTAACAAGAAGTTAATCTTTAAACCTATGTAAAATATGTTTTGTTTTCTGAATTTTTATAACGAGCATTTCTGTAATTGAATTTGGCGCTCTGCAACCTCACTGGATGTTGGCCAGATGGGACGCTAGCATCCCACATACCCTAGAGAGGTTAACACTAGAAGCTTATTACCTAAAATGGATCAATTGAAAGTGTGGGTTCAGAGCTCCAATTCAGATGCATTGGTCATTACTGAGACGTGGTTAAAACCTGTCTAAGATATTGGTTCCCAATTGGGAATCAACCCTCCCACGTTCAGCTGAAACGGTGGCGCATGGAACGCAAAAATATTCTTAAAAATATTTAACCTCCACACATTAACAAGTCCAATAGCTCAAATGAAAGATAAACACCTTGTTCATCTAGCCAGCAAGTCAGACTTCTAAAATGTTTTACGGTGAAAACATAGCACATATATATGTCAAACCACCACCAGACACAGCTAATTTGAATAGCCAAAACATGCAATCAACAACGCAGGATTAAAAAATAAATTGTTCACTAACCTTTTGAAAATCTTCATCAGATGACAGTAATAGGACATGTTACACAGTACTTTTTTTTTTTTCAATAATATGCCATTTATATCCATAAATGTCCATTTACAGTGAGTTCACGTTCAGAAATTACTCAAAAATGTCCGCAGGAAATCTAGGTAGCGCGGCAAGATAACGTAAATAGACATCATAAACTTTGACTAAATATACATGTTCTACATATAGTTAGAAAGATACACTGCTTCTTTATGCAACCGCTTTGTTAGATTTATTTTTAACGTTACAGAAATCGCACACTATTCAATATGCTGAGACGGCGCTCAGATACAAGCTACATTTCTACGTAATGTTGGAGTCAACAGAAACACAGATTTAAACATAAATATTCCCTTACCTTCGATGGTCTTCGTTCAGAATGTTCTGGAAGGGTTCATACTTACCCAATACATCGTTTGGTTTCAAGTCTTGCGTCTTTGTATTAGCAACTGCTAATAACATCAGCTGAAATGCACCCAAAATGTCCTCTGGTCCGGAAAAGTTGCGCATCAAAACTTCAAAATTACATATTATATGTCGACTAAACAGGTCAAACTAAGTGCAGAAGCAAGCTTTATGATGTTTTAGACACACAAAACAAACTTCAATTCAATCGGCCATCGTCTGCCCTTCTCTTGAGTGCTTGAACAAAGGAATGGCTGGGACCAATTCGCGCCACAACGCACAACCTATTTTCTCGTGGCACGCACTAATTTCACTCCCATAGAGTCAATTCTCGCGGGATTTGAACGATTCAAAGCTCTACTGAAAGAGGACATCTAGCGGAAGAGATAGAAAGTCTCCCCAGAATCATGACTGGTTGGCAAGGGTGGGGGCGATGACGTCAAAGTTGCTCCAACTTTCATGACCACAAAAACGAGTTTGGAAGAATGCCTGCCCTGTGAGTTCTGCTATATTTACAGACATAATTCCAACGGTTTTAGAAGCTTTAGAGTGTTTTCTATCCAATAATAATTATTATATGCATATATTAGCAATTTTTGACAGATTTTTTTTTCAGTTTACTAGGGGTACCCAATCTCTCCAAAGGGGGCATATGTCTGCCATATCCTTAACAGGTTTTAAGGAAGAGTGTTTTGAATACTGATATTAACCTTTCTGGTTATAACCTTTTTCGGCAAGACAGATCTTCCAAAAGTGGGGGAGTGGAATTCTAACAAACATGCCCCCATAAAGAAAATTAAATTTAAAAACAGGTTCAGCCCCTGGTTCGACCGTGATCTTACAGTTACTCCACCTCAAGAATTGCATTTGGCGAAAGGCTCCGCACACGCATGCTCAGGCTGACTGGCTCTCGTTCAGGCAAATTAGAAATAATTGCACTCAGGCTATCCAGGTGGCGAACGTTAGTAAGGAGCAGTTCTCTCTCTGTGGGTCTAACCCCAAGAAGTTCTGGAAAACCTTGAGAACCTGGAGAATAAACACTCCTCCTCCATTGATTATGTGGTTGTAACTGACAAGAAGCACATGGCTGAACTCTTTAATCACCACTTCATTAAGTCAGGATTCCTATTTGACTCAGCCATTTCTCCTTGCCCGTCCAACATTTCCTCATCTTCCACCCCTTCTAATGCGACGATCCCCGATGCTTCTTCTTCTTTTCCCCGGCCCCTCTATAAAGTTTCTCCCAGCAGGCAATCACTGAGTCCGAGGTGGTAGAGGAGTTCCTGAATCTTGACCCCAAAAAAACATCTAGGTCCGATGGTTTAGACCCTTTCTTCTTTAAAGTTGCTGCCCCTATCATCTCCAAGCCTATCTCCGACCTTTTTAACCCGTCTCTCCTTTCTGGGGAAGTTCCCATTGCTTGGAAGGCAGCCACGGTTCATCCTTTATTTAAAAAGGGAGATCAAGCTGATCCTAACTGTTATAGGCCTTTTCTATTTTGCCCTGTTTATCAAAACTCGTCAATAATCAACTGACTGGCTTTCTTGATGTCTATAGTATTATCTCTGGTATGCAATCTGGTTTTCGCTCAGGTTATGGATGTGTCACTGCAACCTTAACTTTTTATGGCTGCAATCCCGTTAACGGGAGCAATTTGACAACAGCCAGTCAAAGTGTAGGGCACCATTTTCAAAACATCAAAAATCTCATAATTAACATTCCTCAAACATAAATGTGTCTCATACCATTTTATAACTATTCTCGTTGTTAATCCCACCAAAGTGTCCGATTTCAAATATGCTTTTCAGCAAAAGCATTACAAACAATTATGTTAGGTCTCCACCAAACCGCAATAAGCACAGCCATTTTCCAGCGAAATATAGCATTCACAAAAAGTAGAAATAGAGATAAAATGAATCATTAGCCTTGAATTATCTTCATCAGATGACACTCATAGGACTTCATGTTACATAATACATGCATGTTTTGTTTGATAAAGTTCATATTTATATTAAAAAAATCTGAGTTTACATTGGTTTATTAGATTCACTAGTTCCAAAAACATCAAGTGATTTTGCATAGCCACATCGTTTCAACAGAAATACTCATCATAAACGAAGATGATAATAAAAGTTATACACATGGAATTATAGATATACCTCTCCTTAATGCAACCGCTGTGTCAGATTTCAAAAAAAGTTTACGGAAAAAGCAACCAATGCAATAATCTGAGATGGAGCTCAGAACAGAAGCCAAATTAGCCGCCATGTTGGAGTCAACAGAAACCAGAAAATGCATGATAAATGTGTCCTTACCTTTGATGAACTTCATCAGAATGCAGTCCTAGGAATCCCAGGTCCACAATAAATGCTTGATTTGTTCGAAAATGTCCATTATTTATTTCCAAACAGCTACTTTGGTTAGCTCGTTTGGTAAACAATTCCAAAGTCACAAAGCGTGTCCACTATAACTTGACGAAATGTCCAAAAGCATATAGAGGTCTGTGATTTTTATCATAGGTACACTTCAACTGTAAGAGACAGAATCTAAAACCAAAATCCAGAAATTTCACATTGTATGATTTTTACGTAATTATTTGCATTTTATTGCATGACACAAGTATTTGATCACCTACCAACCAGTAAGAATTCCAGCTCTCACAGACCTGTTAGTTTTTCTTTAAGAATCCCTCCTGTTCTCCACTCATTAGCTGTATTAACTGCACCTGTTTGAACTCGTTACCTGTATAAAAGACACCTGTCCACACACTTAATCAAACAGACTCCAACCTCTCCACAATGGCCAAGACCAGAGAGCTGTGTAAGGACATCAGGGATATTGTAGACCTGCACAAGGCTGGGATGGGCTACAGGACAATAGGCAAGCAGCTTGGTGAGAAGGCAACAACTGTTGGCGCAATTATTAGAAAATCGAAGAAGTTCAAGATGACTGTCAATCATCCTCGGTCTGGGGCTCCATGCAAGATCTCACCTCGTGGGGCATCATTGATCATGAGGAAGGTGAGGGATCAGCCCAGAACTACACGGTACGACCTGGTCAATGACCTGAAGAGAGCTGGGACCACAGTCTCAAAGAAAACCATTAGTAACACACTACGCCGTCATGGATTAAAATCCTGCAGCGCACGCAAGGTCCCCCTGCTCAAGCCAGCGCATGTCCAGGCCCATCTGAAGTTTGCCAATGACCATCTAGATGATCCAGAGGAGGAATGGGAGAAGGTCACGTGGTCTGACGAGACAAAAATATAGCTTTTTAGTCTAAACTCCACTTGCCGTGTTTGGAGGAAGATGAAGGATGAGTACAACCCCAAGAACACCATCCCAACCGTGAAGCATGGAGGTGGAAACATAATTCTTTGGGGTTGCTTTTCTGCAAATGGGACAGGACAACTGCACCGTTTTGAGGGGAGGATGGACGGGACCATGTATCAAGAGATCTTGGCCAACAACCTCCTTCCCTCAGTAAGAGCATTGAAGATGGGTCGTGGCTGGGTCTTCCAGCATGACAACGACCGAAACACACAGCCAGGGCAACTGCAGTGTGTGCAAACCTGGTCAAGAACTACAGGAAACGTATGATCTCTGTATTTGCAAACAAAGGTTTCTGTACGAATTATTAAGTTCTGCTTTTCTAATGTATCACATACTTATGTCATGCAATAATATGCTAATTAATTACTCAAAAATCATACAAATTGATTATCTGGATTTTTGTTTTAGATTCCGTCTTTCACAGTTGAAGTGTACCTATGATAAAAAATTACAGACCTCTACATGCTTTGTAAGAAGGAAAACCTGCAAAATCGGCAGTGTATCAAATACTTGTTCTCCCCACTGTATCTTGAATAACGTTCCAACCGGAGAATTAGAATGACTTCAGATGACTGGTGGAACGCCGGTCCTTCCCCTGTGAACGCGCATAGTGAATGCATGGTCCACTCGTGGCAGTGGTGACTATTTCCTGTCTCATTCGACCCCCCTTCACATTAGAGTCATCAGACAAAGTTCTATTGACTGTTGACATCTAGTGGAAGGCGTTGGAAGTGAAAACTCATCCATATCTCACAGTAATTTCAATGAGAGCTTGGTTGAAAATCTGCCACCCCCAGAAACAATACAAACAGGAAGTGGAATTTCTCAGGTTTCTGTTATACTCACAGACATACTTCAAACAGTTTTAGAAACTTCAGAGTGTTTTCTATCCAATACTAATAATAATAATATGCATATATTAGCAACTGAGACTGAGGAGCTGGCCGTTTACAATGGGCACCTTTTCATCCAAGCTACTCAATACTGCCCCTGCAGCCATAAAAAGTTATTAAAGGTCCTCAAAGATGTAAAATCAAATCAAAATCAAATCAAATCAAATGTATTTATATAGCCCTTCGTACATCAGCTGATATCTCAAAGTGCTGTACAGAAACCCAGCCTAAAACCACAAACAGCAAGCAATGCAGGTGTAGAAGCATGTCACCATTGCCCTTGATTCTAAGCAATGTTGTGATGCTGTTTTTCTTGACTTGGCCGAAGCTTTTGATACGGTAGACCCTTCCATTCTTGTGGGCCAGCTAAGTAGTATTGGTGTCTCTGAGGGGTCTTTGGTCTGGTTTGCTAACTACATCTCTCAAAGAGAGCAGTGTATAAAGTCAGAAAATCTGCTGTCTCAGCCACTGCCTGTCACCAAGGGAGTACCACAAGGCTTAATCCTAGGCCCCACGCTCTTCTCAATTTACATCAACAACATAGCTCAGGCTGTAGGAAGCTCTCTCATCCATTAATATGTAGACGATATAGTCTTATACTCAGCTGGCCCCTCCCTGGATTTTGTGTTAAATGCTCTGCAACAAAGCTTCCTTAGTGTCCAACAAGACTTAACCTTGTTCTGAACACCTCCAAAACAAAGGTCATGTGGTTTGGTAAGAAGAATACCCCTCTCCCCACAGGTGTGATTACTACCTCTGAGGGTTTAGAGCTTGAGGTGGTCACCTCATACAAGTACTTGGGAGTATGGCTACACAGTACTCTGTCCTTCTCTCAGCACATATCAAACCTGCATGCTAAAGTTAAATGTAGACTTGGTTTCCTCTATCGTAATCGCTCCTCTTTCACCCCAGCTGCCAAACTAACCCTGATTCAGGTTACCATCCTACCATGCTAGAATGCAGAGACATAAATTATAGATCAGCAGGTAAGGGTGCTCTCGAGCGGCTAGATGTTCTTTACCATTCGGCCATCAGATTTGCCACCAATGCTCCTTATAGGACACATCACTGCACTCTATACTCCTCTGGAAACTCTGGTCATCTCTGTATACCCGTTGCAAGATCCACTGGTTGATGCTTATTTATGAAACCCTCTTAGGCCTCACCCACTCCTATCTGAGATATCTACTGCAGCCCTCATCCTCCACATACAACACCCATTCTGCCAGTCCATTCTGTTAAAGGTCACCAAAGCACACACATCCCCGGGTCGCTCGTCTTTTCAGTTCGCTGCAGCTAGCGACTGGAACAAGCTGCAACAAACACACAAACTGGCCAGTTTTATCTCAATCTCTTCATTCAAAGACTCAATCATGGACACTCTTACTGACAGTTGTGGCTGCTTTGTTTGATGTATTGTTGTCTCTACCTTCTTGCCCTTTGTGCTGTTGTCTGTGCCCAATCATGTTTGGACCATGTTTTGTGCTGCTACCATGTTGTGTTGCTACTATGTTGTTGTCATGTTGTGTTGTGTTGCTACCATGCAGTGTTATGTGTTGCTGTCTTGCTATGTTGTTGTCTTAGGTCTCTCTTTATGTAGTGTTGTGTTGTCTATCATGTTGTGATGTGTGTTTTGTCCTATATTTATATGTTATTTATTTATTTATCTATTTATTTTAATCCCAGCCCCTGTCCCCGCAGGAGGTTCTTTGCCTTTTGGTAGGCCGTCATTGTAAATAATCCCAGCCAGCTTGGGTAGTAACCCTAGATTTGTATCGGGACTATATCTTGGGGAAGGATGAAATAGTATGAATAAATTCATCAAAATAAAGTTAATGAAAATATGTCAATCATTATTTGTATATGTTGGTAACCCATTGTATAAAAGTTATAGTCCCCTCGAAGCCGGTGTTTGGAGGATATATTGGCACGGTGTGCCGGCTCTCGTCTTCGTCTTGGGCCTGGTAACACCTGTGCATATATATCCTCCAAACACCAGCTTCTCTGGCATTATCACATAAATAACAGCTGACATAACTTGTCATAATATGGTCATAACAATGTCATGACCCATATATTTACACTTGTTGTGACATATATTACGTTATTTAAAAGCTGGTAATGGCACCTACTGTATAAGAGTGTCAAAACCCACATTTACTCAAATGTGGTTTTTCCCTGCCACAAAGTTTCCTTACATTTGTTGTTGTTGTTAAATCCCTTGTTGTTGTTGTAATTCATTCTTTAGAGTCATGTTTTTTTCATCATATTTAAAATAACTTTTAGAAAATACACTTTACAACACTGTCAAGACGCATTATGACCATCCTGTGTCACTTTACTTGGACTAAGAAAATTCACTTTATGACAGGAAGCATTATGACCATTTTAATTATATTAGTCAGATAGGCTTATGACTTACATGCCCTTACATCAATCGTCAGTTAATAGGGCTAGGCATCCCGCTAGCGGGACAACTTCCGGTGAAACTTGAGGGCGCGCAATTCAAATAAATAATCATAAAAATGATGGATATTAAACATGTAGGTACATACAAGTGTCTTATATCAGTTGAAAGCTTAAATTATTGTTAATCTAACAGCACTGTCTGATTTACAGAAGCCATTACAGCAAAAGCATGCCATGCGATTGTTTGAGGACGGCGCCCCACATCTAAATATTTTTCTACCAGCACAGGTTTCATAAAATAACAAATAGCAATTAAATATTCACTTACTATTTGAAAATCTTCCTCTGATTTGTCATCCAAAGGGTCCCAGCTATAACATGTCGTTTTGTTAGATAAAAATCCTTCTTTATATCCCAAAAAGTCAGTTTAGTTGGTGCCATCGATTTGAGTAATCCACTCGTTCAACATGCAGAGAAAGAATCCAAAAATCTACCGCTAAACTTTGTTAAAGCAAGTCAAAATGCATTTCTATTGACACCTCAGATACCCTAAAATGTAATCAAACTATAATATTTCATACAGAAAGAATTATGTTCAACAAGAAACCGATATTAGCAGGTGCATCTTGTCTTCATCAAGCGCCCAATTTCGAATTTCCAATAGTGTGCCCCAGTAGTAAAACTGATATTTCTTACTTGTTTTGGAAGAAACAAGCCTGAAACATTGAACATAGAGTTCTGACACCCTGTGGAAGCCATAGGAATTGCATACTGGGAGCTAGATTTCATTATTTCCTTATACTTTCCATTGTAAGAGCATGGGTGCTCAAAAAAAACAATTCTGGTTGGTTTTTCTTTGGATTTTCTCCTACCATATCTATTGTGTTATAGTCATCTACATTTTTTAAAACATTTATACAAACGTCAGTGTTTTCTTTCCCATGGTACAAATTATATGCATATCCTGGCTTCAGGGCCTGAGTAACAGGCAGTTTACTTTGGGCACGTCAGTCTGGCGGAAATTGAGAAAAAAGGACCCTAGCCTGATGAAGTTTTAACACATAAACAAACATTACATGATGCTACATTACAATGATTCACAGTGAAAATTATTCCAGTGTTCTGTGCAGTGCACATCGCATATAAATAATAAAGAATATCAATACATAAGAGTGGATAAAGTTATTCAAGCAATAACAATAACCTTTGTATTTTCACTATCAGTATCTCTCTCCATTTCAGACATGAATGGATCTATCAGGAAGAACTAAACAAGATCAGTGAGAATGGATTGATGCTGAAACTTGTTGGAGACTTTATCATAGCGCATAGAGAAGAAGATGGGAAACATTGATATCTGCTGTAAGAAGCAATCATTGCGATGCTTGCTTAACCTGTCTCTTCCACAACATGAAGTAGGCACATCCTCAGTCAGGGATCTATATGGAATATGGAAATTATTTCACACACACTTGTGTTGCTAATAAAAATAATTACCTGTCTGTGCTAAATGTCTTCTCAGGGAGAATTACTAGAATCCATGACTTCTGATAATGGACAAAATATTTATGTCTCTCACACCACAGTTCCTTACCATGAGAAGCAAGCTGATCATTCACAGTCATGGCATCATGTTTGAATGTCAATATGTTTAAATTGTAAACAGTCCAGGGACATTTCCAGTCTTACATTTCCAGCCTTGTACGAGTATTGTTTTTTGCAAAGTTAACTAGAAGACTGTAACAACTGACAGAAATACAGTGCATGAGAGTGTTAGATATGTTATCAATAACAAGCATTTTTTTCTAGGCTCTTTTCTACCTTATTGGTGAGACATGGCTACAGCTGTTTCTAGTGAGAGAGAGAACAGAGGGTCTGTCAGCCTTGGGCAGTTGGGTGAAAACAAAAATTAATTGGGGAATTTGGTGATAGCAGCATAGCATGAAGAGCAATGTTATGTTCTGACACCACCCTCCATATAGTTTGTGTTCTTCAAGTTGCTCTCAGCTACAAGATTTTTTAGGGCACACAGTCCCTGTGCTCAAGAACACTAAGGTAACCTGCCTAAATTACTACCGACCCGTAGCACTCGTGTTCGTAGCCATGAAGTGCTTTAAAAGGCTGGTCATGGATCACATCAACACCATTATCCCAGAAACCCTAGACCCACTCCAATTTGCATACCGCCCTAACAGATCCACATATGATGCAATCTCTATTGCACTCTACACTGCCCTTGCCACCTGGACAAAAGGAACAGCTATGTGAGAATGCTACTCATTGACTACAGATCAGCATTCAACACCGTAGTCCCTTCAAAACTCATCAATAAGCTAAGGACCCTGGGACTAAACACCTCCCTCTGCAACTGAATCCTGGACTTCCTGACGTATTGCCCCCAGGTGGGAAGGGTAAGTAACAGCACATCTGCCACGCTGATCCTCAACACGGAGGCTCCTCAGGGGCGCGTACTCAGTCCCCTCCTGTACTCCTTGCTCACACTTGACTGCACGGCCAGACCCGACTCCAACACCGTCATTAAGCTTGCCGATGACACAACAATGGTGGGCTTGATCACTGACAACGACGAGGCAGCCTGTAGGGAGGAGGTCAGAGACCTGGCCGTGTGGTGCCAGGACAACAACCTCTCCCTCAACGTGATCAAGACAAAGGAGATGATTGTGGATGACAGGAAAAGGAGGATCGAGCACGCCCGCATTCTCATCGACGGGGCTGTAGTGGAGCAGGTGTAGAGCTTCAAGTTCCTTGGTGTCCACATCACCAACAAACTAACATGGTCCAAGACAGTCGTGAAGAGGGCATGACAAAACCTATTCCCCATCAGGAGACTGAAAAGATTTGTCATGCGTCCTCAGATCCTCAAAAGGTTCTACAGCTGCACCGTCAAGAGCATCCTGACTGGTTGCATCACTGCCTGGTATAGTAACTGCTCGTTGCTATACCAGAGGGTAGTACGTACTGCCCAGTACATCACTGGGGCCAAGCTTCCTGCCATCCAGGACCTCTATACCAGGAGATGTCAGAGGAGGACCCTAAAAATGGTCAATTAATTTGAAAATATATTTAGTTTTCTTTGATTAATCTCTCCTTGTTTAATCGTTCTTCTTCTTCTGTGGATTTTATATGACGGTTAACAATCAACCTTAAGGTGTATTACTGCCACAAACTGGACTGGAGTGTGAACCTTGTTAGTCAATCTGCCATGTGGGTTAGGCACGACTCCAACACCATCTTAAGGCTAGGGGGCATTATTTTCGCATCCGGATGAAAAGTGTTTCGAAAGTAAACTGCCTGCTACTCAGGCCCAGAACCTAGGATATGCATATTTGTAGATTTGCATAGAAAACACTCTAAAGTTTCTAAAACTGTTAAAATTATGTCTGTGAGTTTAACATAATTTATTTGGCAGGCGAAACCCTGAGGACAAACCATCCATTAATCTTTTTTTTTTAGGATACTCTCTTTTCAATAGGTTTCAATGGGTTTCTATCTATGCAGTTCCTATCGCTTCCACTAGATGTCAACAGTCTTTAGAAATTGTTTGATGTTTTTCCTTTGAGAAATGAAGAAATAGCTATTTCCTTTCTGGGAGTCGAGCCAAGTGTACTGTTGGGGCACATGGCCTGAAAGCTCGCTCCACTTTGTAACTTATTAGATACTTTGTAGTCATGTTGGGCTAGTTGGAACCGGTGTATTTTCTGAATCAAACGCTCCAAATAAATTGACATTTTGGCGATATAACGACACAATTGTTCGAACAAAAGGACTATTTGTGATCTTTAATGGACATATTGAAGTGCCAACAGAAGAAGATCTTCAAAGGTAAGGCATTAACTATATCATTATTTCTGACTTTTGTGTCACGCCTGGCGGGTTGAAATATGATTTTCATGTGTTTGTTCGATGGGGTGCTGTCCTCAGATAATAGCATGGTGTGCTTTCGCCGTAAAGCCTTTTTGAAATCTGACACTGTGGCTGGATTAACAAGAAGTTCATCTTTAAACCGTTGTATAACACTTGTATGATTTTTTTAATTATTATTATGAGTATTTCTGTTTTTGAATTTGGCGCGCTGCTATTACACTGGGTGTTGTCAAATCAATCCCGTTAATGGGATTGGCACACGAAGGGATCACTAAGAAGTTAAAGACAGAAATATACCTCTGCATCCTCTAAAACGATCCCACAGGTGAAGAAGCCAGATGTGGAGGTCCTGGGCTGGTGCGGTTACAGTGGTTTGCAGGCCGGTTGAACTTACTGGCAGGCCGGTTGAACTTACTGCCAATTTCTCTAAAATTATGTTGGAGGAGGCTTATGGTAGAGAAATTAACATTACATTCTCTGGCAACAGCTCTGGTGGACATTCCTGCAGTCAGCATGCCAATTACACAGTCCCTCAAAACTTGAGACATCTGTGGTATTGTGTTGCCACATCGGTTAAGTGGACGGATTATCTTGGCAAAAGAGAAATGCTCACTGACAGGGATGTAAACAAATTTGTGCACAACATTTGAGAGAAATAAGCTTTTTGTGAGTATGGATAATTTCTGGGATCTTTTATTTCACCTAATGAAACATGGGGAGCAACACTTTACATGTTGTGTTCATATTTTTGTTAAGTATAGTTGGTTTCAAAGTTGGTTTTGGTATGTTAACTTGAGTGTCATGATAGACAAAGTCAACATGCACACAATGGAACATGTGGACGCATGCGTGGAGCCGGGTTGGTCAGCATGTTATCTGTAGGTGGTGTTGTCTGTAGGCGGTACAACAGTGGACTATTTCCATGGTTGTTGTTGTCTGCAGATCAGTCATTATACTGTAACCTCCACGTGGAGGTGGAGCCGTGTGGGAGTTGAGTTTCTTGCTGATGGAAACAATTTTCCAACCCAAGCTGTGCTAAGGGTTCAAAGGCCATCCTATCTCTCCCCTGACTTGACTTGCATGGATTAATTAAGTGGGTTCCTTTCACTGTATCTCTTCCTTATCAGTGGAATATGCTGTGTTTGCATTTGCACGTAGTGCAGTGCAAACACATGCACTACTACAGCAACTAAATAAATAGCACTAGATCACAAGGCCAACTTAATTTAATTTTGCAAGTCGATTAATTTCTACTCACCGCAGAGGATAATGAAATGTGGATACACACATTTTGGCACTATGCTCTATTTTGAGATCCCTTGCCTCCCTCTATTACTTTATGTGTAATTGGATAAACTTTATATAATATATTTAATTTTTAATCCATACTGGAGTAACTTTTGATCTGTAAAATATAATAGGACAAATATGAGGAACCAGCATGAAACCATTATTTGCTGACATCAAGTGCATGGGCATTAAGCAGTCAACCCTCCATACTCTTTTCCTGTTGTTGAACAGTAGCTGGACCCTCAAGGCACCCTAAATTGGTTCCCTTGGTGAATTTCTCATCCATTGATTTAATTTGATTCAATAATTTTGGCTCCTGGTCCAAGCTAAAATAATGTCCTCTGGAGTGGTATTTTGAGGCAGTTTTCATGCTGAGGTGAGTAGGAGAGGCAAACAGAGTAAGAGGGCCATAGGCGGAGAGAATTGCTCTCTGAGTGCACCTGAGGTAAATAATATCATATAAGAGTGTGCTGTTGTATAAGGGTGATTCATAAAATAAAAATAAATTGCATTGAAATGTTGGCCAATGATGCTACTTTACAATCCAAGCAGCCCACTCAACAATTACACCAGTCTCTGTTAATTAAGCTTAATTTACATGATCAATAACAAGACACCTCGAGATGATATGATACATTAAGATACTAATACTAGGCCTATATCTTTTTTGATATTTGTAACACAAATTGATGACACAATAAGTATTCTGAAACATATATATTATTTTGCGATCACAGGACACCAGCAAGTAGGGCACCTCATGCGTCTCATGGCAATGTTTCATATCATGCAGGAAGCAGCGCCATGTTCACAAAGCCTGCCCTCGGAGGATAATAAATTGCATGTGTGGTCTCACCCACAGCACGGAGATCTCCTGGGTAGGTGCTGGATGGGAGTGTGGATACAACCTCTCGAACTCTTCTCTCCTGAGGGAGGGATAGCGGGCTGGCGGGGTACCGTAGGCTTGGCTAGGCATTCATTCCCACCTATCAATCCCCAGGAGCCTTAGCTCTCCGTGTAACCACCACTGCTGGGGCCTCAGAGTCATTTGTTAGTGTTTGGTTTCAACCATGTCTTTCTCTGCTGTGGAGACAGTGTTGGGGAGTAGTGAACTACATGTAGTTCAACTAGTAATTTAACTACATTTTACGTTTTGCAGTAGCTTGGTGGTAGTTGAACTAAATTCAAATCTTGTTTTTGTTTTCAGTAGTTTATAACTTTTTTTTTGCCATGAAGCGGTATAGACATATATACTAGAACTACACCCTTTTGCAGAAATAAGTAAAATATGAGTGAAGTAGGTAACAATTTCTGGTAATGTTGTCCTTATTACAGTGTAATTACATATGGAATTGCACTGTAACAAATATTGTAATTAATTACACTGTAATAACAACAGGTGGTAATTGCATTCTGTAATTACAGGGGTGTAACAACAAATGTTAAAGTTTCTGATAGCATCCCAATGCACCATATTTCATCCTGCACAAATGATGTGATAAATGTAAGCCAATTGACGTCAATCACGTCATTAACCCAACTTCTTACAATATATGTGAAGATATGAAGTCTGATGCCCAGGCCAAATAGAAAAAAAGAAAAAAAGCGTGTTCTATCTATTAACGGTACATTTGACAATGGGTCAATTACCTTAACAATCTTTTTTTGTTTTACACATTAATAAACAGCTATGGTGTAACTTGTAAACCTATTACGCTTGGTTGAAAAATTATTTATAAATCCACTTGGTCATAAGACAAACTCTTATTCCACCATGTAACCTTCCAAGTGTAGGGGAACATTCTCACTTTTGGATGGGATGTATTGGTGCAATTATTTATTTATACCAGGAATGAAGGCATCATGTCAAGGTCTGCCCATCTACGCAACATGCTCGAAATAATGACAACTTCGAAAGTGCCCACATGTTGACACTGACGTCAAGTAGATGGATGGTCAGTGTGCAAAATACAGACATGAAAGATTCCTGCAAAAGTTTGGGCCTACAAACTATGCTAACTAGCTAGCTAGTTACCATCTACAGAATAGACTTTCCATGAAATCTGGTGAGTTTTTTTGGATTAGCTAGCTAGCTAGTTTTCTAACCTTTACTAGCTAACTAGCTATCTAAAGCTGGCAAATATGCTATGGTCGCTACTCGCTAGCTAACGTTATCTATGTAGATATTCCATAAAAAATCAGCCGTTTCCAGCAACAGAGACAACATTAACAATGTCTACACTGTATTTCTGTTCAATTTGACGTCATTTTGCTTTTCTTTCAGAAACAAGGACATTTCTAAGTGACCCCAAATTTTTGAATGGGAGTGTATATATTCCTGAGATTAAATAGCTATAGCCCTGAGATCTGTAGCAGTATAGTTGAGAGGTGATAGTCTGGGCTGTATGGCGCCTCATCATCCTTCCCAGGAGTGGATGTGTAGTCAGCGAGGCGTTGTAAACAGTTTACATTTCAAAGACATATAAATAAATAAATATATATATATATAAATAAATATTGTACATAATTATAATAACTGTAATATAATTGTAATATTGATACTCACTTTTACTTACTATTACTATTCACTCTTACTTGGTGGTTTCATTTTACATATGTTAGTAATGAAAGAGTCAGGTGTCAGATGTGACACTATTACAAAGGCTAAATGTTGCCTTTTTTTGCAGGAAAAGACAAGCAAAAAAAACATTGACACTGATATGAAGTGGTGTTGTGTTGGAGGAATAGCCAACATGAGCTGGTCCTCCTATTCTTCCACATCCACTTAAAGGGGTAGGGGTGTGTGTGTGTGTGTGTGTGTTTTTTTATACAGGGATAGCCAACAGAGCCAGGTCCACCTTCTCTTCCACATTAATTTAAAAGGCGGTGTGATCTCTATCAGCCTCAATGAATGGTATTCCCCTGGGTGAAATACGTGCCTCTGTCACATGATGTCATCCTTCACCTCACTATGTCCCCCATTCCTCTCCTCCTCCCCTCCTCTTCCCCCATCCCCACTTCTGTCACATCATATCTGGGTCAACATGAT
The DNA here is from genome assembly GCF_013265735.2 of Oncorhynchus mykiss. Taxonomy (NCBI): domain Eukaryota; kingdom Metazoa; phylum Chordata; class Actinopteri; order Salmoniformes; family Salmonidae; genus Oncorhynchus; species Oncorhynchus mykiss. Next base: position 35,018,929 of record NC_048586.1, on the reverse strand, counting down.
AAAACACAAGATTAACTTCCATCATCCTGACCTCGCTGTGATTTGGGTCTTGTCCAGAGCAGCATGTTAGGGGGTAAGATGCCGTGGCGCAGCGGCGAGGCAGCATTGGTAGCACCACTTCTCTTCTGCATGGCGACACGATGCAGCCTGAATGCATAGAGACAACAGGCCTAGCTCCATTACCCCCACTGTCACATTGTGTTTCATGTATCACCCTTGGCGTGAGCCCAGGCTCCACGTTTGGCAAGCAGACATGTAGGATTATACACTCACTGAAGAAGGACAAATAGACCAGGCAGATCCGTTATGCTTGGTTATCAGGGGGCTCAATCCTGTCAAAACATTGCCCCGCTAGCTTACGAATAGCAGTGTAGAGTACCACAGAAAATTATCCAGTATTTAATCAACAATAAAAGAGTGGGACCATATAGACACTGGAACCAGTGTTAAATTAACACACTACTAAATGTAAAACCTTAGTCAATTAAGGTTTTCAAGTGAATTGTAGTGTTCTTTTTCTTTGGTATCAGGGCGTTCGCATATTTTGTTTGTGCATGCCACCACCTTACTGTGCGGGAGTATGTGGTCAATCACGTTACATTTTGATACAAACATTAAAAAAAATTGCACCACCAACTAACCTTCTACCTATATACCACTATTACATACCACCAACTAACCCTATAAAACTGATAGAGACATACCCCAAGCGACTTACAGCTGTAATCGCAGCAAAAGGTGGCGCTACAAAGTATTAACTTAAGGGGGCTGAATAATTTTGCACGCCCAATTTTTCAGTTTTTGATTTGTTAAAAAAGTTTGAAAAATCCAATAAATGTCGTTCCACTTCATGATTGTGTCCCACTTGTTGTTGATTCTTCACAAAAAAATACAGTTTTATATCTTTATGTTTGAAGCCTGAAATGTGGCAAAAGGTTGCAAAGTTCAAGGGGGCTGAATACTTTCGCAAGGCACTGTACCACTATTTCATTAAAATAAAAATCACCACCCCATTCCATTACTTTGACCCTAACTGATCTCACACCAGGCCGATGGCCTGGGAGGACATGAGTCTTTAATTCAACACACCTTGTAACTATTCTGCAGTTAAACCTCGTACACCCAAGTACTTCTTTGCAGCTGCCAACACAACATCTATTTTCTGTAACTTACTGTTCCATTTCTGCGGTACAGTTGATAACCATGGCCATGAATGTTAAGAAGCCAACTTTTCGGAAGCACAAATTCGTATGACACTGTATTGGCCAAGGTCTCCAACTCACCCTTGACCCATCCATCCACTATGCTCTTCACAGCCTCAGCAAACAACACCTTCTGTTCTACTTTGACCCTCAACCTCTCTCACAGACCGGCTACTTCTGATCCCCAGCAACATAGGCACCCCCACAATTGACACGCATTGTTTTTTCTCACCAATATTACATGTAAGACCCTTGTTAGAACTAAGTATTGAGTTTATTCTTGTTAGAACCAAGTATTGAGTCTATTAGTTATAATTCATTGGTATTAGATTTAAAACGTGATTGAATTGCTCCCGAATTGTAATGTTGTTAATGCATTTATTTAACATATTCGTGAATAGGTTGGTTTACCTTTAAGTTTAAGTTTTGACCAATAAGGTCGCTGTGTCCAATTGGAGTTGACCGGGTTAACGGATGGCCTGGGGAAAAAAAGAGATGGAGAGAGACATTGAGAAAAGGATGGACATCAGATTATGATAAATGATTGCGCACGGAACCCGCTAGCGGGCTGAAATTCCACGACATACGGTGATCGCTACATAAATAGTCATATTAAACATTCATGAAAATACAAGTGTCTCACATGTATCGAAAGCCTAGAATCTTGCTAATCCAACTGCGTTGTCAGATTTAAAAAATGATTTACTGCGAAATAATACGATGCGATTATCTGAGCATAGAGCCCCATAAAAAAAAACAATTTTAACCAGCACAGGCGTAACATATTCACAAACTGCATTAAAATAAATAGTTTACCTTTGACGATCTTCGTCTGTTTGCAATTCCAATGCTCATTGTTACACAATGAATGATCTTTTGTTTGATAAAATCCGAAACATTTTGTGAACCGCTTGTGTCGTGAATTCCATTTTCGACGACACATTCCAGGTAAATAACCCACACAGAACGTGACTTTTCCAGTCATGTTTGGTTTCACTGCAATCAACTGGTTTGTTTGTAACACAATCAAAAGAGATGGGCCATTTCGCGGGACGTATTGACTGAAAGAAACCGATTTGAAAACAACAAGTCATGACATCATTGTGCACCAATGATTTGTCTGCTGTATCGTTTATTGACTGTCTTTTAACCCAATGACCACTGATCGTCTTGAAATCTATCTAGGTAGATAGCCAATGAGCTGAGCTAAACGGCAATAGACCATGTTTATGTGTTGCAAGACTAACCCATGTAGTAAGCTCCAGCGTAAAGTGAGTCATTCGCTATTGAAGTTTCATACAGGAAGGAGAAACACATATGTGCTGCATTGCATTGTTTGGTAAACGCGCGGATCCAGCTGTTTATATATCGATCATTATGGCGACTAAGTCAGGGAAAGCTAAATCTAAGTCTAGATATACAGATGTACACACAATTTTAGAATAAATTGATTGGGAAGGTGAGACAGAGATTGTTGTAGGACGATTCATTTAGCGATTGTGGAGGAATATTTTTTGAACGGGAAAGGACATCGTTTTGGACTGGTAAGTTCTTATCATGCTAATGCCCTTGTTTGAAGATAATAATATAAAATTTTATTTGTGATTTTTTTTGTAAATTTTAGAAGCAATATATAAACATGTAATGTCATGAAATGTGAGATGCGTGTGTCTGCCGCCCCACCCCAACCCACATGAAATAGCCTATTTGAGGCTGTTGATGGGAGGCAGGCCCACGCAACAATGGCCAAAGTGAAATGGAGACAGTAGATACTGTTGTAATATAAGAAAGACAGTAGATCTAGCTGGTCTGTCATAATATAATAGAGACAGTAGATCTAGCTGAAATGTCATAATATAAAAGAGACAGTAGATCTAGCAGGTCATAATAATGTATTCAACCTTATGTTCCCTGTACTCTCTCTATATATATATATCTGTTTATTATACCTGTTGATACAGGGCTCATATGTGAAACTGAACATTTTCTTTCACAGTGACACTGAGAGTCTTATCTGGTGTCCTGTGTGAATTTAAGTATGCTCTCTCTAATTATCTCTCTCTCTCGGAGGAGGACCTGAGCCCTAGAACCATGCGTCAGGACTACCTGGCATGATGACTCCTTGTTGTCCCCAGTCCACCTGGCCTTGCCGCTGTTCCAGTTTCAACTGTTCTGCCTGTGGCTATGGAAACCTAAACTGTTCATTTTTACTCTTGAGGTGCTGTCCTGTTGCACCTTCTACAACCACTGTGATCTCCACCCGGCACAGCCAGAAGAGGACTGGCCACCCCTCATAGCCTGGTTCCTCTCTAGGTTTCTTCCTAGGTTTTTGCCTTTCTATGGAGTTTTTCCTAGCCACCGTGCTTCTACACCTGCATTGCTTAATGTTTGGGGTTTTAGGCTGGGGCTATATAAATAGATTTGATTTGATAGAGGACTGAGAGTCTTCCAAATATTTAAAGTGTGTAAGTAGTTACCCATGTCATTTTTTAAATGTATATATATATATTTTTTTTCATATTTTTTTTAATCAATAATAATTTTTTGGACATTTTTTTTCTTTTCGGGGGGGTGTGTTAGAATACCATTTTGGTATTTTGTATATAGTTATTTGTTTCACAATGTATACCTTCACCAATTTGGTGACTTCATGATAAATATCATGTAGCACACTCATTTTCATTCTGAAACTTTGTACTGTTGCCCTCTTGTATTTTTCACTGAAATTGTCCCCATCATCCTATCTGAATGTTTGTTTTATCTTGTTCATTTTAAAGATGATGATGATACAAAACTAAAAAGCGTATGTTTTTTTTTCATTGTTTTATCTAAACCAGATCTATTGTGTTATATTCTCCTACATTCAATTCACATTTCCACAAACTTCAGAGTGTTTTCTTTCAAATGGTACCAAGAATATGCATATCCTTGGTTCTGTGCCTGAGCTACAGGCTGTTAGATTTGGTTATGTCTTCAGGCGGAAATTGCACAAAGTAGGGGGGAGCTCTAAGAGGTTTTAAAGAAGACAATAAAAATAGAACAAAACCCATACCTACCGAGTTTTGATGGGAAATACCGATTTTATTTTATAAGAGAGTTGTTATAATTTTGTTAAGAAAGACTTAGTTAAGACTGAAGCTACTGTCTCATCGTGGAGGTATTTGACAGCCTTGAGGTTAGCCTAGCATCGGGCCACACCGAGAGAGAATTGCTTGGGGAAGATTAACGAGTTCATGTTACCATGGGATATCGGTTACTACTAAAGAGTACTGTCTGCATTGATAGCTGTGCTTGCTGTGAATCTTGTGAGGAAACCTGCACGGAACTGCCATACTTCACTGAGGGAATATCTATGAGTAGTGAGTAACCACAATGGTGGGGTGCTTCGGGACTTTATGTGTGTCATAATTTTTTTTAGCTCCGACACGCACCAACGGGTTAAGCAAGCTCAAAATAATTTGGACATGGGTTGTGCATGACTCATTGGGGTTTAGTATGTTTTATTTATTTTGATGTGGTGCATTGAAAATGCAATAATACACATATATAACCTTATGTATGTTGCCTTGGTGGAGTCATTTCCTGTTTCAATTTAATTTAAAGCATGGGAAAGTATATCCTTAAACAATAACAAAAATCTATAATCATTCTGAAGTTAATAACCTAGTTGTCATCACACTAGATAGTTTACAATAGGGATTCTTATTGGAGATGTCCTTCTCACCTAACATCCCATGCGGTAGAGATATTCTACATAATGTAATATCGTGAAAATCAAATTCGAGCCTGGTGAGAGGGTTACATACACATTTCTTTGTCCCATGCTCTCATGCACACTCACATCTGGGAATTTCCTTCCTACACACTGCTGCAACATGACCATAAGCTTGGCATCTGAAACACCTTAGTGGGTTCGGCAAAAAAGCACTCACTGGATAACTGACATATCCTAACATCAATTTATCAGGTGAAGATTCTGCTTCAAAACTCAAAAGGACAGACAATGTCTTCTTATTTTCACCATGCTCTCCACCGGGTCTGCCTTGTACCAAACGGCGGGCATGACAGATACAGGAAATTTTACATTTCAGTTGTTCCACCTCAACACTTAACGTAATCACTCCGTAATCACTCGCAATCACTCCTTTCAAAGCCAAGATACAGGTCTTGTCCCTGGTCACGTGACGCAAAGCGCACACTCCCTCTGGATGGAAGAAACACAGAAAATCATCACAAGTCTACTTTGAGCTACCTTCACCGATTTAACAGTACCCAACTTATTTTCTACCCAGCCTGAGACTACATATAAATCAGCCAAAAGGCATGGATCCACTCCAAAAATGTCACTCCCATTGGGCCTGAATTAATCTTTGCATGACCCTTGGGCGAAGCTCGGACTCTGAGGTCTTCACCACACCTGCCACCACAGGTAATTCATCCTCACTCTCGTCAGGTTCCATTTCTGAGTCATCAGTGACAGCAGAATACGGTTTGTACTTGGTGCCATTCTTTCTCAACACACAACTTCCCACTACACTCGGTTCTTCTCCTTCCTCGGTGTCCATAACCACATCTCTCTGTTCACCACGCTCTTGTTATGCCTTCATCCGCTGTATTGCCTGGAGCACACGCACTGATGGTGTTTCTCCAAAACACAACTTCTGTTCCTTAGCTATATATGGCCTCTCCGTGCTTCTCTTCTATCCATGCTTCATTCAATAATCTGACCCAGACCCTGACCTCAGTATAATTAAATGGCTATTAAGTTCATTGTTACATGTAAGGAGCTGCTTCTGAAAGCACAAGTCGAAATGAAAACATTATTGGCGTTGTTGAATTTGATTTTCATAATAGCAAGCTAGGACTGATGGTTTGGTTAACTAGCAAGTCTATTTGTTTGGTTACCAAGGCAACTACTGTAGCCGTCTAGTAAACTTGCTAGCTAATTCAGTGGATATTGAACACATTCCTACTTGCAAATTTACACATTTCTAGCGGCAAATGTGTTCAATTATAGCCTTGGTATAAAATGATTGCTTTTACCTTTATTTAACTAGGCATAAAAGGAAATCAGTCAAGTGAAATACATTAATTAGAACCGAATCTATGGATTTCAGCGTGACACATCTCCTTTGTATAGAGTTGATCAGGCTGTTGATTGTGGTTGTGGAATGTTGTCCCACTCTTCAATAACTGTGCGAAGTTAATGGATATTGGCAGAAACTGGAAAACAATGTTGTAAACGTTGTTTCAGAGCATCCCAAACATGCTCAATGGGTGACATGTCTGGTGAGTATGCAGGCCATAGAAGAACTGGCAAATTTTCACCATCCAGGAATTGTGTACAGATAGATCCTTGCAACATGGGGCCATGCATTATCATGCTGAAACACAACTTTGATATCAGAAAACCGCTTGCCCACATGATGCTCTACACGCTGTCTGCAATCTGACTGGTACAGTTGAAACTGGCATTCATCTATGAAGAGCACACATCTCCAGCTTGCCAGTGGCAAGCAAAGGTGAGCATTTGCCCTCTGAAGTCAGTTACAACGCCGAATTGCAGTCGGGTCAAGGCTCTAGTGAGGACGACCAGCACGCAGATGAGCATCCCTGAGGTGGTTTCTGACAGTTTTTGCAGAAATGTTTCTGTTGTGCAAACCCAGAGTTTCATCAACTGTCCGGGTGGCTGGTCTCAGACGATCCAGTAGCTGAAGTAGGCGAAAGGGGAGGTCCCCGGCTGGTGTGGTTACACGCGGTCTGCGGTTGTGAGGCCGGTTAGACGTACTGCCACGTTTTTTAAAAGATGTTGAAGGTGGCCTATGGTAGAAAAATAACATTAAATTCTCCGGCAACAGCTCTGGTGGACATTCATGCAGTCAGCATGCCAATTGCACGCTCCCTCAAAACTGAAGACATCTTGTGACATTGTGATGTGTGATAAAACTGCACATTTCAGAGTGGCCTTTTATTGTCCCTAGGTCAAGGTAATGATCATGCTGTTTAATCAGTTTCTTGATATGCCACACCTGTCAGGTGGATGGATTATCTTGTCAAAACAGAAATGCCTCACTAACAGGGATGTAAACAACTTTGTGCCAAAAAAAATAGTTTAAAAAAAAGTTTTGTGTGGGTATGGAAAAGTACTGGGATCTTTTATTTCCGCTCATGAAACATGCAAGCAACACTTTACATTTTTGTTCAGTATATAACAGGATATAACTTCTAACCAGAATCTTCATGTCTGTGTGATACGTGTGAGCTGATTGCAGTGCATGCACGTTCTGATTCCATATGTATGAGATGTTTGTGTGGCGGATTAGACACCATTCTTTCCATTTAGCAAAGAGCCAAAAACCATGCTCTGCACAAAAGAGTTCCATTGGATGTTTAAGTTCTCTCTGACAGATCTGTTCTGTAGCGAGGTCGGCAGGTCGCGTGAGTGTTTTGCAGCAGGGCCTCAAGGTCTGGAACTAAGTGATTATTATTGACAGGTACAAGTCCCCTCTACACAGATTGCATCATTTACATTTAAGCGCCAAGGCGCCGCCACTTCACACGTTACAGCGCTGCTAATCAAGGGTAAATGTCAACCATAAGTGGGTTTCTGATGCTCTTCTTCAACCAAACAAGTAGCTATGATATGTGAGAAGTAGCTATGGTATGTGAAACAGAAAAGTGTTAAAGGTCATGAACAGTAAAAAATCAGTTGTTTCATGAAATTGGAGGATATTTTGATGGAACCTGATCAAAGTTTGAAAAATGACTGTTGGTTCTACATTGATCATGTTCGATCATAAAGTTACTGGTCCCCTCCCTGTGTCAAACACTTGGACTCATAGGGCAGAATTATTAATACACCAATGATAATACACCACTGGTAACATTATATTATATATAACATTATATTGTAGCCAAGATCAGAGAAGGCGCGTTTGCGGAGGGGCTTGGTTTACACAGCTAGATAGGTACTGCCAAAAATTGACTGTAGGGTGTCAGCAAATATAATTTAAAGTTGATCATATTCAACTATGGCAAAGACACTTATATGTTTCCCCTTTCATCTATGTCTGGTGTTAACTAGTTACTGGCTAGCTAGGTCTTCAGCCAGCATGGAACAAAAGGGTGGGGGGAGGGTCATTCAAAACTCTGATGCTGTTGTCAAGTCAACACACAGGTCAGTGAAGCTCTGAACTGCATCGTGAGAGACTTGCCAAAGGGGAGATGTATAAAACATTTTTGACATCATTGACGTAATTTCAATGTTGTTTGAGTTGGTTTGTGTATCACCAAATTTGCATCAGATGATTTTACTGCAACGCTGCTCACTGCGTCAAAGTCGCTTGACAAAGGTGTTTAAAAGAGATGTCAGTCAAGGTGAGCTCATGAATAAAAGCTCCCCATACACTCAGACTGTCTTTTCTCACATTTTGAGCATTTCTATCAAACAATTATGTATTGGATTGTATTTTATTCACTCAAAAGGCTGTTTTACATGGAAATCAGAATGACTGTTCGGGATCTTTAATTGTTATGTTAGAGTGTAGGCTCTCAAGTTAAGGGTTTACGAAATATATGTTGTATTGTGTTAAATAACGTAATTTTAATGATAACATGCTGTATTAGCTCAGGATCCTAGTTGTTGATGTCCATAGGACTAAATATTGATGAATGTAACAACCATGTCTCTGTCACTCACAAATTCTGGCATGGGTGGTAACTCTACAATTCTTGAAATGCAAGGCACTCTGGGAAATGTGGAAATAAAGCTTCACACTAAGCAGTGTTAAGTTAATTCAACACTGTTCAGCGTCTATACGGGTCCACACTTTCCGTGTTAATTTAACACTGGGGAATTTGCTGTGCACCATCCTTAATATGAGACAGGGTTGGTCTTAAGCACTTTTGTAGCTAGGCACTTAGTGATTATGCTGTAAACATGTAATTAGTGACTTACACAGTCTGACAGCAAAATATGTGTTAAAAACGGTATAATTTTTTAAACCTTATTTATGTGTCAAACATACAACTGGTAGTTTCAAAGTACCTCGTAAATTTGGAACATACACCGTAACATCATTGTGTCTATTTACATCTGTTTAGCCTACAGTGTGTGAAGTGGACGCAGCAACCAGCAGCATCCAGAAGAGGAGGAAGTGGTTCCCTGGGAGCAGCCCTCAGGCCAAGAAGCCCTCCCTGCGCCCTCCCCTGGTGGGAGTACTTTAACAGATGTGCCCAAGAATGTGTCCTGACTCCCACTGACTAACTTGGTCAGACCTCAGTATGGGCTTGTCTCTATGCTCCAGGTCTGGGCTGTTTACTGACTGTTCCCTCCCTCACTAGCCTACTAGATTCATGTGGAGCCTCAGTCTACCTTCTGGTGCTGTTGCCTGTATCTGGGAAGGATGAATGAATGTATACCTACAGCCACAACTACACCATATTAAGCCAACCTTCTGTTTATCAGGTTCTGATGTTGCAGTGTGGGCTGCAAGATCTTCAGCCGGAGCCACAACTACTATGTATTGACCATATAACCGTGCTCATTGTTGTCATATAAACTCAGCAACAACAAAAAAACAACTGCATTTATTTTCAGAAAACTTAACATGTGTAAATATTTGTTTGAACATAACAAGATTCAACAACTGAGACATAAACTGAACAAGTTCCACAGACATGTGACCAACAGAAATCGAATAATGTGTCCTTGAACAAAGTGGGGGGTCAAAATCAAAAGTAACAGTCAGCATCTGGTGTGGCCACCAGCTGCATTAAGTACTGCATTGCATTTCCTCCTCTGGGACTGCATGAGATTTGCCAGTTCTTGCTGTGAGATGTTACCCCACTCTCCACCAAGGCACCTGCAAGAACCCTGACATTTGTGGGGGGAATGGCCCTAGCCCTCACCTTCTGATCCAACAGGTTCCAGACGTGCTCAATGGGATTGAGACCCGGGCTCTTCGCTGGCCATGGCAGAACACTGACATTCCTGTCTTGGAGGAAATCACGCACAGAACGAGCAGTATGGCTGGTGGCAGTGTCATTCTGGAGGGTCATGTCAGGATGAGCCTGCAGGAAAGGTACCACATGAGGGAGGAGGATGTCTTCCCTGTAATGCACAGCGTTGAGATTGCCTGCAATGACAACAAGCTCAGTCCGATGATGCTGTGACACACCACCACAGACCATGACGGACCCTCCACCTCCAAATCAAACCCGCTCCATAGTACAGGCATCGGTGTAACGCTTATTCCTTCGACACTTTCAAGGAGAGGGACTCTAAACTGGACGATTATAAGAAATCCCGCTATGCCCTCCGACGAACCATCAAACAGGCAAAGCGTCAATACAGGACTAAGATTGAATCGTACTACACCGGCTCTGATGCTCGTCGGATATATGTGGCAGGGCTGGCAAACTATTACAGACTACGAAGGGAACCACAGCCACAAGCTGCCCAGTGACGCGAGCCTACCAGACAAGCTAAATTACTTCTATGCTCACTTCAAGGCAAGCAACACTGAACCATGCATGAGAACATCAGCTGTTCTGGACGACTGTGTTATCACACTCTCGGTAGCTTATGTGAGTAAGACCTTTAAACAGGTCAACTTTCACAAGGCCGCAGGGCCAGACGGATTACCAGGACGTGTACTCCGAGCATGCCAACTGGCAAGTGTCTTCACTGACATTTTCAACCTATTCTTGACTGAGTCTGTAAAACCAACATGTTTCAAACAGACCACCATAGTCTCTCTGCCCATGAACACTAAGGTAACCTGCCTAAATGACTTCCGACCCGTAGCACTCATGTCCGCAGCTTTGAAGTGCTTTGAAAGGCTGATCATGGCTCACATCAACACCCTTATCCCAGAAACCCTAGACCCACTCCAATTTACATACCACCCCAACAGATCCACAGATGATGCAAACTCTATTGCACTCTACACTGCCCTTCCCCACCTGGACAAAAGGAACAACTACGTGAGAATGTTATTAATTGACTACAGCTCAGCACTTATCACAATAGTGCCCTCAAAATTCATCACTAAGCTAAGGACCCTGGGACTAAACACCTCCCTCTGCAACTGGATCCTGGATATCCTGACAGGTCGCCCCAAGGTGGCAAGGGTAGGTAGCAACACATCTGCCAAGCTGATCCACAACCAGGGGGCCCCTCAGGGGTGCGTGCTCAGTCCCCTCCTGCACTCCCTGTTCACTCATGATTGCATGGCCAGGCACGACTCCAACAACATCATAAAGTTTGCCGACGAAACAACAGTGGTAGGCCTGATCACCAACAACGATGAGATAGCCTATAGACAGCCTATAGTGTGGTGCTAGGATAACAACTTCTCCCTCAACGTGATCAAGACAAAAGAGTTGATTGTGGACCACAGGAAAAGGAGGACTGAGCACACCCCCATTCTCATCGACAGGGCTGTAGTGGAGCAGGTTGAGAGCTTCAAGTTCCTTGGTGTCCGCATCATCAACAAACTATCATGGTCCAAACACACCAAGACAGTCTTGAAGAGGGCACGCCTATTCCTTCTCATGAGACTGAAAAGATTTGGCATGGGTCCTCAGATCCTCAAAATGTTCTACAGCTGTACCATCAAGAGCATCACTGCCTGGTAAGGCAACTGCTCAGACACAAGACACTAGAGGTTAATGTGCACGGCCCAGTACATCACTGGGGCCAAGCTTCCTGCCGTCCAGGACATTTTTACCAGAAGGTGCCCTAAAGACTGTCAAAGACTCCAGCCACCCTAGTCATAGACTTTTCTCTTTGCTTCTGCATGGCAAGCGGTACCGGAGTGTCAAGTGTAGGCTCAAAAGGCTTCTTAACATCTTCTACCCCCAAGCCATAAGACTCCTTAACAGCTAATCAAATGGCTACCCAGGCTATTTGCATTGTCCCCCCCCCACCCGTTACGCTGCTGCTGCTCTCTGTTTATTATCTCTGTATAGTCACTTTAACTCTACCTACATGTACATAGTTCCTCAATTCCCTCGACTAACCTGTGCCCCCGCACATTGACACTGTATCGGTACCCCCTGTATATAGCCTCACTACTGTTATTTTACCTCTGCTCTTTAATTATTTGTTAGTTTCATTTAAATGTTTAACTTATCTATTTTTTACTTACCAATTATTTTTCTTAAACTGCATTGTTGGTTAATGGCTTGTAAGTTTCACTGTAAGATCTACATCTGTTGTATTCGGCGCATGTGACAAATAACATTTGATTTGATTTGAGAGCCCTCTTTTCTTTTTGTTGCACGTCGCATTAATTGAAGTTGCCTGCTCTCAGAACAACACCTTCACAGATATTTTTCTGCTGTGTTTGCTTAATTGAAATGTATGCATGACTTTGATGTGCTGATCAAGCCTTTCATTCCCCATACCTCTGACTGTGCACCTGTAATAAACCTTCAGATCCCAGACCCAGAAAAGAGTAAGGGAAGAGGTAATAATAACATTAGAACATACAGACATTCAATAAGACATGAATCACATTATTCTAATGTTATTTTATGACAGAATACAATTTTGTTGCTATTTGATATGATGGAAACTGTAGTGCAGTATGCCAATATCTTAATGTAAATTGTTTTGTAATTGTGGGGGCTAACAAGACAGACAATATTCGAAAAACAAGATTATACCAGGGTTTTACAGTTTTTGTTTACATGCATTTGATATGAAGTAATACTGTTGTGAAGTATGGCACATTTTTTATAATTATCGAGGTGGCTTACAAGACAATGCAGTACTAGAAAAAACAATATACTGTAATTCCAGGGTCTTCACCCAATTATATCTGTTTAGAGTTCAGTATGGGCAGTGAATCAGTTAATCACCATTGAGCATTAAACAAAACATTGATGAACATTTCCTGTGATTACCAAGATATTTTATCAGCAGAATCAGAAGATCAGAAGATGGTTTGTTATTTTCAGATCTCAATGTGGGATAGTGATCAATTATTTCACCTCATCTTCCAAACACTGGAAATGTTATTGAATTGCGTAGATGGGTGAAAACAAATGATCTATTTAATCCATTTTTATTCAGTCTGTAACACAACAAAACGTTGAATAAGTCAACATTTCGTGTTGTTACCTGGGATTTGATTTCACAACCTCATGGTTCACAGCATTCCAATCTTCCTGCTATGACACATTTCACCTGATTTCAAACTTTAGAGTTCAAAGTCAATCTCAGCTTTGTAAAACACACTCAAGAAAAACGATGCAATAATAAGACTTTATAGATCTGCTGCCTGATGGACAGGTGACAAAATATAGTGTGTGTGTGTGTGTGTGTGTGTGTGTGTTTGTGCGTGTGCGTGTAGCACAATAAAATATAAGCTTGACCTCATTACAGTGGGCAATATTGAATTAATGTGGTTCAGAATCGTCTAGAATTAAATTGTATGCCTTAGTGTTAAGATTTCCCATCACTGGAACTAAGGGGTCTAGCCTGGACCATGAAAAAAAGAGACCATTATTCCTCCTCCCACCAAACTTTACAGTATGCATTAGGGCATCCGCCAAACCCAGATTCTTCCATCGGACTGCCAGATGGTGAAGCGTGATTCCTCACTCCAGAGAACGCGTTTCCACTGCTCCAGAGTCCAATGGCATCGAGCTTTACACCCCTCCAGCCAACGCTTGGCATTGTGCATGGGGAATTTAGGCTTGTGTGCAGCTGCTTGGCCATGGAAACCCATTTCATAAAGCTCCCGATGAATAGTTATTGCGCTGACATTGCTTCCATAGGCAGTTTGGAACTCGTTAGTGAGTGTTGCATCAAGGACAGATGATTTTTACGCGCTATTCACTTCAGCACTCAGCGGTCCCGTTCTGTGAGCTTGTGTGGCCTATCACTTCGCGGCTGATCCGTTGTTACTGCTAGATGTTTACACTTCACAATAACAGCCCTTACAGTTGACCGCTATAAATTTGATGAACTGACTTGTTGGAAAGATGGCATCCTATGACGGTGCTACGTTGAAAGTCACTGGGCTCTTCCGTAAGGCCATTCTACTGCCAATGTATGTATTTGGACATTGCATTGCTGTGTGCTCTATTTTATACACTGTCTGGTGCGGTTGAAATAGCCAAATCCACTGATTTGAAGTGGTGTCCACATACTTTTGTATATAGTGATATATAAATATTACCTTTACCCATAAGAATGTTCTTAGCTTTTTCCGTAGGGTTAAATTCAACAATTCCAATAGTTTTTTCAACATGTTGCTTTTGTTGATTTAATAGTAATTGTTACATAAATGTACCTTGCATTATTTTTTTGTTATCCTTAACTGAGAAAACAAATTGGTTGGTATCAATGGAGTACAGTTATAATATACTGAGGCATTTATACACTGTAAAAAACATATTGTATTTTTTACAATAAATTACTGGCTGTAGAGTAGCCCGTAGATTACTGTAAATGTACAGTAAATTACTGACAGCACAGACGTAGTACATGACTGTAGATTTACAGGACCTTTACTGAAACACAAATGTACAATATATTACTGGACCACCTGACCACAGCAACATGGTGTGTTTCTAGAATTTACAGTGCACTACTAGAAGCACAGTGATTAGTAAACTGCTGCAGATTTACAGCACAGGCAGCTAATGTATTTGATATAGGTACTTCAATAGTTGTAATACCAATTTAGTCATTTATATTTCACTGACCTGAACTACAATTCATGTTTTTGTAACAGGTTAATAAGTTTTTAGTTCATATACAGTGGCAAGAAAAAGTTTGTGAACCCGTTGGAATTATCTGGATTTCTGCATTTTTTGGTCAGAAGATTTGATCTGATCTTCATCTAAGTCACAACAACAGACACTCACAGTCTGCTTAAACTAAAAACACACAAGTTATTGTATTTTTCTTGTCTATATTGAATACATATTTTAAACATCCACAGTACATCATTTAAAACATAATTTAAACATCCACAGTACATCATTTAAAACATAATTTAAACATCCACAGTACATCATTTAAAACATAATTTAAACATCCACAGTACATCATTTAAAACATAATTTAAACATCCACAGGCAATTTTTATTTGTATTTTTATTTCACCTTTATTTAACCAGGTAGACAAGTTGAAAACAAGTTCTCATTTACAATTGCGACCTGGCCAAGATAAAGCAAAGCAGTTCAACACATACAACAACAGAGTTACACATGGAGTAAAACAAACATACAGTCAGTCAATAATACAGTAGAGAAATAAGTTTATATACAATGTGAGCAAATGAGGTGAGATAAGGGAGGTAAAGGCAAAAAAAGGCCATGGTGGCAAAGTAAATACAATATAGCAAGTAAAACACTGGAATGGTAGATTTGCAGTGGAAGAAAGTGCAAAGTAGAGATAGAAATAATGGGGTACAAAGGAGCAAAATAAATAAATAAATAAATACAGTAGGGGGAGAGGTAATTGTTTGGGCTAAATTACAAGAAGGGCAATGTACAGGTGCAGTAATCTGTGAGCTGCTCTGACAGCTGGTGCTTAACCTCTCTAGGGTAGGGGGCAGCATTCGGAATTTTGGATGAAAAGCATGCCCAAATTAAACAGCCTGCTACTCGGGCCCAGAAGATATGATATGCATATAACTGGCAAATGTGGATAGACAAGACTCTAAAGTTTCCAAAACTGTTAAAATAGTGTCTGTGAGTATAACATAACTGATTTAGCAGGCGAAAACCTGAGAAAAATCCATTCAGGAAGACATTTTTTTTGTTGGTTTTGTAGTTTTCTATTCAATGCCATTACAGTATCCATTGACTTAGGACTCCATTTGCAGTTCCTATGCCTCCACTAGTTGTCAACAGTCTTTAGAAATAGTTTCAGGCTTGTATTCTTATAAATCAGGGAGTAAGACCAGTCTGAACAAGTGGACCCTAACGCGTCGCAGAGCTCTTTCAGGCGCATGTGCATTTCTTGTTTACCTTTTATATTGACAACGTTATTGTCCGGTTGAAATATTATAGATCATTTAGGCTAAAAAACAACCTGAGGATTGAATACAAACATTGTTTGACATGTTTCTATGAACTTTACGGATACAATTTGGATTTTTTGTCTGATTGTTTTGGCCGAGTTTGAGCCTGTGGATTACTGAAGAAAACGCGTTAACAAAACTGAGGTTTTTGGATATAAAGAGACTTCATCGAACAAAAGGAACATTTATTGAGTAAATGAATGTCTTCTGATTGCCACCATATGAAGATCATCAAAGGTAAGGGATTCATTTTATCTCTATTTCTGAGTTCTGGGCTAGGTATGCTTTCACCAAAAAGCATTTTATAAATATGACACTGTGGTTGGTTTAACAAGAAGTTAATCCTTAATCCTATGTAAAATGTTTTGTTTTCTGAATTTTTATAATGAGCATATCTGTAACTGAATTTGGAGCTCTGCAACCTCACTGGATGTTGGCCAGATGGGACGCTAGCATCCCAAGTACCATAGAGAGGTTAAAGCTAGTGAGGGAGATATGTGTTTCCAGTTTCAGAGATTTTTGTAGTTCGTTCCAGTCATGGCAGCAGAGAACTGGAAGGAGAGGCGGCCAAAGGAAGAACTGGTTTTGGGGGTGACCAGATAGATATACCTGCTGGAGCGCATGCTACAGGTGGGTGCTGCTATGGTGACCAGCGAGCTGATATAAGAGGGGTCTTTACCTAGCAGGGTCTTGTAGATGACCTGGAGCCAGTGGATTTGGCGACGAGAATGAAGCGAGGGCCAGCCAACGAGAGCGTACAGGTCGCAGTGATGGATAGTATATGGGGCTTTGGTGACAAAACGGGAGGCACTGTGATAGACTGCATCCAAATAGTTGAGTAGGGTATTGGAGGCTATTTTGTAAATGACATCGCCGAAGTAGAGGATCGGTAGGATGGTCAGTTTTACAAGGGTATGTTGGCAGCATGAGTGAAGGATGCTTTGTTGCGAAATAGGAAGCCAATTCTAGATGTAACTTTGGATTGGAGATGTTCGATATGAGTCTGGAAGGAGAGTTTACAGTCTAACCAGACACCTAGGTATTTGTAGTTACACATATTCTAAGTCAGAACCGTCCAGAGTAGTGATGATGGACGGGCGGGCAGGTTCAGGCAGCGATCAGTTGAATAGCATGCATTTAGTTTTACTTGTATTTAAGAGCAATTCGAGGCCACAGAAGGAGAGTTGTATGGCATTGAAGCACGTCTGGAGGGTTATTAACACAGTGTCCAAAGAAGGGCCAGAAGTATACAGAATGGTGTCGTCTACGTAGAGGTGGATCAGAGACTCACCAGCAGCAAGAGCGACATCGTTGATGTATACAGAGAAGAGAGTTGGTCCAAGAATTTAACCCTGTAGCACCCCCATACAGACTGCCAGAGGCCCGGACAACAGGCCCTCCGATTTAACACACTGAACTCTATCAGAGAAGTAGTTAGTGAACCAGGCGAGGCAATCATTTGAGAAACCAAGGTTATCGAGTCTGCCGATGAGGATGTGGTGATTGACAGAGTCAAAAGCCTTGGCCAGGTCAATGAATACGGCTGCACAATATTGTTTCTTATTGATGGCAGTTAAGATATAATTTAGGACCTTGAGCGTGGCTGAGGTGCACCCATGACCAGCTCTGAAATCAGATTGCATAGTGGAGAAGGTATGGTGGGATTCGAAATGGTTGGTAATCTGTTTGTTGACCTGGCTTTCGAAGACCTTAGGTGCTAGGATAACAACTTCTCCCTCAACGTGATCAAGACAAAAGAGTTGATTGTGGACCACAGGAAAAGGAGGACTGAGCACACCCCCATTCTCATCGACAGGGCTGTAGTGGAGCAGGTTGAGAGCTTCAAGTTCCTTGGTGTCCGCATCATCAACAAACTATCATGGTCCAAACACACCAAGACAGTCTTGAAGAGGGCACGCCTATTCCTTCTCATGAGACTGAAAAGATTTGGCATGGGTCCTCAGATCCTCAAAATGTTCTACAGCTGTACCATCAAGAGCATCACTGCCTGGTAAGGCAACTGCTCAGACACAAGACACTAGAGGTTAATGTGCACGGCCCAGTACATCACTGGGGCCAAGCTTCCTGCCGTCCAGGACATTTTTACCAGAAGGTGCCCTAAAGACTGTCAAAGACTCCAGCCACCCTAGTCATAGACTTTTCTCTTTGCTTCTGCATGGCAAGCGGTACCGGAGTGTCAAGTGTAGGCTCAAAAGGCTTCTTAACATCTTCTACCCCCAAGCCATAAGACTCCTTAACAGCTAATCAAATGGCTACCCAGGCTATTTGCATTGTCCCCCCCCCACCCGTTACGCTGCTGCTGCTCTCTGTTTATTATCTCTGTATAGTCACTTTAACTCTACCTACATGTACATAGTTCCTCAATTCCCTCGACTAACCTGTGCCCCCGCACATTGACACTGTATCGGTACCCCCTGTATATAGCCTCACTACTGTTATTTTACCTCTGCTCTTTAATTATTTGTTAGTTTCATTTAAATGTTTAACTTATCTATTTTTTACTTACCAATTATTTTTCTTAAACTGCATTGTTGGTTAATGGCTTGTAAGTTTCACTGTAAGATCTACATCTGTTGTATTCGGCGCATGTGACAAATAACATTTGATTTGATTTGAGAGCCCTCTTTTCTTTTTGTTGCACGTCGCATTAATTGAAGTTGCCTGCTCTCAGAAAAACACCTTCACAGATATTTTTCTGCTGTGTTTGCTTAATTGAAATGTATGCATGACTTTGATGTGCTGATCAAGCCTTTCATTCCCCATACCTCTGACTGTGCACCTGTAATAAACCTTCAGATCCCAGACCCAGAAAAGAGTAAGGGAAGAGGTAATAATAACATTAGAACATACAGACATTCAATAAGACATGAATCACATTATTCTAATGTTATTTTATGACAGAATACAATTTTGTTGCTATTTGATATGATGGAAACTGTAGTGCAGTATGCCAATATCTTAATGTAAATTGTTTTGTAATTGTGGGGGCTAACAAGACAGACAATATTCGAAAAACAAGATTATACCAGGGTTTTACAGTTTTTGTTTACATGCATTTGATATGAAGTAATACTGTTGTGAAGTATGGCACATTTTTTATAATTATCGAGGTGGCTTACAAGACAATGCAGTACTAGAAAAAACAATATACTGTAATTCCAGGGTCTTCACCCAATTATATCTGTTTAGAGTTCAGTATGGGCAGTGAATCAGTTAATCACCATTGAGCATTAAACAAAACATTGATGAACATTTCCTGTGATTACCAAGATATTTTATCAGCAGAATCAGAAGATCAGAAGATGGTTTGTTATTTTCAGATCTCAATGTGGGATAGTGATCAATTATTTCACCTCATCTTCCAAACACTGGAAATGTTATTGAATTGCGTAGATGGGTGAAAACAAATGATCTATTTAATCCATTTTTATTCAGTCTGTAACACAACAAAACGTTGAATAAGTCAACATTTCGTGTTGTTACCTGGGATTTGATTTCACAACCTCATGGTTCACAGCATTCCAATCTTCCTGCTATGACACATTTCACCTGATTTCAAACTTTAGAGTTCAAAGTCAATCTCAGCTTTGTAAAACACACTCAAGAAAAACGATGCAATAATAAGACTTTATAGATCTGCTGCCTGATGGACAGGTGACAAAATATAGTGTGTGTGTGTGTGTGTGTGTGTTTGTGCGTGTGCGTGTAGCATAATAAAATATAAGCTTGACCTCATTACAGTGGGCAATATTGAATTAATGTGGTTCAGAATCGTCTAGAATTAAATTGTATGCCTTAGTGTTAAGATTTCCCATCACTGGAACTAAGGGGTCTAGCCTGGACCATGAAAAAAAGAGACCATTATTCCTCCTCCCACCAAACTTTACAGTATGCATTAGGGCATCCGCCAAACCCAGATTCTTCCATCGGACTGCCAGATGGTGAAGCGTGATTCCTCACTCCAGAGAACGCGTTTCCACTGCTCCAGAGTCCAATGGCATCGAGCTTTACACCCCTCCAGCCAACGCTTGGCATTGTGCATGGGGAATTTAGGCTTGTGTGCAGCTGCTTGGCCATGGAAACCCATTTCATAAAGCTCCCGATGAATAGTTATTGTGCTGACATTGCTTCCATAGGCAGTTTGGAACTCGTTAGTGAGTGTTGCATCAAGGACAGATGATTTTTACGCGCTATTCACTTCAGCACTCAGCGGTCCCGTTCTGTGAGCTTGTGTGGCCTATCACTTCGCGGCTGATCCGTTGTTACTGCTAGATGTTTACACTTCACAATAACAGCCCTTACAGTTGACCGCTATAAATTTGATGAACTGACTTGTTGGAAAGATGGCATCCTATGACGGTGCTACGTTGAAAGTCACTGGGCTCTTCCGTAAGGCCATTCTACTGCCAATGTATGTATTTGGACATTGCATTGCTGTGTGCTCTATTTTATACACTGTCTGGTGCGGTTGAAATAGCCAAATCCACTGATTTGAAGTGGTGTCCACATACTTTTGTATATAGTGATATATAAATATTACCTTTACCCATAAGAATGTTCTTAGCTTTTTCCGTAGGGTTAAATTCAACAATTCCAATAGTTTTTTCAACATGTTGCTTTTGTTGATTTAATAGTAATTGTTACATAAATGTACCTTGCATAATTTTTTTGTTATCCTTAACTGAGAAAACAAATTGGTTGGTATCAATGGAGTACAGTTATAATATACTGAGGCATTTATACACTGTAAAAAACATATTGTATTTTTTACAATAAATTACTGGCTGTAGAGTAGCCCGTAGATTACTGTAAATGTACAGTAAATTACTGACAGCACAGACGTAGTACATTACTGTAGATTTACAGGACCTTTACTGAAACACAAATGTACAATATATTACTGGACCACCTGACCACAGCAACATGGTGTGTTTCTAGAATTTACAGTGCACTACTAGAAGCACAGTGATTAGTAAACTGCTGCAGATTTACAGCACAGGCAGCTAATGTATTTGATATAGGTACTTCAATAGTTGTAATACCAATTTAGTCATTTATATTTCACTGACCTGAACTACAATTCATGTTTTTGTAACAGGTTAATAAGTTTTTAGTTCATATACAGTGGCAAGAAAAAGTTTGTGAACCCGTTGGAATTATCTGGATTTCTGCATTTTTTGGTCAGAAGATTTGATCTGATCTTCATCTAAGTCACAACAACAGACACTCACAGTCTGCTTAAACTAAAAACACACAAGTTATTGTATTTTTCTTGTCTATATTGAATACATATTTTAAACATCCACAGTACATCATTTAAAACATAATTTAAACATCCACAGTACATCATTTAAAACATAATTTAAACATCCACAGTACATCATTTAAAACATAATTTAAACATCCACAGTACATCATTTAAAACATAATTTAAACATCCACAGGCAATTTTTATTTGTATTTTTATTTCACCTTTATTTAACCAGGTAGACAAGTTGAAAACAAGTTCTCATTTACAATTGCGACCTGGCCAAGATAAAGCAAAGCAGTTCAACACATACAACAACAGAGTTACACATGGAGTAAAACAAACATACAGTCAGTCAATAATACAGTAGAGAAATAAGTTTATATACAATGTGAGCAAATGAGGTGAGATAAGGGAGGTAAAGGCAAAAAAAGGCCATGGTGGCAAAGTAAATACAATATAGCAAGTAAAACACTGGAATGGTAGATTTGCAGTGGAAGAAAGTGCAAAGTAGAGATAGAAATAATGGGGTACAAAGGAGCAAAATAAATAAATAAATAAATACAGTAGGGGGAGAGGTAATTGTTTGGGCTAAATTACAAGAAGGGCAATGTACAGGTGCAGTAATCTGTGAGCTGCTCTGACAGCTGGTGCTTAACCTCTCTAGGGTAGGGGGCAGCATTCGGAATTTTGGATGAAAAGCATGCCCAAATTAAACAGCCTGCTACTCGGGCCCAGAAGATATGATATGCATATAACTGGCAAATGTGGATAGACAAGACTCTAAAGTTTCCAAAACTGTTAAAATAGTGTCTGTGAGTATAACATAACTGATTTAGCAGGCGAAAACCTGAGAAAAATCCATTCAGGAAGACATTTTTTTTGTTGGTTTTGTAGTTTTCTATTCAATGCCATTACAGTATCCATTGACTTAGGACTCCATTTGCAGTTCCTATGCCTCCACTAGTTGTCAACAGTCTTTAGAAATAGTTTCAGGCTTGTATTCTTATAAATCAGGGAGTAAGACCAGTCTGAACAAGTGGACCCTAACGCGTCGCAGAGCTCTTTCAGGCGCATGTGCATTTCTTGTTTACCTTTTATATTGACAACGTTATTGTCCGGTTGAAATATTATAGATCATTTAGGCTAAAAAACAACCTGAGGATTGAATACAAACATTGTTTGACATGTTTCTATGAACTTTACGGATACAATTTGGATTTTTTGTCTGATTGTTTTGGCCGAGTTTGAGCCTGTGGATTACTGAAGAAAACGCGTTAACAAAACTGAGGTTTTTGGATATAAAGAGACTTCATCGAACAAAAGGAACATTTATTGAGTAAATGAATGTCTTCTGATTGCCACCATATGAAGATCATCAAAGGTAAGGGATTCATTTTATCTCTATTTCTGAGTTCTGGGCTAGGTATGCTTTCACCAAAAAGCATTTTATAAATATGACACTGTGGTTGGTTTAACAAGAAGTTAATCCTTAATCCTATGTAAAATGTTTTGTTTTCTGAATTTTTATAATGAGCATATCTGTAACTGAATTTGGAGCTCTGCAACCTCACTGGATGTTGGCCAGATGGGACGCTAGCATCCCAAGTACCATAGAGAGGTTAAAGCTAGTGAGGGAGATATGTGTTTCCAGTTTCAGAGATTTTTGTAGTTCGTTCCAGTCATGGCAGCAGAGAACTGGAAGGAGAGGCGGCCAAAGGAAGAACTGGTTTTGGGGGTGACCAGATAGATATACCTGCTGGAGCGCATGCTACAGGTGGGTGCTGCTATGGTGACCAGCGAGCTGATATAAGAGGGGTCTTTACCTAGCAGGGTCTTGTAGATGACCTGGAGCCAGTGGATTTGGCGACGAGAATGAAGCGAGGGCCAGCCAACGAGAGCGTACAGGTCGCAGTGATGGATAGTATATGGGGCTTTGGTGACAAAACGGGAGGCACTGTGATAGACTGCATCCAAATAGTTGAGTAGGGTATTGGAGGCTATTTTGTAAATGACATCGCCGAAGTAGAGGATCGGTAGGATGGTCAGTTTTACAAGGGTATGTTGGCAGCATGAGTGAAGGATGCTTTGTTGCGAAATAGGAAGCCAATTCTAGATGTAACTTTGGATTGGAGATGTTCGATATGAGTCTGGAAGGAGAGTTTACAGTCTAACCAGACACCTAGGTATTTGTAGTTACACATATTCTAAGTCAGAACCGTCCAGAGTAGTGATGATGGACGGGCGGGCAGGTTCAGGCAGCGATCAGTTGAATAGCATGCATTTAGTTTTACTTGTATTTAAGAGCAATTCGAGGCCACAGAAGGAGAGTTGTATGGCATTGAAGCACGTCTGGAGGGTTATTAACACAGTGTCCAAAGAAGGGCCAGAAGTATACAGAATGGTGTCGTCTACGTAGAGGTGGATCAGAGACTCACCAGCAGCAAGAGCGACATCGTTGATGTATACAGAGAAGAGAGTTGGTCCAAGAATTTAACCCTGTAGCACCCCCATACAGACTGCCAGAGGCCCGGACAACAGGCCCTCCGATTTAACACACTGAACTCTATCAGAGAAGTAGTTAGTGAACCAGGCGAGGCAATCATTTGAGAAACCAAGGTTATCGAGTCTGCCGATGAGGATGTGGTGATTGACAGAGTCAAAAGCCTTGGCCAGGTCAATGAATACGGCTGCACAATATTGTTTCTTATTGATGGCAGTTAAGATATAATTTAGGACCTTGAGCGTGGCTGAGGTGCACCCATGACCAGCTCTGAAATCAGATTGCATAGTGGAGAAGGTATGGTGGGATTCGAAATGGTTGGTAATCTGTTTGTTGACCTGGCTTTCGAAGACCTTAGAAAGGCAGGGTAGGATATATATAGGTCTGTAGCAGTTTGGGTCAAGAGTCCCCCCCCTTTGAAGAGGGGGATGACCGCAGCTGCTTTCCAATCTTTGGGAATCTCAGACGACACGAAAGAGAGGTTGAACAGGCTAGTAATAGGGGTTGCAACAATTTCGGCAGATATTTTTAGAAAGAAAGGGTCCAGGTTGTCTAGTCCGGCTGATTTGTAGGGGTCCAGATTTTGCAGCTCTTTCAGAACAACAGCTGACTGGATTTGGGAGATGGAGAAATGGGGAAGGCTTGGGTGAGTTTCTGTGGGGGGTGAAGTGCTATTGACCGGGGTAGGGGTAGCCAGGTGGAAAGCATGGCCAGCCGTAGAAAAATGCATGTTGAAATTCTCAATTATTGTGGATTTATCGGTGGTGACAGTGTTTCCTATCCTCAGTGCAGTGGGCAGCTAGGAGAAGGTGTTCTTATTCTCCATGGACTTTACAGAGTCCCAGAACTTTTTTGAGTTTGTGTTGCAGGGAGCAAATTTCTGCTTGAAAAAGCTAGCCTTGGCTTTTCTAACTGCCTTGTGTATATTGGTTTCTAGCTTCCCTGAAAAGTTGCATATCACGGGGCTGTTTGATGCTAATGCAGAACTCCATAGGATGTTTTTGTGTTGGTTAAGGGCAGTCAGGTCTGGAGAGAACCAAGGGCTATATCTGTTCCTGGTTCTACATTTCTTGAATGGGGCATGCTTATTTAAGATGGTGAGGATGGCATTTAAAAAAAAATAACCAGGCATCCTCTACTGACGGGTTGAGATCAATATCCTTCCAGGATGCCCCGGCCAGGTTAATTAGAAATGCCTGCTCGCTGAAGTGTTTCACGGAGCGTTTGACAGTGATAAGTGGGGGTGGTTTGACCGCTGACCCATTACGGATGCAGGCAATGAGGCAGTGATTGCTGAGATCTTGGTTGAAAACAGCAGAGGTGTATTTTGAGGGCAAGTTGGTTAGGATGATATCTATGAGGGTGCCCGTGTTTAAGGCTTTGGGGAGGTACCTGGTAGGTTCATTGATAACTTGTGTGAGATTGAGGGCATCAATCTTAGATTGGCTGGGGTGTTAAGCATGTTCCAGTTTAGGTCGCCTAGCAGCACGAGCTCTGAAGATAGATGGGTGGCAATCAGTTCACAAATGGTGTCCAGAGGGTGGGGGCAGAGGGTGGTCTATAGCAGGCGGTAACGGTGAGAGACTTGTTTTTAGAGAGGTAGATTTGTAAAAGTAGAAGTTCCAATTGTTTGGGTACAGACCTGGATAGTAGGATAGAACTCTGCAGGCTATCTTTGCAGTAGTAGATTGCAACACCGCCCCTTTTGGCAGTTCTATCTTGTCTGAAAATGTTGTAGTTTGTAGATTTCAGAATTTTTGGTGGTCTTCCTAAGCCAGGATTCAGACACGGCTAGAACATCCGGGTTGGCAGAGTGTGCTAAAGCAGTGAATAAAACAAACTTAGGGAGGAGGCTTCTAATGTAAGGGAATACCCCCCTGAAATGAACAAAAATGAACGGCAAAAAATTGGCATTGGACAAACCATATACACGGTGTCCAATACCACCCAATGTGGCGTTGATTCGTGTAAAGTTGATTGCAAATGCCATATGGCAAATGCCAGTTGTAACACTTCAAAAATCCAAAAGGGGGCGAGTGCACTCCACCGGGGTTTTTCATATTGGAAATGCAACCCAAGACAACATCCAAAAGCAAAATTTTGAAAAAATTATTTTTTTGTCAAAAACTTATCACCCCTTAAAAAAGTGCTTTCTGGACCGTTTTTCGAAATTCTTTCGATTTTTTTTGTCAATTACACATGTGTAAGAACTGTATGAATATACTTTTGTCCAATTTTATTATTATTAAAAAAAAAATTTATTACATGCGCATAAGGCACATATTTTGTCCATTTGCAATATGATTTCATACGAAGTCAAAAGTCAAAAATGTCAAAATTTTGTAAAAATCTTCACACATCCTTAAAAAAGTGCTTTCTGGACCGTTTTTCAAAATTCATTTGATTTTTGTGTCAATTACACATGTATGAGAACAATATCAACATACTTTTGTCATATTTTATTATCAGAATTTCTATTTTTTTACTTTTGCATAAGGCATATGTTTTCTCCATTTGGAATATGATTTCATAGGAAGTCAAAAGTCAAAAGTAAAAAATGTCAAAATTTTGTAAAAAACCTCACACATCCTTAAAAAAGTGCTTTCTGGACCGTTTTTTCGAAATTCTTTCGATTTTAAGGTAATTAATCATGTGTAAGAACTGTATGAATATACTTTTGTAAAATGTTATTATCATAATTTTTTTTTTTTCTTTACTTGTGCATAAGGAATATGATTTGTCCATTTGCAATATGATTTCATAGGAAGTCAAAAGTCACTTTTTTGGGGGCCAAATGCCAAAATTGACTGGCCTGATGAACTCACTGATGACCTCACTGTTTAAACATATTAGAAATGGAGAAGAGTCAAGTGGACAAGAGTCCATCAGTCAATTAGATATCATTCTGACACCAAACTGACACCAAACCCACTTTTTCCAACTCGTTTAGTAGCCAACTATTACATACTTCAGAGCTGGCCCAAAATTCACAACGCCTTCGGTTCAAAGCATAAAAAAAACATAAAACACGTAGTTACGTTCTAGCTGCTTGTCCATTTCTTATTTTATGTGTTGGCCTAGCTGAGGCGACCCCGAATCCCAAGTTTCGGCTCGATAGGTCATTTGGTGTCCGAGCAAAACCCTAATTGGTGCTGAAAATCCACTTTTTTTCCATGACTTGCTACGTGGTCCTTGAATGAGCTATCGGACAGAAACGTTGGGGTCTGTCTATATGGGCCGAGACGTTCGCAAAGCACCTAGTCTTGCGACTCTGGGACATTTGCCACACGGTCAAGGTTAGGCTTGCACAGATCGGGAGGACCTTAGGAACATTCCTGTGGTGGAATTTTTCTTCTCACCCTAACGGTTCACTCACTGTCACCCAAAATCAAATGACGTTGTGGGGCAGGCTTCATTTTGGGCCTACT